>NC_068316.1:27040034-27383034 GCF_025860055.1 Xyrauchen texanus | reverse complement strand
ACTCTTCCTGAAGGGGCTGGTTTGGTGAGAGATCGAATCTATGTGTGTGCGCATCTGTGCACAAGTATTAAATAAAATTTCTGGCCAGCGAAGGTGTTGCGGTTCAAGGATTGTTTAATGCTGCACCTGCATGGCAAGCCTGGCTCTGCTGCCTGATGAGCTTGACTTGAAATGTGCCTGTGGAAGTCTTTGTTGATGTACATGTGTGCTTATTTTTTTCTTCATGTTGATAAACAAAATATACTTTAGCAGTGGAACACTGTACGGTTTTGCCCTTATTTTGCCATTTTCTTCTTTAGGGTCTTGGATCACTAAGTATGACATATTCAACAGCAGCTGGTTAATTGTCTTTGCAATAAATCTTAGCCTGCATCTGATTTCTGGCAGTGCCAAAACTTTTGGGTCACATTACTTCAGTTTGACACATCATACTACCCTACCCATGAGCCTGCGGGAGAAAATCCACCAATCAGAGAATCGCGGCAAACAAAGCACGCCAAAAGAGCTCTTAGGTGATTGCCCACACCCATGACACAATTGAGTCTCTCAACACTCTCAAACTACGTATATTTGTGTATATACGTACACAACATTTAGCAATATCCTTTATATATATATATATAGCGAATTTATTCTTATCAACAACTTTAAATCAATAGTTTTATATTTTAGTTTTTAATTTGATTATGCAATGCTTCATGGGATTGTTTATTCACTCTTAAAAAGATGTAAAGTACACAGTCTTTTTGTCAAATTTTCAAATATATTTTTTTGCTTCAATTCAAAGTTTGTAACATTGTGATTCACCAGCTGTTTGGTTTGGTTCATGGCTTAGTACTCTTATGAAGTACTACATGGAATCTTTAACTGGAAAAATACTTTTTCAATCAAGAGGCCTGAAAATGTTGCTTTATGATCATAATGTGATGAGGAGCTAATCAGCTGAGAAGAGGGATAAAGCTGAGCCGGATGCGGCAGTTCGAGAAAGAGAGAGCCACATGCAGCTGCCGTGTGTGTTTATGTTTGTGTCTTAAGTTTTCACTAAACATTATTTTGACTGTTCAGCTGGTTACCGCCTCCTCCTTGCCCATTTTAAACCCTGTTACATTGGTGTCAAAACCCGGTAAGGAGGAGCGATGCGCTGTCGTGGAGTACACGCCACTGCCGTCTGCTGAAAGAAGCAGCCACGGCCATCCGCTGGGGGATGGAGGAGTCACTTCCGGCTGCCTGGATGCCACCAAACACGAGGGGAGGAGGGGCTCGCTGCCAGCAACCATCTGCGAGGGGAGGAGGTGCTCGCTGCCTGCCTCCTGGAGCAGTGGAGCTGCTGCCAGGGGTGGAGGGGCGTTCCATCCGCCAGGGGTCAGAGGATTCGCTGCTGTCCACCCGGGGAGGAGAGGCTGTCATCTGCCAGAAGGTGCAGGAGGGGTCGAGGACCAGGCGACGGTGTGTCTCTGAAAGGAGGGGGGGTGGGTGTATGTCATGCTGGAGGTTCCCTGGCCTGAGGCAAAGGAGGGAGGAGTGTGACGTGAGTGCCGGACCCAAATCAAGCTTATCAGCTGAGGTGAGGTATACAGCTGAGCCTGATGTGGTAGTTTGAGAGAGAGAGAATCACACTCTGTGTGTTTTTATGTTTGTGTCTTTGGTTTTCATTATTTTGACTGTTCAGCCGGTTCCCACCTCCTCCTTGCCCATTTTAAACCCTGTTGCAAATACTTTTAAAATTACCTCAAGTTTGCTCTGAAGAATACACAGTCTACAATTTCCCTTAATCAACACATTTTCTTTCCTGGCAAGAAACTGCCAATAGTAGTGATAGTGCTTGCTTGGGTTTGTGGAGTACCACTGTCAACTTCCCTGTCAATCGTGACCAAAGTTAGCTAATGGTGATAGTAGTGATTCAAGCCTCTCTGTCATGCCCTCTCCTGCCACGGCTTGGTTCTTGAGCCTGTTGGGCTTGTTGACACGTGGCTGGGAGGATTTGCCTGCTGAGGGTCAAAGTCATGCTAGATTAAGAAGGAGCCTGCTGACTTTCAAGTGGCACTGTCAAAATTAACTTCACATCTTAGCCCCAAAATCTGTGTTATTCCAGCTCTGATTACAACTCTTATTGCTACAAGCCAGCACACATTTGGAGGCAGCCAATTCCTCAAATCAGAGGGCTGGAGATGAGGGGACCTTTTTCAAAACCATCAAAATAGATGCATATATTTAACATTTGGAATATTGTTTTATGTTTAGAAATCATAATATTGTTTCTTTTTCATTCAAGAGTTTCACAGTATTGAATTGGAGGTATACTTTTGCCGGATGCCAAATTTCACTGCCATAATACAAATATCTCTTGCAAGGTATTGAGTCTTAGGTTAATAGAAGGTTGAAATATTCATCCAATCTTAAAATCCCATAACACTTAAACCTAGTATCTAATGCCAAACAAAAATATACACCTTGTTTCACTTATTTATTTTTTGTTGAGTTTTGACATCTCTGCTTTAGATAACTACACATCATAAAGCAATATGACTAACAGCAAATATAGTGGTGTTTGACACTATTTGTTTAAACCGGAGTCAGACACTGATGAGGGAGAGACTCCATCAGAACTAATAACTTTGAGAATGAACCAGGAAGTTTCTGAGTGGTTATTTGATAAATAGATTTTTTTTGTTGTAGAGTTTTTTTCAGCAGTTTTGCAATGATGGATTTCAATGAGGAATGATTTGATAATTTTTTTTATAGTCAATATTATGCCACAAATGTTGTTGATTGAGCTTAAAGGAATATTACGTGTTCATTACAAGTTGAGTTCAATCAACAGCGGTTGTGGCCTAATGCAAAATTAGACCTGTCCCTCCAAGCAAAAATGTAGGTTACAGAGAGGTTCTTTCTTTGTCTAAAAATGGGCCCCATTCACTTCCAGATTAAAGGCAGAAATGTGAATCTTAAAATGTATAAAAGCATTTTTGTTCATTCTTCTGTTAAAACATGTTTATTATTTTAACTGTAAAGTTGTTTAAATTTTTGTTTTTGCGGGATTACAGGGTTTACCGGCGTTATGACATCATGAAAACAAAGTTGTAATACTGGATATAACATTTCCACAGATAAGCTTAGTAAGCAATTTATATCACACTAAAATCTTTAACAAAGATAATGTCTTGTGGCTATAATTTTAAAACATATTTTAACGTTTATGGCCTGTTCTCATTTACTTCCATCATAAGTGCCTTACTGTTACCTTAATGTTTACTCTTGTGAGACGAGCCAACATATTTTTCAAATAATCAACATTATGCAACACATGCTAGCGATTGAGCTTAACTTTTATTGAATCCAGAACATTTCTTTACATTTCAGTAACTTGTCCCTAACATTTGTGCTACAGACAAGAATGAGAGGTTAATGATTTTTTTTTTTTTTTAAATGTTCTCACCTTTTTCTCCCCAATTTGGAATGCCCAATTCCCAATGTGCTCAAAGTCCTCATGGTGGCGTAGTGATTCGCTTCAATCCGGGTGGCAATGGACGAATCTCAGATACCTCCGTGTCTGAGACGGTCAATCCTCACATCTTATCATGTGGCTTGTTGTGCGTTGTGCGTTACCTGGCTGGAGTCACTCCGCACACCCTGGATTCAAAGTCTCGACTTCAGGTGTGGTAGTCAGCGTCTTTACCACTGAGCTACCCAGACCCCCGACAAGAATGAGACCTTAATTTGTGCAGCTAGTTGAGAAGAATATTTGTTGTTATTTTTCTGAGACAAGATTTTCTCAAGGCGGATAAAATGGTGAAAAAATTATATTAACTTACATTGAAAAAGAGACCTGAGCCATATCTGGTCTCTTTTAACTCGCATTTTCTTCAGAAAATGTAAAAATTTTGTTTTTTGTTTTGTTCCTGAAAGTGTTTGAAAAGGAAATGTTCCATCTCTCTGTCTGTTTCTACAATTCTCTACGTCCATGGATGTCACCCTGAATTAAAGTCAGGCTGCACCTCCCTTTGGAACAATGGCTCCTTGTCAGGATCAGACCACTAGATTCAGAACAGGAGTCTGCAATTGACAGGGACTGCCTCTGCGTCTGTGGCGTTAGCCGTCTAAAGATATTGCTTGGCCTCTGTTGTAAACACAACAGAAATAAGAGCTGAAAGATCTGTAAAATGTATAACTGTTCAGTCAACTTTTCAAATTCACTAAACTAGTTTTAATTTGAAGCCTTTCTACTCAATAAGGTAAAAAAGAACTTGTCCATCAAAAAACAATACCTATTTGATTGTACCATCAAATCTTTGGTTATTTTTCTCATTGCTATTTCTTGTTATGTTACATTAAGCACCTTTTGACTGGTGCAAGAACCAGCGTGCCCTTGGAATTCTGCAGAACATTACCTTCCTAATGTCATTTTGTATTAGCCCTTGACGTATACACACACACACACTGTGCTTTCCTCTTGTCCCTCATACAGCCCTGCAGGTCCTTGTGTTTTTGTTTTCCTAGCACTAGCCCGATGCCCCTCCTGCGGGCTCCCTCTGACCTTCAGTACCAGAATCCAGCGTCCATCACTGTCTCATGCCAAGTCCGCCCACCCCAGTCTCGCCCACACACATGTGTCAAGGTCACACTCTTCCTGAACGCAGGCCAGGTCCCAACAGGACTCACAGTTCACTGTCGTGTTGTCCTATTTGGTTGATAGCCACATGACAAGGCTCCATACAGATTTGCAGTTGTGAACAAACATCAACAACAAAGTTCAGAGTACTCCTGTGGCCTATGTCACAAAGCAGGATTAAGAGGCTCGCTAGATACATTTAAACTAAGTTTAAGCAAACAATGAATTTGCAGAACCAGTAAAGTGGATAGGCTTTCATGGGGGTTCCTCACCATAGTAACATACTCTAATTGGCTAACCTGCTCCGGGGCAGGTTATGTTGCCGATCAGGGATATCATCCAGATTCTGGACCAGTCAGCTGTGAGCAATGTGACAGTCACTTCCCCCAGTATTTCTCACTCCAATTGAAAGTGTACTTCAACAAAACAATTTTATATTTACAAAATAAGCTATTTATGATGATTATTTATTGCAAGAAATATATTTTTGGCAGTCTTGCATTTGATTAAAGACACTTACATTTTCCCCCCCAATTATTTTCCCACACTGGCCATAAAATATGTATGAATAAATACATAATTACAATATATTGATACAGTATCAATAATGATCGAATGACTTTAAAATATAAAAACTTAATCACTCCACAATATACTGTCGATATATCAGAAAAGTGTGAACGCCACCCAAACCCCTTCTTATTATGATTTGCTGGCAGAGATGCCATGAATGTCCAATTTTTCACTTTAAGTTCAATAAATGCACGCTAGCACACCAAATATAACATTATTGTATCTTATGCTGCAAATAAGTCTTTAAATAGTGCACACCATTTACACATTTTTCAATTGCTCACATTTTTATTATTTGATAGTGTATTAATTTCTATTAATATTCAGTTATTTTAAGTTGGTAATTTAAATTAATATTAAAGCATTTAACTTCAATTTTTTTTTACATTTCAAATCAAGATATGACACTTTTACAAGCCTGAATGTTCTTGTTGTGGACCTATATAAAGTCATTTTCACATCAATATATTATCTATTTTAATATTTTCATCACATTCAGATTTTTTTCATGCTTTAGCAGCAGCAGCAATGTTTTTTCTGACTGTGTAAATATCTTTAAATTCTTTATCATTTACTAGTGATCCTCTGTGCAGTGTGAATGTATTGTAATTATTCATGATTTTATAGTTATTATTCGTGTTGTGTAAGTGTGATTTGACTGATCCTATTTTTTTATGTCCTCTTATGCCATGTTCTTAAAATGTTATCATAATTTTCATAAACATCTTCAGCAGAGAAGTAAATATCGCTGACTCTCTCACACGCAATTGGCTGTTCGCTTCATTCTTGTGAATGCGCACCTGAACTAATCATAACCTCAGGATCAAACTCTAAAGTTGGTAACGAGCGTCTTGATACCACTTAACCCAAAAGAAGCCTGATTTTATTTGGTGAGTTTTGTCAAACTAAAACCAATCCTGGAATCCAGAATTTGTTCAGCTTTTTTTGGGATACATGGTACTGCTCGAAAGATCCACAGTTGGTCAACAGCATATGATTTTGCTTGAATACTGGTCAACAGCATTAGATCAACACCAGCCGTTTAGAGATTATTTGTATAATGTTTTTATGTTTAAAATCTTTCTCTTATCTCAACTCAATACGCATAATCAACTGTCTATACTTTAGCAATTTGTAGGTTGATTACACCTAATAGTGTAACACTGTGGCGCTATCAAAACAGTCTGTTTGAAAGGTCTGTCCAGGCCAACACAACAACATTGGCTCGACCAATGGTGTAAATTTGGTCAACCAATGGAAGATGAGGTGAGTTGTCTGGAATCAATTTGAAAACAGTGATTTAAATGATTCAAAAATACATTAAAATGCAATTTACACAAAACAATTGCATGACTACTTCTTTACAATGATGAACATGTTTTTATATTCTGAGTTCAGTCATTTTGATATCGAATGACACATTTTAAAAGTTAAAATATTGGCTTAAAAATTAGTGTGGACAAATATTTTATCATTTCTAAAACAAACAACAACAAAAAAAGGCAGTAACCTCTGTTCCCTGATGGAGGGAATGAGACATTGATGAAGTGACAATAGGGGTCGCACTTGGGAGCCCCAGACATCTCTGATATTTGAGAAAAGGCCAATGAAAATTGGTGAGTGGAATTTGCATGTCACTTCCCCCGGACATACAGGTATAAAAGGACCTGGAATGCAACCACTCCTTCAGTTTTCACACGAAGGAGCCGAGACAAGGTCCCGAAGGGATCCTACCAGTGGGCGATCCTCTGTTTGGAGACAGTGCCTCCTTTCCACTGTCCACCAAAGCAGACAAAAGAGCTGCTCGGAGCTTCTAAATCTCTTCAAGCGATCCAAGTAGATGCGCAAAGCACGCACCGGACACAGCAATGCCAAGGCTGGGTCGGCCTCCTCATGGGGTAGCGCTTGCAGGTTCACCACCTGATTCCTGAATGGAGTCGTGGGAACCATGGGCACATAGCCCGGTCGGGGTCTCAGGATGACAGAGAATGCTATTAATTAAAAAAAAATTTTCAATGAAACATGGACACAAAGATTACATTTATACAAACTTTGCACATGTGTTCTAAACTTTAGTTAAAAAAACTAATGACCGTTATATATTGTGAATTGACCACTAGTAGTGACAGCAGCGAAGGGGCCCTCCAAAGACATTTGCCATTGATGTGTTAATGCTTTGATGGTCTTAGGGAACTTTAGTACACACATGGAGGTTCTAGTTATAATACAAATAATCCACAATTTTCTCCAAGCTTTCAAAGACACCACGAAAGTCAGTGCTTTCTCTTGGCTCTACAAACAAACATTTGGAAAATAGACATATCTGTCCTGAAGTTTCAAATAGCCAGAATGTTCTGGCAGTGTGAACACTCTCTTATTTGTGTCCTGAATCTGACAGCTTGAGGATATACCTGTAGGCCTAAGCCATACATTGAATCAATACCCAGAACACACTGCTCTCTCTGTTCATCGACCACAGACTTTCACATATACACAGCTTATATGAATATAGATGTTTACTTCCTGTTGTATAAGACCTTCTGCCTTTGTCTGTTGTACCACTGTGTCAACTCTTATGAAGACATATCTTTGATAGACATTTGTTCCTGAATTATGCTTCTTATAAGCATCACCAGTGGCAACACAATGCTAATTACAATAATCGGGGTGAAGATGGTGGTACGGGCATAAAGTAATAAGTCTGCAGAATATCTGCTCGATGTAATAAATCGAAGGCATTGCCTAGTGTTCACGGCTTCTGATCACATTTATTCTGTTTGTTGATTGTTGGTATAAAAGTAATATTTTAAGGAAAGTCGTGCAATATATTTTACGAGTTCACCATTGTGTACAAATTATTACAAGATGGATTTGGGCATACTACTCAAATTTCATAATGCTTCTCGCATACTATATTGTAAAAAATACTTGGGAAGTGTTTACACTTTCAGAGAAATCAACCTAAGATGGAACTCATGCTCTCGCTCTCCCGGCGAGAACTGACGTGATTATTGGTGTGGATGATACAGGGAGACCGTAGGATCAACAATGCTTGTTGTCATGTTGTACTTTATCAAACTATCATGGTATATGCAGTAAACATATTTCATTAATAGATGATGTGTATATATATATATATATATAATTCGTTCAAATAATGAATAATCAATCATCGAATATTCATTAACCTCCCAATTTATTCCCATTAAATGAGCCATCATGCCCTCTAGATATTGGTAACTGCTAGTGGCGGCCCGTCAGAAGAGGCAAGAAAGGCCAAGCCTCCATTTATTAAACATTTACGGAACAGCAAAAGTGATTAAATTAACTGTTGTTTTAATCATCTACTAACATATGTGACTTTATAATGAAAAATAATTTATTTATTTTTCTTTTGTATCAGCACGGAGCAGCACAGTTTCGCCACGAGAACCGTTTGGCCCAATGGTGGAAAAGGGGCTATTGTTTTGTGAACCATCTCGTTGAATGTGGCTCAGTATCTGTCATTTTTGCAAGCTGTAGTGAACGCATTGTGCAGCAATCATACAAATCGCTCATGATTATTGAAGACAGTCTGAATTCATATAGATTGCAATTGTACTGTTCTGTCAAGAAGCAGAAAACAACATATCGGAGGTGTAGTATAATGGAAAGTTAAAGAATGTCTTTGCGCTTCAGCTAGTGTGAATTCATTTTGCTTTTGTCTGGCGCCGGCCACTGCAGCCATTGTTACGCTCTTCAGTGATGGAATTGGATTTTTTTTTCCATTCCTTCTCTCGGTGGCCTGGTAGGGAACTTCATATGTTGTGATGATAAACTTAATTAGGACAGACATTCACAAAAGCCCACAGATGAACTTACCTTTTGGATTGTATTTTTTAATGTTATGATGTTAAAGGAATAGTTCACCCCAAAATAAAAATTGTGATCGTGCTCTCCCTCATGTCTTTCCAAACCTTCTTGACTTTCTTTCTTTCATGGAATACAAAATTACACATTTTGAACAATTAGACTGGTTATTCCTGCCCACATTTAGGATTCTCGTTCAGCCTGCATCCTTTAGCACAACATGGACAAACTCCCACCTGAGGAGGTTTGGTCGTTGTTCAAAAGGCCTTGAAAACTTTACCACTTCGGTTGTTCTTGCTATTGCGACTCTGTGCCATTAGTCTTAATGTAAGATCTTATAATAGACTAAAACATGCTCAGGGTCTTGTTCTCCGACCACCAAAACATCCTGCTCACAAATTGTTCATGCAGCAAATTCATTATCCTCTGATGTTTGCTGACAATGAATTTTAAATGGCTGCCTCTGCATGCCTTCCTGCACATAAAAGACACACATTTAGCAGTGTGTGTGTAAATTTACTCTAAAATGGCAATGTGGCCTTTACCTCCCAGGCTTACACTCTCTCGATCGCACTTACAAATTTAACATGAGTTATTATGGCATTAGGCCAGGTACCAAAATATAGAAAGGTCACAATTTTAATATCTTTTTCTTGCACATAGTAAACAATTTTGGTCTAGGTGTGCTACAGCCATGAAAATGTATGTGTGCGATATGGAGTGAAAGTGAGCATGGAGCGAAGTTGTGTGATTTTGGCTGGAGCGGGTTCTTTGAAAGTCAATGCAGCTGTGTTTTCTTGCTCGGATCACGTGCATAACATGTTAATAGCAATTATACAATTGCATGTGAGCAATTCACCATGTGTTAATAGACTCTTAGCATTCAGAATGAAAAGAGATGGAATTTGTGAAATCTGAATGGATTTTTTTTTTTATCTAATTAAATTACAAAGAGGATGAAAATAAGTGCGGACATTAAAGATTTGTTGTGAGCACCGTTGGGGGTAATGCGTTATAAGTTACGCATTATGGGGTGGCTATGGCTCAGGTGGTAGAGCGGGTCGGCCACTAATCGCAGGGTTGGCGGTTCAATTCCCGGCCCACACGACTCCACATGCTGAAGTGTCCTTGGGCAAGACACTGAACCCCAAGTTGCTCCCATTGGCAGGCTAGCGCCTTGCATGGCAGCTCTGCCACCATTGGTGTGTGAATGGGTGAATGAGTCACAGTGTAAAGTGATTTGAATACCGTTAAGGTTAAAAAGGCACTATATAAGTGCAGACCATTTACGCATGTTACATAATAAAAAGAACAATTCTGAGTAATGAGTAAAGTAATACAATATTTTTATTTTATTTAAGACCATAATTTCCGAGTAACTTTTTAAAGAAGTAACACTTTGCTTTTGTTCACCTCTCCTTTCCCTGCATTGTGATAAATCAGGAGTAAAAGTGTGCAAACTTTGGGTAGTGTATGATGGACATTGTAGTTCTAGAAAGAGGGAAGCTTGATTACCAGAGATGCACAATGAAGTTGTGGAATGTGTGCACATGATTGTAGTTCTAGAGAGTATGAGCCATTCTTGGCGATGGGCACCCTGAGATTTGTTTTAAAAGCTGCAAAATATTGCTGGTAAAGGAATGAAAATGTGAACGCTTCAGTGGAATCCAGTTGTACTCATCATTTGCAGTGGTCGATTTTTTTTTTTGTGCACTGGAGCTTACATGAGCACCAACTTTGCCATGACAATCACAGCAAGAGTTAAGAAAGGTGTCCTCCTCATAAGGCAACACTTTGTCAAAAATTTAACATTCGGGTAAGTGAAACTTTGATTCTCGTGATTTATTAATATAGGCTGCATTTAAAAGTGTGTAAACGCAAATGTTTGTGGTATAGTATAGTACAGGCATAAGCCAGAGAAGTCTTCCCATGGCCACAGCATGACTATACAGTTACATACAACATGGAATTGATAATCGATTAACAATATCGGTTAATCTAACGATTATTAGAACGATTGTTAGACTACTCAGCGATTATAGCAACGATTAATCATTAGCTCTTAACCGATTATTCAGCTTGTGCCCCAACTTAAACGGTTGTATTAAACATGCTTACTAACAATAAAGAGGAAAAAATCTTTTAAAAATACCTCTAAATGACATTCACTTGAATTAATGGGAAAAAAATTATTTTTATTACGTTTATTTCAGTAAAGAAATTCACAAAAAAAAAGATTTTTTATCAAGTGATTTTGTCTTGTTTTCCATTTAAATTTGTCTAAAAATCTTTAAAACAAGATGCATTTACTTGAAAAGCAGCATATAAGATATTTAGATTTGCTTTAAGGGAATATGTATCATAAATATACAGTAAGTGTATGTTGTATATACATGTATGTTTTTTTACTAGGTTATACTTCTGCAAGTGCTGTAAAGACAAAATATACTTACATTCAAGATCTATTCTCTAAAAGCAAGTCTAAATATATCATATGCTGCTTCTCATGTGAATGCATATTTTTAAAGGATTTTTAGATATTTTAAAATGTGTATTTTTAATATTATATTCAATATTTTCAGAGAAAAAAAATTATTCTAGAGTATAGCTGCTAAAGTAAATGAAAAAGTTTTTTTTAAATTAGTTTTAGATGTTTTTATTGGAAAACAAGCCAAAACAAATCATAAATGTATTTTGTTGCAGTATATAATGGGGTGAAGACTCTCTCACCTTTCTTTTCACATCAATCTTTAACTCACAAAAAAACCCTCTCTCTTATTAATAAAGCTGCATATTGCCAATGTTCTTCACGAAAATAAATGCACAGTGACATATATTATGATTCAATAAGTAGTGAGCCATCATGTTATAATCTAGTCGCAGCAAGTGCGGGCTCGAGTGAACGAGCATCCCCGCGACAGAGTGTGCATGAGCCGGGTGCAGTTTCAATCTCTCCCCCTTAGATTGGGACATTCGCACAACTCATAGAAGAGGTGCTGAAAGCACAGAAAAATGCCAGTTTTGGAGTTTGTAGATTTACTACAAGACTTGCTTCTGTATTATTTGCACTTTAATAAAGCTATAATGCATTAAAACTGCATTTAAAGCTCCGGCTCCTGAGTGCTTCTGTATATATGTATTTGCTATTTTTGTATACATTTATGCATTTGGCAGCTGAGCCCGACTGGGTGACAAGGATCCCAACGATGAATGGAGGGATCTTATATCAACCTGAAAAGGTTTAATTTGTGATAATGACTGGCTGACTGTGCATTATCCCACTTATTGAATGTCTGCCTACCAAATAAATAAATGGATATTGATTTGCATTGACATTATGATGCAGAGTCTGAAATTTTATAATCCCAGTTGAAAGTTGATATTTGGTCAGTCTCCAGAGCCCAGCCACATCCATTTGTTTTCTCATTGTTGTGAATTAAAATGGAAGCCATGGTGCATGTAGTATGCCGAACTGCACACAAACAAACACTCACTTGCCCACCACAAGAAGCCAGGCTGTTTCTCTCAAAGTGACATGAACCCGAGCGTAATCCTTCTTCTTGGAACCGCGGTAGCGTTAAACTAACTGGAATGAGTGCGGTGCGCTGGCTAAATGGAGGGAAACAGCCATTCACAATGTCACCTATAAACTCCCTGTCTTGTAAACTGGAGGATTAAAGTGCATGAAATCCACTTCCTCACACCTGCTGAGACAAAGCAGAGCTGGCCAAACCACTCAACTCTTGCCCTCAGCAACTGAATCACTCGCCCCATGGTTCCATCCTTGGACGGCCATGGCAGCGACATTAATCTCTACGAAGCTGCCCCGGCATGCATTATACGGTTTGGACCTACTTACGGATCTTCATTGTTCACGAGGAACTTTTGTGAAGCCTTAGATGCGACCAAAGCCGTGTATTCGCAAGGATCAACACAAACAGAGAACAATGTGGCAATTCATGCCCAGAACGCCCGGCACTCCAAGTATTTCAGAATTCCACTACCTGAGTCTAGTCAAGGCTATTAAATCCCCAGGAACCCACAATCGTAACTACAAATTGAAATCGGCATCCAATAATATGGCTTTAATAGCAATATACAGACGATATAATATGACATAACAGTGCATAATGTGAAACCACTTTACTGTAGAGAGGCTTTTAAATGTGGAACGTGAGGTGTTGTTGCCTGTAGGGGTTAGTGCAGTGTTAGCAGTCGTAACCAGCCTAATAGCAGAAAGTGAACTCATTAGAGGGCCGTCACCACAAGAGAGAGTCTATTATGGGGATGAGTGGAGTGGTGAAGTGCAGCTTCATTTCCATTCAGCACATGACCCAATGCATGGGGGGGGGGGTACTTTTCAGGGAGCACAGTCAGGCATGACTGTTGGAAGAGATTTTCTCCCACACCACTCCCCGAATTTATCAGGCGCAAAAAAAAAATCATTTTTGTTCTTTTTCTTTTCATTTTGTTTTTAATAAATTTTTCCTGTGTCATTCAGGTTGACTTTGTAATTTTAACGAATTTTCTTTGTTATATTAAGCAAATTAATTGATTCCTTTTTTCTTTTGTATTTATTTAGTGCAAGGCTGGATAGACATCACTGGATAGACATCCATTTTAAGATCTAGCTTGCTACATGGCTTAGTGGTCTTTACTAATTCAATCATCACCATTAATTTTAAAGTGTTAGAGATTTTTGTTCTAAAGACTTGAAAAACATTTAGCTTGCTGTGCTATTACTTTTCTAGCAGGCCAAGACTTTTCAAGTCCAGTTGCATGTAATTTTCATCTGGTAGACGATAAAATATGCAGAACACCCCATAGACATTCATTAAATGAGAGATATGACTTCAGGGTGAGCTCTTTTGGCTTGGTCTACTAAGCAACCACCTAGCAACCACCCATAATACCACATACCAATGTGCTAAAAACAATTCCGAACACCTTAGCAACTGCATAGCCATGGACTGGCAACCACCCTTAACGCACTAGTTTTGTGGTAGCAACTGAAAATGTAAAAGTCAAATTTTCTCCAAACTGTTTCTCTAAAAGCATCCTCCAAACATTCTATTATTTTTCTGGCAGGCCATTTAAATAAAAAATAAAATTTGGTTATAAATAAATGTGCAAAACATCCTATAGACTATGAATGAGGGATCTATGCCTTATCAAGAGACCAGGATGTATTTGAAACTATGGGATAAACTCTTTAGACTTGGTCCAGTAAGCAACCACCCACAACCCTTACAAAAATCAAGAGTTCTGGCAAGATTTGCCACAATCTTGCTGCAAATTCACCATTCATTATTTTCACCTACAAATGAGCTTTGCGGCAAAATCTTTATGGTCGCCAAAGGTTTTCTTCAGGTTCACCACTACAAACACTGCAAACTTCTGGCAAACATTAGCAGCGAATCACAAGCTCATTTGCAAGTAAAAATAATGAGTGGGAAATTTGTCTGAATTGTTTGTAAGGGACACCCTAGCAACCACATAGCACAAAAACCAATTCGTACACATTAGCATCTGCAAAGCAATGGCCTGACAACCATCCTGAACGCCCCATCTTCATGGAAGTGACATTAGCAAGGCCAAGCACCACTCTTATTTTTTCTGAAGATGTATAAGTCTAGTTTTCAAAGTATTTCTCCAAACGCAATATTCAGACTGTTTGGAATTTAATTTAAGGAGCATCTACATGATGGTTCTTGATGCACATTGGATGAAATATCATCAACGAAACCCCAACACACATTAAGTTTTTAAAAGTCAGAAAAGAGGACCATTAATTTAACGCCTTCATTAAGTTTTGATCCCTGAATATCCTTGAATGTGAAACAATCCTTGACAACCTTATTATGATTAACATATAGAGTGCAGCCTTTGAGAGCACAGTCCCTCTCTAATGCCACACAAAAGCTCTAATCTGCCCGCAGTTCCCCAGTCAGAGCCCATTAAACTACTGTTCTGAGCACCATGGGTAACTTCATCATAGTGGCATATGTACTAACCCCATTAAAGAAAGCTTTCTAATTAGCCCACACTGCAATGGGTGCTGTCTTTAGGCATGTACTTACTAAGGGTGTGTGTGATGAACCTCGGTGTGATAGTCGTGGATGGGGTTTGTCCTCAGTAATGAGTCCACAGCATTAGGCTGCACACATTATGCAGAAGTATAAGCATGCTGGGTTTTTTTTTTTCAATGACTTATTTGTGGGCATTGGAATTGACAATGTAAACAAATGCATAAGTCATGCAATAAATGGCACTTTTACAAGACTACATCAACAGAAAATCAAATGATTGTATTTTGCACTGCATTTAGCACTGATCACATAAATAATTTTATTCTTTTTTACTTTTGAAAAAAAAAAAAGAGAGAAACATTTTGACTTGATATACATGTATGTGGCAGTCTGCTCACTGATCGTCTGATGCATATTTTACACAATACTGGTCTGGCCAATCACATTGGTTAGCTTTACGCAACTTCTTGGAGTCAGGGTGCAACAGTCTATCAGAAAACAAAGTTGAATACAAGGTTGATACAATGAGCACTTTTGAGGAAGAACCAGTCACTGGATTTGGCAAAGTTTATGAGGTTCATTGTGTTAAATTTACTCAGAGATACTCATAGTTTTGCTAAGAAGCAAGTAAACAAGATATCCACAAGAAGATCTGTATATTCTGCTTATATTATGATTATGTAATTGTTTGCTATTTTGTACAGAAAACACCATGCACATACCAAGATTGCTGTGGCATTTTGTTTATTTAAAATTTTGTCACACCAGTCTAATATAGAGCTGTTCAGCTTGTAATCCAAAAACCTGGAAGAGAATTCACCATGGGTTCCCCCAGAGATTTTCCTATGGGTTTGTATAATGGGGTTTTTGAATTTGTGTAAAATATGGTCTGTGGTAAACATTACTTTTACGTTCTACAATATAAATTACACCTCAAACTTAAATTTACCACAGACCTCATTTAACCTTATTTTAAGGTAAAAAATCCATTATAAAAATCCATAGGAAAATCCCAAAGGAACCCATGGCGAATAAGACAAAGCCATCGTAGTCACAGTTACAGTCATATGTAGTATATTTTGACAGGCTCACATTCGACTGTACGCAGACACTGAGTTTTCACATGAAAATCGAAGTGTACTTTGGGCTTAAGTGGGTGGTTCTTTGGCACAATATGTTGTATAAGAGGACCAGACTTTTTCAATAGTCAAAATTATAGAAAAAGAGTTTGCTCGGTTAACTGCAAAAACTTTTATAGCCATTTATTAATGTTTTAATGCAGTTAACGGCAAGCTAAACACATCTTCATAAATTCAAATTTGCATAAGAAGTAGATAATTGAGGCTGCTATTCTTTGTATTAGGTGATGGCTCCTGTTAAATGTGATTTTGTTCTTCAGTTAATTAAAGCAGAAACATATGCCTCACATTACATGATGTGTCTTCCAATAGCATTTGGTGGTGACTGCTGAGTAGGGTTGTGCCGATAGACGATATCATCATCCATCGTGATGGCTGACCAACATCACGATGTAGAGCCACCATCGTGATGCCACGCCCCCTTTTGCGAGTCTTGCTAGTGTGACTCACTAATCCTAGTCTCTTCTATAGTTAACCTAAAAACTTTGCAGGGATTGCTCTGTAAATTAAATTGAGAATATAACTAATGCATATATGCTATTTTAAATACTGTAGTATATGCCAGAGACGTGACGTGTTAGTCTGTGAAAATACCGTGTCAGGCAGGCTACACAAATATTGATCTTGACATTGTTAGCTTCTTGTCTTTTTTTTACATGTCTTACACTGTACATTTAGATTAAAATATTTTATGTTGTAGGCTACAAGAAAATAGCCTTTATTAATTAATTATTAGTAGTGGTAGTGTCTCAGTAAATCTTGCTCATTGTCACATAGCTCTTGTATACACTGAAGCAGCAGTTTAAGATAAACCCAGACCAGCGAACGTCAAATAACTTTTGTCTGGTTAATACTTTTAAAGAAAAATGTCCTTGGCCATAAATCCATAATGTCAAATCAAATGAAAGAAACAAGGTGAATATGAATAACACACATTTATTAAAACATAGAAGAACAACAAATAAAGAACAAGAAAACGGAACAACACTCAGACCGAAACTCGGCATTAACATTTCACTTATAATTAGCAGCACAATTAACTTTAGCACAGGCTACAAAACAAATTATGTTATTGAAATATTGTAAAGTGGTCATATGAACTACACAAATGAACGTTTAAAAAATGATATGCAAAATCGAATAGCTCCGCAACGGATGGCGAAAAATGCGTAAAGAAATCTAATATCTTTCACCATAGACCATGTTTAAATTTCGATGTTTCTGGCCAGAAATACCAACATATTCACTTTATCTGGTTTTAATAAGCTGCGGATTGGAGTAACTACACTACCCGCTGTGCTGAAGACCCGCTCTGATGGAGTACTGGTAGCACATATGCACAGATATTTCCGTGCTAATCTTGCCATGAACGGAAACCTTTTGTTGTTCGTTTTCCACCAAGTCAGCGGGTCCTCTTCCCCATCAATGGCCATTTCCTGCAGGTACATGGTCATTTCTGCCTCGACCTTTTGCTCATCAGTGAGTAAAATAACGAAATTATAGTTTTTAAGTGGAAAATAGTATTTATGTAAAGAGATATATTAAAATAAAAAGTGCACAACACTTCTTAAGTGAAAGCTAAAAAAAAAAAATGCTTTACGTGTCGTGCAACCTACTGATAAAGCACCGACGAGTCATTAGTTGGGTTAGTAAAATAACGAAATTATAATTTTTGAAAATTATATGAAATTATATAATCCCCCCCGCCCCACCCCACCGACGATATCATCGTCCATCGCAATGTTTTACTGTCAACATCGTCAACTGCCAATTTAGGGGACATCGCCCAACCCTACTGCTGAGCCTTTGCAGTGTCCACTGGCCTCTCACTTGTCTCTCTGATAAACCTGACACATTTTCACCATGACTGCTTGTGAAGTGGCAGGTGGGGAAACATCAGTCATCAGGAACTCACAGGCTATTATCTGAGTTGTGGAGAGTTGGCGCTCACGCCATCACAAACATAATGGCGGTCCTGAGATGGGCTGTACTGCTTTCTGTTTATATCTCCCCTCTCTCTGCCTCTTTGCCTCTTTTGTCCACCTTGTCATTCAAATTTGTTACTGGTACAATATTAGGTGGTAGCTAAATGGTCAAGGACCTGGGCTTTGACCACTAAAGCTGTAGGTTAAATCCTTAATAAGGGTTACCTGGAAAAGCTAAGGTGAGCATCACTACTAATATTGCTTATTCCATGGGTTAGCTCAAATCCCTAACCCAGAGTATTTCATTTCACTGTGTATGAATGATATTTTAAATAATGCGGCTTGTTGAAGAGAGGTTTACTATTATGATTCTACATAGAATTAAGTCCAACAAAAAGTCCACACAGTGGAAATAATTTAACAATTCTGTGAGTACAACTAGAAAAGCACATACTATACACTGTAAACTATACCCATTTATACACACTTATGTAAATTATCGACTGCCCCTCTCGTTCGTGTATATGCGCTCATACATTTGAAGAATCCCAGAATTATAAGTAAGAGAGAAACCCCACTATTGTAACGAAATTCTGCTGCAGGATGCGATGGAAAGTTAAGAAAATAAACAAAAACAACTCTTGCTTTGGAGAAAGCTCCTTACTGACAAGCTGCGTGTACATGGGACTAAAGAGTATATGCATGTAAATGGGAATTCCACTTTCTCCATGTAAATGTAGTCATAGAGAATTGGTGGTAGGCTCATTTGACTTGGGTCATTTAGCAACCACCAAGAAATAACCCAGATCACCCTAGCAGCACTCTAGCAACCACCCAGAACACCTTAGGAACTGCTTAGCTATGCAGTAACCACTAAGAAAATTTAGCAACCACATAGTAATGCCCAAAGAACCACCCAGAACACCCTATCAACTTAATAGGAACAAATAAATAAAATTTAGAGCTGACAACAAGGAAATTACAAATATCAGACTCAACCCCACATCACCCACATGACCATCACAGCTCAAAATGTTACCTACAAAACAGACACTACAGTTCCAGGTACAGTAGTTGGCCAGGCAGTTACAGGCGGACAGTCCTAGCATCTAGTGTACTAATTCAGATGAAAAGTAATAGCTAAATTATGAATACATAAGCTGTTCCATGTTAACTTTCATTCTAAGTAATCTCTGCCAGCTTTGAGCACTCATTATGTAAACTGGGTCATTTTGACATGCTCAGAAGAGCTACTAGCAAATCATGCTAGTAGCGCCTGTGTAAGTTGTCTCTCTCCCTCCACACTCAGCTCAGGTGGGTGTATTGAAGCATCTCAGCAGCACAATCACCCCATCTCCACCTGTCTGTCCACAGCTGTCCTGCTATGCTACACTGACGTTGATCTGAATTCAACAAGACTGGACAGCTAGTGCGTGTGTACGGTTGCTGCTTCAGTAGAACGGAGCTTAGCTTCAAGCTTCTAAAATTAATGTGATTAACATTAGGAATATTTTAGCATTCTATCCTTATTGGTTACAAATCCGGGCAGGTTCAGATTTTTGTATTACTGGTACAGTCGCATTAGGAAAGAGAGATTTTCCACAAGGAAGCTATATAAGATATGCGTAACACTATTGCACTAAGCACTAGCTCGGTTTGATTATTCTGTGTGAAGATTAAGGATCTCACACGCATGGCAAAGGCTTTTTATCACCATAAAACAAATTAGACAAGACTATGTATTAGGGTTGGGCGATGTCCCCTAAATTGGCAGTTGACAATGTTGACAGTAAAACATTGCGATGGACGATGATATCGTCGGTGGGTGGGGGTGGGGGTGGGGGGGGGGGTTATATAATTTCATATAATTTTCAAAAATTGTATGAAAAATTATAATTTCGTTATTTTACTAACCCAACTAATGACTCGTCGGTGCTTTATCAGTAGGTTGCACGACACGTGAAGCATTTTTTTTTAGCTTTCACTTAAGAAGAGTTGTGCACTTTTTATTTTAATATATCTCTTTACATAAATACTATTTTCCACTTAAAAACTATAATTTCGTTATTTTACTATCCCAACAAATTAGTACTCATCCGCGCTTTCCAATAGGTTGCACGTAAGGGGTAAAAATATTTCTTCCACTTAAGAAGAGTTGTGCACTTTTAAGCACTTTTTATTTTAATATATCTCTTTACATAGATATTTTTTTTCTACTGAAAAACTATAATTTCATTATTTTACTAGCCCAACAAATTAGTACTCATCCGTGCTTTTTAATTGGCCTATATTGCGCCTAAGAAAAAAAGTCGTCTTTGGGCAGCCTTCTTACGAAGAGAGCAGCCACGCTCACTGATGAGCAAAAGGTCGAGGCAGAAATGACCATGTACCTGCAGGAAATGGCCATTGATGACTTGGTGGAAAACGAACAACAAAAGGTTTCCGTTCATGGCAAGATTAGCACGGAAATATCTGTGCATATGTGCTACCAGTACTCCATCAGAGTGGGTCTTCCGCACAGCAGGTAGTGTAGTTACTCCAATCCGCAGCTTATTAAAACCAGATAAAGTGAATATGTTGGTATTTCTGGCCAGAAACATCAAAATTTAAACATGGTCTATGGTGAAAGATATTAGATTTCTTTACGCATTTTTCGCCATCCGTTGCGGAGCTATTCGATTTTGCATATTATTTTTTAAACGTTCATTTGTGTAGTTCATATGACCACTTTACAATATTTCAATAAAATAATTTATTTTGTAGCCTGTGCTGAAGTTAATTGTGCTGCTAATTATAAGTGAAATGTTAATGCCGAGTTTCGGTCTGAGTGTTGTTCCCGTTTTCTTATTCTTTATTTGTTGTTCTTCTATGTTTTAATAAATGTGTGTTATTCATATTCACCTTGTTTCTTTCATTTGATTTGACATTATGGATTTATGGCCAAGGAAATTTTTCTTTAAAAGTATTAACCAGACAAAAGTTATTTGACGTTCGCTGGTCTGGGTTTATCTTAAACTGCTGCTTCAGTGTATACAAGAGCTATGTGACAATGAGCAAGATCTGAGACACTACAACTAGGGCCTACTAATAATTAATTAATAAAGGCTATTTTCTTGTAGCCTACAACATAAAATATTTTAATCTAAATGTACAGTGTAAGACATGTAAAAAAAAGACAAGAAGCTAACAATGTCAAGATCAATATTTGTGTTGCCTGCCTGACACGGTATTTTCACAGACTAACACGTCACGTCTCTGGCATATACTACAGTATTTAAAATAGCATATATGCATTAGTTATATTCTCAATTTAATTTACAGAGCAATCCCTGCAAAGTTTTTAGGTTAACTATAGAAGAGACTAGGATTAGTGAGTCACACTAGCAAGACTCGCAAAAGGGGGCGTGGCATCACGATGGTGGCTCTACATCGTGATGTTGGTCAGCCATCACGATGGACGATGATATCGTCCATCGGCACAACCCTACTATGTATTGTGTTTGATAGCCATGTCTTTACATTAAAGTCCTTGGATTCTAATACCTTCATAACATGCTTGCAAAGTTTAAGCTAGCAACAACACTCCCCTACCCTCTTTCCTTCCTCCCATGACATGGTATTTAATTAATTGCAACATAAATCTGTGTTAGCAATGTGACCTTAGTGAACCCTTGACCATTTCTGTTGCCTGGGTGTCATACACCCGCCTCTTCAAGTTGAGTGTGAAGACATAGTCTGCTTTGTCCTCCATGTTTGAGCTTTTGCTTGCATAGTGAGACAGTTTACATGACCTCTTAACCCAAGACTTGACCTCCAGGGCATGAGCAAGGTCTTTGAGCCAGATAGGGGGACACAATATGGCTGCAATCCTACCCGTTACAACACTGAGTTGTCTTTATTAAATATTCAACTGAGTAATAATATCTTGATGGACTTGACCACCTCCACCACCTTGTGTCATTAAGGGAGTGGGAATGTGTCAACAACTGATCCCCTTTCACCTCTGAACTTCCTACCCTAAAAGATCTATCCATTTATATGCTTTGGTTTCCTGCAAGACCCTGAATACATGCTTCTTGTAGATATCAGTGCTCCAGATTTTAGAGTTGTCTGTCAGAGGCGGTGAGTCGTTTAAAGTCCTGCCTTTGAGTGACATGCTGCATTGGCCTGTCTTCTTGGAACTATCCAGACTCTACATATGAGACCTTGTGTAGGTCCTGACATCTGGACAAGCATATCCTAAGGAGGGCCGTATCACAGCCGTAGGACATTACTGAATGTGTCACTTAGGGTCTGCCCAGTGACCCCATTTTCCTGGTACTTTGTTTCAGTCCACCTTTCAATTGGAAATGTGAAGCGGTGTTGATTGAATGTGAGCTTCTGCTGAGTGAAGTGTCCTGACCCTCTTGTTCTTGTTAAAAAAGGGTGATTTAAGCTCAGATGCCATAAGAGAATCTTTTAAAGTTCCACAAAGAAAATGTTATTCTCTAGTTCCTATCCCTAACCTTACCCCAGAAAATGATGTTTGTACTTCTGCTGTACAGAATCCAGAATTCAATATTCTGGTCTAAAGAACCTATAAAATAACATCAAGAACCTTTTTCTCGAAGGTCACATGATGCCATGCGAGCAGCAGACATGTGAGCAATGAGCTCTCTGCACTTTGCTAGTTTTTTTTTATTATTTTCATGTTATAATCTGATGAGATTCGATACACCCAGTTACATATTTGTTCTTTTAGGTAAATATGGCAAAGAAGTCAAAATCCTCGGGCTCTGGATACATTAAAAGACACTTTCATGCTCAAGATGAAAACGCTGATGGGCCTGCAGACCGGGGACTCGATTTGGATGGCACAGCGGGAGAAAAAAAATCAAGCGTCAACTGTCCAACATGTTTGTGATGCTGACGAAGGTTGTTGCTGACTTGGAGGATCTCGCTGTAATACGTTGATCGATTACGGTGATGGAAACAAACAAAAAATTATCTGAGTTGGTTATAAGAGTGGCAGATGTTGAGAAACTGATTTATTATTTGGAGTCATTGGAATGGGAATTATCTGCTAATCCACTTGTGACCAAACAGACCAGGGAAACATTTTGGGAAAACTGGAAATTCTCGAAAATAGGAGCCGAAGAAATTATTTTGAATGTTGGAATTCCTGAGCATGAAGGCAGAGATATTGTGGGGTTCCTGGATGAGCTCTTCCCGAGTCTGCTCAACATAACAGGCCACAAGCTGGAAATTGAGAGAGCTCACAGAGACCTGGTTCGCAGATCTGCTGAGGGAGACAGGCCCCGATCAACTCTGGCCAAATTTCTGAGATTATCCGATGAAGATCTCATGTTGCACGAGGCGAGGAGCAAAGGAAAGCTTTCTTAGAAGAATCACAATATTTTCTTTTTTCCGGACTTTGCGAATTTGACAATTGAGAAACGCGATTGATTCAAGGAGTGTAAGAAACTCTTGCATTAACGGAAGATCGCTTTTGCTCTGTTTCCGGCCAGACTGAGAATAGAAACCAAGGATGGCCCCAAAGTATTCACATGTCTCACAGAAATACATTGGAGTGAGTAAGCTATTTGGTGTTTCTTATTTGAGTGGATTGACTTGCTGAATATACACTGGATTGTCTGAGGAAGCTGTGTGGAATAAGTTATCACAGGGACTGTCATAGGTGTACATGGACCTTTTGAGTTTAGAGGGATTGATGCCAGTAGGCGCTGTCGTGTGCAGGGTTAATGCGCAAGTTTTTCTTTTTTCTGTTTGTTTGGTTTGGGGTTTGATTGTTGCACTAATGTTGGAATGCGGCCTGTTTGTTTATAGTTTTAGCAGAAATTCAGGGGAAAAGGTTGGTTTTGGCTAATATTTACGTGCCTAACGTTGACAATCAGGGCTTCTTCATTGTTCTTGAAGGGATGTTGCAAACCACTGGCACTCCTCATGATACAATAATGAGAGGAGACTTTCATCTTTTTATGGACTCAGTCCTTGATCCTAATAAAGCAAAAGTGTGTAAGCCCACTAGAGCAACATTGACGCTTAACAGGATGTGTCAAAATCTTGGTTTTGTAGATATTTGGGGACTTTTGAACCCCTGGTTCAAAAAATCTGGTAGGGACTATAATTTTTTTTCATCAGTCCATAATAATTATTCTACAATGATATTTATTTTTATATCCAAGTCCCTCATTTCATCAGTTGTGGATTGCTCAGTTGGAAACATCTTGTTCTCAGATCATGCCCTGGTGAGTTTAGAGATGTTGCCACATAAAGAGAAAAATAAATCATATAGTTGGTGCTTTAATGTATCCCTTTTGCAAAAACCTGAATTCCAACAAATGTTAAAGACTGAAATCAATGTTTACATGGAGACCAACTGGTCCTCAGTATCCTCTGTGGGCGTGGCTTGGGAGGCTCTTAAGGCAGTTCTTAGGGGTTGGATTATACAGTATGCCTCATTTACCATAAAATCCAAAGCACGAGAACTTGTCGAGTTGGAAGGGAATATAAAAAATTTAGAGGCAGAGCTTCCTCCAAACATGACACTATCCCGGATCAGTCTGAATCTTAAAAAGTACAAAGATCCAAGAGTGTAAAACTTACCTTCCAATTTCCCTGAACCAGCTAGATGTAAAAATATTGTCAGAAATTTTGGCTAATAGATTAAGTAAAGTTATGACATCTCTTATACATATAAATCAGTTGGGGTTTATTTGGGGCTGTAGCTCTTCTGATAACATAAGACATTTCATCAATATCATGTGGTCAGTATCGAATGATCAGTCTCCGGTCGCTGCCATCTCACTTGATGCCGAAAAGGCATTTGATATGGTAGAATGGGATTACCTTTTTAAGATTTTGGAAATGTATGGGTTTGGGAGTACATATATTGTTTGGATTAAGTTACTTTATATACACCCTGTAGCAGTGGTACAAACAAATGGATTAATTTCATTAATTTACTCTGAATAGGGGCACTTGGCAGGGTTGCCCTCTTTCCCCATTATTGTTCTGTCTTGCCCTGGAAACATTAGCAGCCACGATAAGAATGGAGGATGATTTTCCAGGGGTGAAAGTGGGAGGTGTGGCACATAAGCTTCTGCTTTACACAGATAATATTTTATTATTAGTCTCTGACCCTATTAGATCTATGCCTTGCCCCCACATAATTATGAATTTATTTTCCAAGTTCTCAGGATACAAAGTCAGTTGGTCTAAATTCGATGCTTTGGCTCTGACAGCGTACTGCCAATTAATGGCTTTTCAGCCGGGCGCCTTCCAGTGGCCCAAACAGAGCATTATGTATTTGGGTATTTTATTCCCAGCAAATTTGTCTGGTTTAGTTTAAGTTAATTTTGACCCTTTAATAAAAAAAAATTTTGCACGATCTGGATATGTGCTTCATTAGATTTATCGATGATTGGGAAGGTTAATGTTATTAAAATTAGCTGTATTCCTAAATGCAACAATCTGCTACAGTCACTCCCTATAGTTGTCCCCTCTCTTATTTCATTCATTATCTGGTATGGTAAATGTCCCAGACTACATTTCAACAAATTACATAGTCCGATTGACAAAGGTGGGCTAGGCCTACCTATGATTTTGTTTTATTTTTATGTGTTTGGTTTCAAGCATTTGGATCATTGGTCACTTCCACCTGAAAGAGCCTCTCTCTGGTTTTCTATTGAAAAAGAAGTCCTTGCCTCTTTCTTTCAAATTAACCGGATAAGTTGTCACACCCCATTATTTCACATTTGCATGTGATTTGGACAAGAGTGGCCAGAGTATTTAATTTAGAAATTTATTTAAATGTTGTCTTAAGCATATGTCTGAACCTCAAATTATGTATCAACAAGTGCCCTTTTTGTTGGTCAGAGTGGATTGTAAGGGGGGTTACTATACACTGCGAACTATATGAGAGTGAAGTGCTGAGTTCTTTTGAGAATTTGGCTCATCATTTTGGAATTCCCAGATCTCAGTTTATAGGTATTTAGAGCTGTGCCACATGCTCTGTATTGTTTTTGGGAGTAGCACACACATACCCTTAAGGCGTCAGGTGCTTTGGAAGAGGTGATTGATGGTTTTGGAAAAGGTAATGAGGCATCAGTGTATTACTCCCTGCTAATTCAGAGTCTGGGGTATGGAGCTTTAACTTCTATCAAGGGATTATGGGAGGAAAATGTCAAGTCTGCTTCTAGAGATGCAAGGGTTCGCCTTAGGCAA
Source organism: Xyrauchen texanus (assembly GCF_025860055.1). Lineage (NCBI taxonomy): Eukaryota > Metazoa > Chordata > Actinopteri > Cypriniformes > Catostomidae > Xyrauchen > Xyrauchen texanus. The sequence continues at coordinate 27,356,684 of NC_068316.1, read as the reverse complement.
TTTAATAATTTACATATATTTTACTGGACCCCCTCTAGATTATACAGGCTTGGACTTAAAGACGCCCACCTCTGGCGATGCCAATCAGAAGTTGGAGACACAACCCATGCCTTTTGTGGTTGTGTTAATATCCAAGATTTTTGTATAAAGGTTCAGAATTATTTGTGTGATGTTTTGAACATTCAAATCCATGGTTGGCTGGGGCATTGCTGTGTGGTTGTAAGTGTTATGAGTAGTTTTAAGTTGTTGCTACGGGGTTGCTGTTGTGTTGTGGGTGGTTATTTGAGCATTGCTAGGTGGTTGCTATAGTGTTCTGGCCCATATCAAAAGAGCCCATCCCAAAGTCTCTATGATATTCTGGCTTTTAGATATGCCTTGGGTCTCTTCTTCAGTAGATGTATGTGGGATTGTTGTAAAGCCACAATAATAGCACACTCCTCCTCATTAACTCAAGCACAATTAAGGCCATGTGGCATGGGGACGTGGTCATGTGTCGGTCTGCGGGAGAGAGAGAGAGTGGTAAGGCTTGTCACCTGGTTTGTAATTAACCCTGTGTCTTGTTATAGTGATGCGAAGCAAGACATAAAAGGAACGCTGAGTGCCCAGAGAGAGGGAGAGAACCCTGACTTTGTTTATGTGTGTCATTGACGGTTACGTCTATTGTATGGAAAGAGAAAGTAAAACTGACCTCAAACCTGCTTTGCTGTCTCCTGACTCCTTCATTGCCCGAACGAAGTGTGTTACAGTCCTCCATGACTGGACACTGCTCCTGGCTGTGTCCGGTTTCCCCGCAGCTCTAGCAGACCGGCCCAGGTCTTCCTTCTGCACTCATGGGGGCAGGCTCGCCAACCTGGGGGGATAGCGGAGAGAGACACATGACCATGTCCCCACGCCACAGGTATCATTCGTGTCCATGGCACAAATGGTGCAGGAAATACAGGTTCACCTGGACCCCAAGAATGATCAATACTAATAGTTATGCTTGCCAAGTAAACTTTTAAATAATTAAATTGTCTAGGCTAAAAAACATCTTATTTGTAACACCCTACACTAACAACAAAAAAAGGCTGTTTAGAGAGATTCTCATACCCCATTAAGCAATCCATCTGTTTATCGGTTAAACATTGGTCCAATTTCTCACATGCAAAAAATTTTAAGTGGAGAAGAAATATGTAACCAGCGTTTGAGCACTTCATTCTCATTCTAATGAAGGAGTCATGACATTTCCTCTCATAACATTTAATGTTAATGAACAGGAACAGGTTTAGAAGCACTGAGCATTCACAAGAATGCTTTTTCTCAGACTCTTACAGCCCCACTGCCTAAGAGTGACAGCTGAAAACCTTTCCAGAAGATTGTGACTCTGCAGCTGCAGGTTATAATTACAGATTAAAGCTTTACATTAGAAGACAAATGCTCTGTATAATCAGGGAGCAGATCTGGCTTTTGAAGCCATCAACAATAGATTGTAATTAACAAGGTAATTGGCCAGAGATGCCTTCTATTTTCTGGGTCCTTCGTTTGGTTCTCAGTGCTGATGTGGTCGAAGATGATATGCTATGAAATGATATACTGTAGAAACCCCATTCATCTGGTCATTTTATGGGAATAGTTCACCTAAAAATGTTTGCATTATGTGCACAGCAACATGCTTGGGAGATAAGAAATTAATATTTTGAAGATGTACAATACAGTATTTGTAATATATTTGTAGTAAGAATGAAAAGTAAAGGAGGACTGTGTTGAAAATCCATATTTGAAGCTGTATGATGCAATAAAATATGAGAGAGAGAGAGAGAGGAGAATTCACCCTAAAAACTGTAGCTAGTACTGCAAGTTAGGAAGTAACATTGCTATTTTTATAAACCTATATGAGATACACTTGCTCACTTATTTCCATGGTGTTTTGCAGTCTATAGGAAAAGTGTGAAGTATAGAATTACCTTAGACGAGTAGATTATACAGCATTTAGTATTTTGCACATAACATTTGTGTGCCAAATCTTTTGTATGATTCTCAGTTTAAAGAGCAGTTGAAGGCTTATAGCATATACATTTGTGTAGTTGAAAAGTGCTGTTGGACAACTAAAGGGAATCTTGGGGCTTTACAGGTTAAAGGAGAAAAACAGATCTGGCAGTGTGGCTCTCTTGGATTAAAGTGGGGGGTCTTTATTGCAGAAGGCAGATTAGCATTGCATGAGCAGCAATAGATCAGCTGCTGATTGGTTCAGCCGTTGGCTAGAATATCTTGTCTTCCTTGAAAACCTTTTACTGATACCCTAATGCCAACGCCTAGAGGGAAAAAACTTGATTTTCCTTCATGTGATAATTGTCCAAAAATGATGGCAACGTTATGTGCACCCTCTTGAGGCCAGATTGCTCTTTAAAACTGTTATAATTTCATTTTTTTGTTAAAATGTGAAGTATTTAGTTGTGATTAATCTTGGTTTCAAATAGAATATAAGCTTTGTTTGCCAGGCAACATGAACAGGTAAAAGATAGTAACAAGTATTAGAGGTAGACCAATATATCTGTTTATACCATTTAAACGTGTCGATAGTTGCTTTTTGGAACTATCGGTTATCAGCAAAAATGTATATATACACAAATTTTCAGAACTTCTTCAAAGAGTTCTCATCAAAAAATCCTCCACGTGCAGCAATGACAGCTTTGCAGATCCTTGGCATTCTAGCTGTTAATTTTTCCAGATACTCAGGTGACATTTCACCCCACACTTCCTGTAGCACTTGCCATAGATGTGGCTGTCTTGTCGGACAATTCTCATGCACCTTACAGTTTAGCTGATCCAACAAAAGCTCAGTGGGTTTTAAGATCCATAACACTCTTTTCCAATTATTTGTTGCCCAGTGTGGTTTTTTGCCCACTCTAACTTTTTCTTCTTTGTTTTTCTTTTTCAAAAGTGGCTTTTTCTTGGCAATTCTCCCAATAAGGCCTGCACCCCTGAGTCTTCTCTTTACTGTTGTACATGAAACTGGTGTTGAGCGGGTAGAATTCAATGAAGCTGTCAGCTGAGGACATTTCTCAGACTAGTGACTCTGATGTAATTATCCTCTTGTTTAGTTGTACATCTGGCCTTCCACATCTCTTTCTGTCCTTGTTAGAACCAGTTGTCCTTTGTCTTTGAAGACTGCAGTGTACACCTTTTGTATGAAATCTTTTTTTTTTTTTTGTATTTCAAGCATTGTATAGCCTTCATTCCCCAAAACAATGATTGACTTAAGAGTTCCTAGTGAAAGCTAAACTTTTTTTTTTGCCATTTTTGACCTTAGATATGCCAGTCTATTGCATATCCTGCTGACCAGGGAAATTCAGCATCAACTGTCCAACATGTTTGTGATGCTGATGAAAGTTATTGCTTACTTAGAAGATTTTGCCGTAATACGTTGATCGATTACGACGATGGAAAGTAAATTCTCTGAGTTGGTTACAAGAATGGTAGATGATGAGAAGTGGATCAATTATCTGGAGTCATCGGAGAGGGACTTTTCTGATAATCCGCTGGCGACCAAAGTTGATTTGGAACATGTTCTTGAGAAACTTGAAGATCTTGAGAATAGGAGCCGCAGAAATAACATCCGATTTGTTGGAATTCCTGTGCATGAGGAGGGCAGAGATATGGTAAAATTCCTAGACAAGCTCTTCCCAAGTCTGCTCGACATAACAGGCCATAAGCTGGAGATTGAGCGAGCTCACAGGGTTCCAAGGAAAGCTTTCTTGGAAGAATAACAACATTTTCTTGTTCCCAGACTTTGGGACTTTGACAAGAGAGAAACGTGATTGATTTAACAAATGCAATACACTTTTACATCAATGGAAGATCGCTTTTGCACTGATGTTTCTAGCCAAATGAAGTATAAATACTAATGATGGCCGTAAAGTATTTTTATGCCCCAAGCAAGCAATGTCCTTCATAAAAACATTGGAGTAAGCAAGCCATTTGGTGTTTCTCATTTGAGTGGATTGACTCGCTGCAAATAGTCTGACTGTCTGAGGAAGCTGGTTGCCATTTTTGTTTCTTTTTGTGTTGGTTCCACCTAGTGGCTGGAGTTTGTTTTGTGGATTAACACTTCTCCTTCAAGAAACTCTTGCACTGAAGGAAGATCGCTTTTACTCTGAAGTTCCCAGCTAGTGATAAGAATGACTGCAACATATCTACATGTCTACAACAAGCAATATCTTTTATAGAGTTGATGAACTGAGGAAATTGTGGTGTGTTTCTTATGTGGCCTCTGAGTCAACACGACTCGTTATATATACAATGGACCATCCGAGGAACCGGGATACCCATTGTGTTTCTTTTTATGCTGGTTCCGCCTAGCAGCTGGAGTTTGTTTTGTGGAGGGGCATACCTTTGGGACAGCTGTGGATGAATCTACTTTTTCTTTATGCTTATGCATTCTATTGGCTGGAGTCTTTTATTTAATTTTGCCTCACAAAATTTGTATATAAGCACCGGGCTTGAGCAATCCGATGGCAAAGTTGTTGCGGGGGATCTCGTAGACAATACGTTTTTTCTATCATGTAAAAATGTGAAATGTTAATATAAGTGGATTATCTCTCTCCACATGGAATGTGAATGGGTTGGTGCACCCCATAAAAAGAAGGAAGATAATTTATTTTCTTAAACATATGAAATATGATAGTGTTTCTTCAAGAAATGCATCTTTCCCCGCAGGAAGCAGTAAAATTTGGGAAGATATGAGGTGGACATGTTTTCTTCTGTGCTGGCTCAAATAAGATGACATTATATTGATAAATAAACATCTACAATTCAAATTTCTCAAACAGATTAATGATAAATTAGGAAGAGTCATTATTGTTTTAGTGGAAATTCAGGGGCAAAGGTTAATTTTTGGCTAATATTGACGCACCTAATGCTGATGATCAGGGCTTTTTATAGATCTTGTAGGGATGTTGCAAACCGTTGGCACGCCCATGATATAAAATTGAGACTTTAATCTATTGATGGACTCAGTCCTTGATCACACTGAAGCAAAAGTGTGTAAGCACACTAGAGCAACACTGACACTTCATAGAATGTGTAAAAATATTGGTCTTGCAGATATTTGGAGATCTGGTAGGGACTATATATTTTTTTCATCAGTCCATAAGATTTATTCTAGAATATATATATTTTTTTTATATCCAAGTCCCTCATTTCATCTGTTGTGGATTGCTCAATTGGAAACATCTTAGTCTCAGATCATGCCCTGGTGAGTTTAGTGGTGTTGCCACATATAGAGAAAAAGAAATCAAATAGTTGGCGCTTTAATATATCTCTTTTGCAAAATCCTGGTTTCCAACAAATGTTAAAGACTGAAATCAATGTTTATTGGGAGACCAACTGGTCCTCAGTGTCTTCTGTGGGCGTGGCTTGGGAGGCACTTATGGTGGTTCTTAGGGCTTGGATCATACAGTATGCCTCATTCACCAAAAAATCCAAAGCATTCTATTTTGTTGCGGAAAGTGGAGTTTTGTTTATTCAGGGCAAGACAGTTATATTTTGATTAGGGAAAAGCAGAAAACTTCTGTCTAGATATATAAAAAGAGAGAGTCTTTTTCTACCATTCTCTCAGTGAAATCTGATGTTGGTGAAATTTTTACCTTGGCCATTGATATTAATAATGCCTTTAAAGAGTTGTGTATTGATATTTGTTGTTCCACATCTTCATCTACTGATGAAGATATTAGAATCTTTGTGGAACCATTAGAACTCCCTAAATTGACGACTGACCCAAAAGATCCTGAACATGTCCAAGTCTTTTTTTACATGTCTTTTTTTACATTACATATGTTAGCCAGTTGTTGATGGCAAAAGATAATTTGTATGTATAATATGAGCCAGTTAGGTGATGTGAAGTGAAGCCGCTTCAGCGGTTTACATACAACAGTTCTTCGTGATCGCATGCATTTCCACTACTAAAGCTAGGAAATAGCTTTAAATGGCTTTAAACTAACAACTTTAGCATTACGGCTCATCACAGCTGAGAGACACAACAGACTGATTAATTATACAAATTGAAGGCACTTACCTCTTATCAGACTTTCCGCAGAGTGGACACTCTTTTTAAAATGGAGGACATTGCAGTTTCTTTAGTGAATAACTCTTGCGCACCGGCTACCGTGAAATATGGAGAAATACCTCTGCTTGGGCCACTTTTAGAAAGATGATCTTCAGAAAGCTGACACCATCTCTGCTTGTTTGTGGCAACAGGTGATTGCACACACTCAGTCAGTCTCTCTCTCTCTCTCTCTCTCTCTCTCTCTCTCTCTCTCTCTCACACACACACACAAACACACACATCCATTCATCCTTGTTAATCCAATAACTTGTTTGAAATGGCACAAGCCATGATACTATTTGTGAAGTGAACTTTTTGAATTACTAACAAGGCTTTGAAATGAGTATGAGATTTGAGAGTTGTGATGAAAGGCAAAGTTTTCAGTGGATAACAACTTAAATATGTTGGTCGTTTCTCCACACAAAGCAATCATATCCGTTTAAAAGACTTGGGATACAGAGCACCAATCACTGTGATTACATTTATGCTACTTTAATGGTGCTTTTCTTCCCCCTGTTTTAATATTACAGATGACTGTGTTTCCTTGGGGTGTATGGAAAGTTTCAGAAAATGCATAAAGCTGCATGTCCTATTAAAAAACAAAACAATAGCTCAATGGAGAAGGACTTGCTTTTGCATTTAGTCCCTGAGTGGATCCACTCAATTTAAACTTGTCTTCCATTTATCTGCATGAATTTAATTATTATATTATCCCCAAAGCACAATCCGTCATTTGTATCTTCACGATCTACATTCATACTATTATACAGCAATAATGAGCGTTCTAGATCTTTCTAGATGGACTTGCTGAAATATCTGGATATAAAGATGTTATCTTACTCACATTTCCAATTACAGTCATTCAGATTAAAGTGTCACCATGGTACTTGTTTCCTTGGCAACATAGCTGTTTATAAGAGCTCAGCCTGAGAAGTGGAAAAAAAACATTAAATTTTTTTATTTTTAGTTATTTTACCACGTCACGTGGTATTGTTTAAGTCTATAAAAACATGTTATTTATGTTTGAGACATTACCACAATCTAAATAAAATTGAGCCAGTTAGCTGAAATCAATTTAAACAAATGTTAGTTATCTGATCATAATAAACACTTAAGTTCACACCCCCAAAAAAGAAACAAACAGAGAAAATGTCATAAAAACAAACATTTAACAAATTTTTATTACATCTCTTGTCATATTGATCAACTAAACAAAACCTAAAAAGAGCTAGCATCTGTGAATTGATTGAGCAGGCAAGGGTGTAAATAATATATAACGTTTTCTGAATTTAATCTCGGAATTCTGTCATGTTGTCTAGCAAGAAGTAATGCAGCCACGAAGAACGCTGTGCAATTCTGACAGCTACAGTGTTGTTTCATGTAATTGATTTGCACCACCATTTGTTTAGATTTTTCAAGCTAAGCAAAAGGCAAGATGATAGATGAAATTCTGACTTTATTCACCCCCCGAAACCCCCCATCCACGATTCTGTATCTCTCGCCGCTCTCTTTAACCCTCCTCTGTGTCTAAATTTGTTTAATTCTCTTTGATGTTTGCAGTGTGCTTCATTATTAAAGTGTTAATTAGAACATCTTGTCTTATGATGGGAAAGATTTGAATAGGGACTGCTATTTTAATTAGCCTGCTTGTAAAGTAGACTGCTTATAAGAAGAATTATGTCATTAGACTTAAGCATACCTACATAAAAGCTGCAGGGGGTTACAAATGTGTTCTTATTTATATGTAGGCTATTTGTCTGCCTGACGTACGTACGTACGTATGTGTGTGTGTGTGTGTGTGTGTGTGTGTGTGTGTGTGTGCGTGCACTATGTCTATTCTATGTCATCTTAAATTTATTCTAAACTGATGACTTGGTTAAAAACATATGCATTTAATACATAATTTTCTTATCAATAAGAGTGCATTACAGTACAAGTGTATTACAGGATATCACCTAATTAAAGGAATAAATAGTTTACCAAAAAAATTAAAATTCTCCATTTAGGCATACACATCATGCCATAGATTTTTAGAAGAATATCTCATCTCTGTAGGTCCATACTATGCAAGTGAATGGTGCCCAGACATTTTAAAGCTCCAAAAATCACATAAAGGCAGTATAAAAGTAATGCATATTATTCCAGTGGTTAAATATATGTCATGATATACAAAGCTGAAAATATTTTCTAAAAATCTTTGTGTTCTGCAGAAGAAAGAAAGTCATTCACATCTGAGATGTCATGAGGTAAAAGATACATTTTCACTTCAAAAAAAGACCCTCATACTTTGCTTAATATAAACGTCATCTCTTCTATAATGAATGATCCAGGTTCAGCACGACTTAAGCACTATTGGGACAAGATAGGCTGTTGCATGCTGTCCATTACCACAGAAAATAATGTGGACTCTTATCTCAGTTTTTAAAGGCAAATAAATATTGTGTTAACACTAATGCACTTACATTGGAAGTCTATGGGCCAAAACAGTCCGGAGGGTTTAAAAGCACAAATGTGAAGTTTGTATCTTTGTTCATTCTTTTGTGATATTTGAGCTGTAAAGCTGTCTAAATCTTACTTTTAGTAATAGGACAACTGTTTTAGATGCAGTAATTCTGGTTATGCATTACCAACATAATTCCTCAAGGTGGAGTTTTCTCTATGCAAACATACACATGATCATGACAAGAGTTGAAATATATGATATGATCTTAATCACACTAATCTTGTGTTAACACATATATAATGTTTAAATCTTGTGGCTATAATTTAAAACAGCATGTCATTTAACATTTATCTTTGTCCTATGTATTGCCCCATAGACAGATTTTTGCTTGTTTTTACAAAGTGAGGAACCAGTCGAAATGATGTGCTGTGGTAATTGACAGAATGTCACAGATGCTATCGATAGAGCTTAACTTGCATTGACCCTGGAACATTTCTTTAATCTTCTTTGATAGGGAAGAATAAGGTAAGCCCACTGGGGCTAAAGAATAAGATAAGTCCATTGGAAATCCACACTTGACTTAATGTCTTTCAAAATGAATGCACTTGCATTTACACCATTTGACATATAGTTTTATGAAAAGCTGCTTCTAGTGCATTTAAGGTATACATTTCAGTATGCGTGCATGTCTCCTTGGGAGTGAACCCAAGACGTTTGCATTGTTAGCATCATGCTAAAATCCATGTTATTTTGGCTGACTGCAGTGGAATATAAGTAAGTTACTATCCAATAATAAATGGCTCCAAGATGATTTGCAGTGTCTGATATTTTTAATCGGTCATTGTAGAAAAAACGGTCACCTTTGAATTTCACGTCCATTATCAACATGATTTCTGCTTCGCCTACTGCATTTGAGCAGACTACTGTCAATGAGGCTCGCTTGTTGGTGAACACCTCCCTTTCGCTCTTTTTGCAATTGTATCTTTTTCATGATAGCTTTGTCAGGAGCAGTTGGAGGGTAGAGGTGCTCTGGTGTAATTATCAGACCAATGCCAGCTTTGCTCATGCAGTGTTGTCTAGTATAAAGGCTGCTCAGCAGAGCTGGCTATGAATCAATGGCTAATAAAAATGTTTGCTAAGTATGTCTCTGACATAGAAGCTGTGTTAAAGCGGGTAGCCTTAGGGAGTTCTTCTTTAGCAGAATGTCAAAAACATAAATACACTCAGAAAAGAGAGTGAATCCCCATTATACCAGGGGCTGAATGATATGGGTTTTCAAAAGAGCAGGTAGTAATGCTAAAATACATTCTGTTGTTTTATATTATTCAATATATACTTACACTTATTTACACATACAGTGTACATTTAATTATAGGTGATGAAATTGTTAAAAATAGCTGAAATCAAACTTAATTTACACAATATTTACTTCTGCTTTTTCAGCTTGTTTCTAGAAGTAAACAGTCCCTTTCTTGTATCATGGCATGTAAAAGTTAACTTTAAAATTCAAAAGTTACTCCAAAATAATTGAAAACAGGAAATGTGCACTCTGAAGTTCCCCATCTTCCTTACAAAAAAGTAAACTTGCCACAAATGTGACACTCATTATCTTCACATGAAAATGAGCTTGTGATTCACCACAAATGTTTTCCAGATGTTTGCAGCTCTGCGCCAGTAGCGGTGAACCTGCAGCAAACCTTTGCAAACAATGGACAATTTACTGAAAGTTTGCAGAAAAGTTCATTTCCATGTGAAAATGATTTGAACTCTAGATTTTTCTAGGGGCTAACATGGAACATTTAAACACATTTGACTTAAAAATTATTAACATAATTTTAAGGATTGAAACGAATGTAAACGGAACATCCTTATATCATTATTAACCTTAATTAATGTTATTCTAACTTTAAGAAAACTATTATCATTATCATGTTCCCTCAACCACAATTAAACATTTGGAAACTGTTTTAAGAACATGAATTTACTAGCCAAGCAGGTGAAGTTATCAGCCATGAATCTCAAATGGTCAAATATCGGCCAATTAATTGGCCTGGCTTGATATATTACTCTAACTACCTTATAACACAGTGAAGTCGATCTAGAATAGTGATGCTGGTTATACTCATACATATTCATGTTGACCCTGTTTTAGTTCGGGTGACATGTAACACTCATTAAACACTTTCATATGCAGACAAAAATAAACATAAAAAGAGTCGTAGTGTTAAGTAGGACATCATTTGTTGCACTTTTTTGTTCCTAGAGAAACATTCATAGTGTTTTCACACTTAAAGATAATTTACTCTTTAAGTGTACCAAAAAGTGATCTGAGTGAAAAGAATCCAGTTGCATTCAAACTGTTCCTGGCCTTGAAAGTGGGCTCAGATCTCATGTTGGTCAATTTTAGACATGAATGTAAATGTTCAAATTAAGTTAACTTTTACACTTTCAAAAGTTAATTTTAAAGTTAACTTTTACATGCCATGATACAAGAAAGTAGTGCTTTGCATTGACAGTGCACGTTATAACAAACTGCGTTCAGACTACCTCCTGAGAAGTTTGTTTTGGTGTAAAGGGGTCCGAGTTCTTTTGGGGGTTTTCTCATTGTGACACAGCTCTGACTTTCTTGCTCGATTGGGAAGGAGGAAGCGGGAGCCTTGTGAACAATCCAACTTAAGTCACTTTTAATCACACACTCGGCTTTGTGTGTCTCTCTCCTGGTATGCCGCTGTCTCCTCTCACTGGAAAATGAGAACTCATTCACCACTCATCTCTCTTGGCCTCACTCTGCCCAGACGCCACACAGCCATGCCTCCATCGCCCAGCTCAGGCCGGGGACCCATCTGGCCTGTGAGTGTTTCTGTCAACACGCTGCAGGATGGGTTTTGGGGTCATAATTCCATGTTTCTTGGACTAGGAACAGGACGAGGAGAAGGAGAGGGAGAGAGAGAAATAGAGAGGAGAGCGAGAAGAGCCCCTGAAAACGCTGCTAAACTGTCCACAGCTTGCTGTACTGCCTCCGTCAGCGACTCACAGGCGATGGCACTGGCCCCACTATCCCATACCTTTCGGTAGTCTGCTGACGAACTGCGCACCACCAGATCAAATATCCCCTCTGCGTCGCGATCTTCAGCCAGCAGCGAGGACTCCACGACAGTATTGTCTTCCTCCAAAATCCCTTGTTTTGGCACCACTGTGACACATCTCTGACTTTCTTGCTCTTTGGGAAGGAGGACGCGGGAGCCAGGTGAACAATCCAACATAAGTCACTTGCTTAATCACACTTTTTAGAATTACAAACATGGCTGGCTTTTCAGCCCAGTAAATAAACACATGCTTTTCAGCACAATAGCATTGCTTTTCAGCTTGCTGCGACACACATACACACCTTTTTGCATCTCTCTCCTCATCTGCTGCTGTCTCCTCTCCTTAAATACTCCCATCACTCCTCACTGGAACACGAGAGAGGTGTGGAGCACAGGTGGAACTCATTCACCACTCATCTTTCTCTGACACCGCTCGGCCATGCCCCCATCGCCACACTCATATAAGCCAAAATCCTTGCAAACCACTCCTGAAACATCTATCATTGGTCAAGGAATGTCTTCAACTTGCATTTAACACACATGCTCCAATGTGTCTAGCTGTGGTGCTTCTACAGTCAATGGGAGTTCAAATCAGGCTCACAATTTCTTGATCTAACCCATCATTACCTATTCTCGCTCTACTATCTAGTCAATGCAAGTGAAGGAAAACAGTGTGACCATAAAGGTAGCATGTATGAAATCCCTTCCAAGGACAGGCAGTATTAATGTCTGCAATGCTTTACAAGGACATACTGTTTGGACACATTGGTCAAGAGTCCCTGCTATGTTGATGCTTCATTTAGTCACATAATTCCTATACATGCAGCTCCTCTCTGCTCTGTGAGACACTACATCAACACTTACACATCCAAAAACTGTTCTTACACATTGTTCATACACATCAACTAGTTAAAAAACTGATTTTTAAGAAATATAATTTAAAAAAGTGTGGACAATATTGGCCACTCAAAATCTGTTATGTACAGTTGAAGTCAGGAGTTTACATACACTTAGGTTGAAGTCGTTAAAACTCATTTTTTAACCACTCTTCAGATTTAATATTAGCAAACTCTAGCAAGTCGTTTGTGACGTATACTTCCAACAATTGTTTACAGACAGAGCGTTTCACATTTAATTAACTATATCACAATTGCAGTGGGTCAGAAGTTTACATCCACTAAGTGAACTGTGCCTTAAAACACCTTGGACAATTCCAGAAAATTATGTCAAGCCTTTAGACAATTAGCTTCTGATAGGAGGTGTACTGAAATGGAGGTGTACCTGTGGATGTATTTTAAGGCCTACCTTCAAACTCAGTGCCTCTTTGCTTGACATCATGTGAAAATCAAAACAAAATCAGCCAAGACATCAGAAAAAAAATTGTGGACCTCCACAAATCTGGTTCATCCTTGGCAGCAATTTCCAAATGCCTGAAGGTACCACTTTCATCTGTACAAACAATAGTACACAAGTATATACACCATGTGACCATGCAGCCATCATACTGCTCAGGAAGGAGACTCATTCGGTTTCCTAGAGATGAACGTAATTTGGTGCGCAAAATGCCAACCAATCCCAGAACAACAGCAAAGGACATTGTGTAGATGCTGGAGGAATCAGGTAGACAAGTATCTATATCCACAGTGAAACAAGTCCTATATCGACATAACCTGATAGTCTAGTCAGCAAGGAAGAAGCCACTTCTCCAAAACTGACATAAAAAGCCAGACTACAGTTTGCAAGCGCACATGGGGACAAATATCTAACTTTTTGGAGAAATGTCCTCTGGTCTAATGAAACAAAATTGAACTGTTTTGCCATAATGGCCATCGTTATGTTTGGCGGAAAAGGGTGAGGCATCACGAGGAAGGAAATTTATGTGGATATATTAAAGCAACACCTCAAGACATCAGCCAGGAAGTTAAATCTCAGTCACAAATGGGTCTTCCAAATGGACAATGACCCCAAGCACACCTCCAAAGCTGTGGCAAAATGGCTTAAGTACAACAAAGTCAAGGTATTGGAGTGGCCATCACAAAGCACTGACCTCAATCCAATAGAAAATGTTTGGGCAGAACTGAAAATGTGTGTGCGAGCAAGGAGGCCTAAAAACCTGACTCAGTTACACCAGTTCTGTCTGGAGGAATGGGGCAAAACACCAGCAACTTATTGTGAGAAGGTTGTGGAAGGCTACCCAAAACTTTTGAACCAAGTTAAACCGTTTAAAGGCAATGCTACCAAATACTAACAAAGTGCATGTAAACTTCTGACCCACTGGGAATGTGATGAAAGTAATAAAAGTTACAAAAATAATTCTCTCTACTATTATTCTTACATTTCACATTCTTAAAATAAAGTAGTGATCCTAACTGACCTAAGACAGGCAATGTTTTCTACAATTAAATATCAGAAGTTTAAATGTATTTGGCTAAGGTGCATGTAAATAAATACAGTATATACACTCACGACCACTTTATTAGGTACACATGTACATCTACTTATTCATGTGATTATCTAATCAGCCAATCGTGTGACAGCAGTGCCTAAAATCATGCAGATACGTGACAAGACCTTCAGTTAATGTTCACATCAACCATCAGAATGGGTAAAAATGTGATCTCAGTTATTTTGAAAATGATTGTTGGTGTCTGACGGGCTGGTTTGAATATTTCTGTACCTGCTGATATTCTGGGATATTCACGCACAAACAGTTCTATTTGGACAGCAGGGAAAGAACAATGCAATGGGTCTCCCATTGAAGATTTTTCGGTGGCCACCCAAGTGATATATATTATTTAATGAAGAGATTATTTAATGATAATCTTGCATTTAGCTAAAGGCTTCATCTGCACTGTGACGTTTTCGCTGTGCAATTAAAGCATTCACACGAGTGTAACGGTAGGCCTACCAGCTCACAGTAATGATCTGCTCTGCTCTCTGACGTACACGCACAACTACCGGGCTTCCCTCGATATTGCGGCACGCTGACCTCAAAACTGATTTGACCCAATTTAATTCTAGTGAGACTTCTAGTTTAAAGCATTGAGGAATTCAAGTCAAACCTCTCAAACAGTAGGCAGCCCTGACATGCCAAACAGCATTGAGGAGGAAAAGAGCAACACTGCTATGCGCTGTGTAAAAAAAAGTTACAAAAAATTGTTTCACAATTTTACATGAGTAATATACTCATGTAAAAGTTATATTTTGATGAAATGTTATAGTTTCGCATGATATAATCTATAGGTAGAATCTATTAGACATCATCTTTATATCCGCAGTGGCAGTTGTAGTTAAAGTTTCAAAATATGTTTTGGCTAGTATTTTTTTTTTTCATCAATATATAATTTATTATTCTTATTATTATTATTATTATTATTAACCTACTATTATTTAAGACTAGCTACATTAACCTATCCATGGTAATGAGGAGCCTTTCCTCCTGTGTAATTCTGTTTGAATGATGTTTGAAATTAGGAATCAAACGGTATAATAATGGGCTCATAGCATATAAATAAATATGCTCTTAAATTTTTGGGGAGAGAAAACTTCCTGTAACTTTTGTTGTTGACATCAATAGTAAAAATAATGTCACTTGATGCATGCCCGTATACTTAAAAATCATGAACAAAACTATGCAAGATAAAAGGAAATGTGACTCAGGATACATTAAATACAGGTTACGTTTTTGCTGTGGTGGGTCACCACTTCATTTCCTATGTAAAATCTGGGTCCTGAAGAAAAAACAGTTGAGAACCACTGCTCTAGGATTTACTCAGAATGGTTTAAAAAACATCCAGAAAGTGGCAGTTCAGCGGATGGAAATGCCTTGTTTATGAGAGAGTTCAGTGTAGAATGGCCAGACTGATTCGAACTGACAGAAAGGCTATGGTAACTCAGATAACCACTCTGTACAATTGTAGTGAGCAGAATAACATCTCCGAATGCATTTTGTTTCCAGTTAAGTCAGGGGATTTTAGTTTCAAAAGGGGCCAGGGTCAAGAGATTCCTTAATACATTTCTCTGCTTTCTTCTTTATCATGGGCTGTAGAGCTTCAGTCATCCACACAGGCAGATTAACTAACTAACCACTGAGCCTCAAAATGCCCTTCAACAGAGGCAGGCAGGTGGCCACCCATACAAATACAACAAATTAATCTATTTGCTTAACAAATAAAGGGCCTGGCTAATAGTGTGCTGTCTCGCCCTTATAGGAACTTATTTCAGAGAGAAAAAAGCACATTGAATAAATGACCAACAGATGAGACAGCGTTTATCACATTTAACAACTCTGTCTTACATAGAGAGACTGGGCATTGCTAATTTAGCCAGTTGGAGAAAATATTGTAACATCAAACAAATTACACATCACATTTAAACAAACTATCATTAATAATAAAACTACATTGTGGGTAGCAGAAAAGATCTACAACAGATGTTGTATAATACAGTGAAATGATTAAATGAGTAACAGTTAGGTCAGTCGGCATTTAAGGGGATATTTGATATCAATGTAACTCTAGCTTTTTTCAGTAAAGCTTGGGCCTACCTTAAAACTTGTCAAATGTACTCCTATGTTCGCTGAGGTCTATGAACTCATTGATGACACATTACATCCATTTGATCTGTTCTCTCCTTGTGCGTGTGCAGAATGGCAATATGGTTTTGTCTTTGAGGGGTTGTGGTGGTCCTCAAAAAGGTATTTTGTCTTCACAAATCACTAAATGATTGTTCTTCCGAGCATATTGTGATTGGCAATGTGGAAAACCACTTAATCAATTTCACTGGTTCGCTAAAATGTTCTCTTAATTCAGATTTGTGTCTGAAAAACTCAGATGCTGTGCATTGAATGGATGGTGATATTGCACGCTTTGCATATCTGACCAAGCATGCCAAGTTGCAAATCCAACTGAGCCATATCGACATCTTTACTGGAGATCATAGTTTCTGTTGATTGAAGGGCAGAGGTCCTTCCATTTATTTTGCCACCACCATGGTCCAAATTCCCCCTATGTCGCACAGTGTATTGAGTGAATAAAGTTAAGGGATCTAGCCTTGGATCTAGGTAATATGCCACTAATATGCTTTTAACATCCAAGGACATCCAATTCAGCTTTAATAACTAAAGACATTTGTGGTTGATGAACATTCTCCAAAAGCAATGTATTAGCACTCAGATCATTTGACTACAGTGAAACATCTATTGATTTAAATATACCCCCATAGGGAATCCTTTGAATGCCCGGGGGCTGATGTTAAAGACAGGCTTCTGCTTTTGAATCAGTGTTGAAACTGTCTAATGTTTACTGACACCAATGGTCCAGTGGCAATGATCGTCTTTGGCGCTTTCCACCATGTTTTTTTCAGTGATGGCTGCCAGTGAAGCTTGAGAAGCCCTTTGTTACATATTTCCTTCCTCAATTTACCTGAGCATTTCGCCTGCCACCTCAAGAGCTGTTTTTCTGTCTGCCTCACTCACACTCCCTCATTTCTCTGTTTCCTGTTTCTAACCTCACTCATTTCCTCTCTTTCTTGCTAAACACAGCTTAAACCAAAGTCTAGTTTGATAGTTTTAGATGGGTTTTGGACATTTGTCAACTGGGAAACAAGCAATATTAGGCAGGTGGTTTTACTGCTGTGTCTTTTGACTGTACAAAATTCCCCTTTTAAGTGCCTGAATCCTACCCTCACCAAACATCCTCAATGGCTGGAATATTATTCCGCTATCTAATCGTTTTTACTCAACATCATATTCTTTTCAATTTTTGATCCAAAACCATGTGGTTAATGTTTCACCTTGTGTAAAGAGTTCTGAAGAAGACTCGTTACATGTGTTGAAATGTGAACCAGATAGTTTTGGATTCAAATTATTGATGGAGCAGTCAGTATGTGTGCAAGATTTTTGTTTTTGATACATGTTTACGTATAAACACTATTCAAATGAAATAATCAGATTCGATTTTTAATACATTGTATGAAAAGCTGCATGCATAATTGGCAGGCAGTATGACTGATGTGCTCACAGTGTGTCGTTCAGTGATTAGCGGAGGGTGAGACATTCATTATGAATTCCTTTTCAGGGGTAAAACAGGGCATTTCTAGGACATTCGGTAGGCTGTCTGAAAACCCCCCTCTCTTCATCAAACCCTCCCTCTTCCATCTCCTGTTAATGAGGTTTATTAAATTACAAATGTTCTTCACACGTTTTAACAAAAGATTTAATTGGCAGAGCTCTATGGGGAATATGTTTTTATAATGCAAGAGCAATTAGCAAAAGTAAGGCACCAAATCTGAAGAACCCAAGCGAGTCATGTTGAAAAGTTGAGTGTAATTCAACATGAGGAATTAGCAGACAGAGAGATGGACATTGTTGGGACATTTTCTGCTGATAAATGCCCATAAATGGTATCCATGACCTGACCTGAACTGAATGGTACTGTCAAATTTCCAAACCCAACCTGAATATCAAGTGTGTAAACACGCACAAAATTAGTTAAAATTCTATTGTAAAATATGTCTAATAATAATTTGTTTTTAAACTTTAACTTTAATATATCTATATAAACTATAATACGCTGAATAAATTTCGTGTTTACCTGAGACCTGAGTATGACTGCTGTGTGCATTTTCCATTTCCCTTTTTGATTTGTTACTAGCAGCACCTAAAAAACATGCAAAAAGTGATGTCTGGAGAGCAGGACTAATTTGTGAAATTTTAAATAATACCAAGCTATTGAAATTCAGATTTTTTTAACAAATTGTTTGTTTCCAGGAGTGGTTATTTTAGTTTTTGAGATGTTACAGACATTACATAAAAAATTATCATAATTATGCACAAGTAATGGCCAGCATCATCCATCACTGCCAAACATGTTTTATTTTATTTTATTTTATTTTGTCCCCTTTTCTCCCAATTTGGAATTCCCACTACTTAGTAGGTCCTCGTGGTGGCGTGGTTACTCACCTCAATCCAGGTGGCGGAGGACAAGTCTCAATTGCCTCCACTTCTGAGACAGCAAATCCGCGCATTTAATGTTGTGGCTCGTTGTGCATGACACCGCGGAGACTCCCAGCATGTGGAGGCTAATGCTACTCTCCGTGTTCCACGCACAACATACCACGCACCCCACTGAGAGCGAGAACCACTAATCGCAACCACGAGGCGGTTACCCCATTTGACTGTACCCTGCCTAGCAACGGTTTGGTTGCTTAGGAGACCTGGCTGGAGTCACTCAGCACACCCTGGATTCGAACTCGCTGTGGTAGTCCGCATCAATACTCGCTAAGCTAACGTTGTAAATTCTGAATCTATGTACTGATTACCATTGTCCCATGTCTGCCAAACATGTTGAGTGGTCCAAACATCATCTGCAGCCTGAAACTGAACTATTGATAGGAAGTTTGGGTTGAATGCTCTTGGCTTCATAGGAAAGCAATAAGATGCTCCCCATTTTGTGAATGACTTAACCTTCGGTGTGCTGTCTGTCTGCACTGGTCTCAGAACAGTTTGAAATGCACTGTATTTTTATCCTAACTCTAAGCCTCTGAAAGCAAAAAATTTTCTAAATGTGAAAATGCACAGTAAATATAGGATTTCTAATGAAAACCTTGTGCTATTGTACACATATATTTGCAATGTTTTAAGCAGCATGGCGTTTCGCGATAAATTGCTCAAATTAAAAATACAAAAATACATATCGGATGAAACTAGGGACTCTAATCTTTTGATTCAAACAGGTTTCAATGTTAAAATGTAACTTTCTTACCAGAAGGTGGTTTTGTTTGCGTTTCCTCCAAAGACAATTTCTGTGATCATGTTGTTTTGACTCTGTGCGTCGAAAGTTTAACCCTTTACTGACAGCTCAGATTTAAATGTAATTTAATTATGCGTTGTGTATAGTGAAGCCAAAATACAATGTACACACATGTGGACACAGGGTCACACATGGTTAATTGCATTTTTAAAAATTCTGCAGATTTTTCAAATGTCAAAAAGGTTCACATATTCCGTGTGAGCCTGCTTTGTGGTCATCTATATGCTAGTGTACTTCAAAAATGTTAACAACATTTTTTTTTTTGCAGAAATGCCAATTTTGTGTCTTTATCTTTTTTCAAGTCTTTATCTTCAGGGAAAACTGAACAAATATATTGATGTCATCTTGCACTCATGGGTGTATTCAAATGTGTGTCCAATAAAATGCTTTCAAGAATGGGAATGTCCCTCCCCTTAAAACAAAAAAAAGGGATGAGCCCATAGATTCCACCTAAACTTTGTTTCAGTATATAATAAGTCAAAACAGGAAAGAAAACAGCAATTTTTGGGGATCTTTAAATGTCACTTTTCCTACTGTATACAAGCATCATTCCTCAGAAATATAAGTGAATTAATCTAAAGCAGAACACAGCCAATTATTTAAGATGTATTCTAGCAAAGCACTTGTGTTATGGTACCTTGTGCATTATTTGCAGCTACTTTTTTAATTGATTATTATAATGTATAGGTAACAACCATAATTGTTTGGATTGAGAGTTTATTTTAGATAATTCAGGTTGATTCAATTGTAAAAGTATTTAACATATAAAAATGGATAACGCTCTATTTAGAAAAATAGAAAAATAATGGCCTCTATAAGGTTGATAAGGCTCCTGAAAATCAATTACATGGAAAATATTACCCCTTTATAAACTAGTAGATTTCAGATTCGGGTAGATACATAGAAAACAGGCCTCATATTATCATGAAAAATAATTTGAATCCATTCCCCTAGTGTTGTTTTTTATTTTTCCTATTTTTTATATTTTTTTTATATATTTAAACTATTGTTCGTTTGACCTCACCTGACCTACAAGAAACACAGAACAACCACCATACCCTTTTCTAATACACACACTCCTGCTGTAACAGCTTCATCAAAATAAGCTTGTGCAGAACACATCATCTCTTAGATGGGAAAGGGGGAATTCTGTCCAGTCAAAAGACCCAGTTGATAACTTGCCCCACTTTACAGTTGCTAGTAGATGATGCCAGCAATTCATTTTATATTATTATCTCTTTTTTGTGGTAAAAGGGATGCAGAGTTCCAGGATTACACATGCTGTCTCAAACATCAAATACACACAGTAAAACACACATCTCTCAGTCATCGCTCCCAGGGCTGTCTCTAACCATGACATATAGATCTCAAAGTCCTATTGATTGGAGGAGGGTAGCAAATGTACGGGTGGGGGAAGAAAGGAATGAGGGATGACAGGCTGTCCGGTTCTCCAACTGACAAGTCACACCTCATTACCGGGTCTATAGGTAGAGATGGTGCTCATGGGTATGGACAAAGGGTCAAGGTTTGGATTGGTAGGTGCTGTAACTACACCATTATAGGGGCAAAAAGCATCTTTCTCCATTGACAGCCATTCAAATGTAGCTGTGTATTCTGACACAATAAATTGTTTTGCAAGCAATATAAAAATAGCAAGCATTTCATTATAATATAGTAGATATCTGCTGAAAAAAATTGCTTAAACTAGCCTAAATTGGTTAGTTCGGCTCAGCGCCTGACCAAGCTTGTTATACTAGTCTGTTTTAAGGGTATTAGATAATTATAGGGAGGATTTGAATACATGTCAGCTGCTCCAGGAGCCCAACTGGCTGATTGGCTGATAGCTTGGCCAGACTGGGAGACCAAATAGACCAGCATAAACCAGCCATAGTGCCTTGCGAAAGTATTCGGCCCCCTTGAACTTTTCGACCTTTTGCCACATTTCAGGCTTCAAACATAAAGATATAAAACTGTAATTTTTTGTGAAGAATCAACAACAAGTGGGACACAATCATGAAGTGGAACGAAATTTATTGGATATTTCAAACTTTTTTAACAAATAAAAAACTGAAAAATTGGGCGTGCAAAATGATTCAGCCCCTTTACTTTCAGTGCAGCAAACTCTCTCCAGAAGTTCAGTGAGGATCTCTG
This sequence comes from Xyrauchen texanus, assembly GCF_025860055.1. NCBI lineage: Eukaryota > Metazoa > Chordata > Actinopteri > Cypriniformes > Catostomidae > Xyrauchen > Xyrauchen texanus. The sequence continues at coordinate 27,335,111 of NC_068316.1, read as the reverse complement.
AATGATCCAATGTTGACCTAAATGACTAATGATGATAAATAGAATCCCACCTGTGTGTAATCAAGTTTCCGTATAAATGCACCGGCTCTGTGATAGTCTCAGAAAGTATTTAACTTTTCCATTGGTTGAAAAAAGGCATATTCGGAAAGCTGTTTTGAAAACTGTTTATTTTTGCAATTCCATTCAGTGATGCTACTGTCACAGTGCTTACATACTTGACCTTTAAATAACTTATGCAGGAGGATTAGTCGGCGCTTTAAGAACTCGCGTGCAAATGGTTAACTACTCCCGAGTCCCTAACCCAAACACCAGCCCTAAACCTAACCGTCAGTGGAGTAAATATGCAATTGTAGAGGAAAAAAGTTAAAACTCAGAATTGCGCTCTTCATTGTTTATGTGAATTAATGATTACTTCCTGGTTTCCACAAGCCTAGAACCCATGTCTCTGGGGCTGCTTGTGCATCACATTATCAGTAGCACCTCCAGGAAAGTAAATGCATTTGAATTAATGCAAAGATGTCTGATGGGAGCTGTTCACTAACTCAGAATGGGGTCGATGTCATGGTACTGGAACATTCTGTAACCAATTGAGTTTCCATCTGATCATGTTGGATTAGTTGCATGGCGTTTAAAACTTTTGTGCTTTTCCATGAGAAAAGATGGCAGATTTCAAATTGAGTACTATTATAGACCTTCTTGGGTATGGGAAGAAACTAGAATAGAAGGTTCCGGTTTGTCTGCTTGGATGCACTAGCACACATACACACTCACACATGCACACTCGTCTTACCCAACAAAAGCATGCTGATGGGCTGTATTATGCTGACAGGCTCCAGTCAAAGGAAGGGGGCTATGTCACATGGAGAGAGAATGAAACATGTCTTCATGTCAAATGCTTCACTTTTTAAATGGATGGCCCTGCAATCTTGCCATCAGCGACTTCAGGGGGAAAAAAAGGGGGCACCTCGTAGAGCTCCGCATAATAAATCACCGTAATTTGTTACAATTTTAAAAGACAAATATGACAGGGTGAAATTACTTTGCAGTGCGGCAGACAGTCATTTGCAAATGCGATAAAATACAGGTATAAATCCCACACCAAGAGATGCAACAAATCTGTTTACAGAAGACTGCACATTTTTGAGTCATGGATGATCTCTTTTGATTGTTCCCATGTTAATATGTTCAGATAAAGAAGGCTGTTTTGGTGTGATTGTAGGTCTTGACACATTCAAATTATTTTGGAAGGCTCTTACTTACTAGTTTGGGAATTGTAATTACGACATGATGTGGTTTCAAGTGATTTTTGTAAGAATAAATTGGGCACGTTGGACAATCTCATTTTTCTTTTCTCTTTTTCCACATCCCAACTAATTTAATTAAATTCATGCAATACATATTGTTCAAAAGCAGCTTTACAGAAAATAGAAAGAAATAGAAAAAGACATCATTGTCAATGAAAAACTGTAAGTTCATTTTCAAGTTAAACGTCATGTTCATGTAATTTCAATACTTCTGACTCCATTTGAAAGTCGCATATGATATTAATTTTATATGATATTAGTAATACAAACAAAATTGCAAAATCAACATTCACAGTAACAACGTTCTTTGATCAATACCAAATTCATTTCCACCATGATTCCTAAATTGACACGCCTCCATCTTGCCCCCAAAGTCAGGGTACTGTTTCCCAATGGTAATAACGATGTTAATGATGGCGTTCATTGAGCTCATCTCATGAATACGATCATTCTGATATGACTTGAAGTCAGTGTGTGACGTGCTGGTTTCAGTCATGTCTTGTAGCGAGAGAAAGACCTAGCTACCGATGAAATGGGGCTCGATTTTTCTCATGAGCTGCCTTTTTTAGATGCAGCTTGAATAGACCTGCAGCGATGCATGCAGGCGTATGAGTTGTTTTTGACAACTGTGAGAAGTGATTTTCTCTGAGCACAGTACATTTTTACCAGATGCCTTTTGGCACCTGCTATTGTCAGGTAGTGGAAAAGAGAGGCAGAGAAAGGGCCACAAAGGTGAATAAGAACAGATGCTCTGATGTGGCCATTTAAGGACAAATCTTACTATAAATGAGTCATGCCCATAGAAAAAATTTATACAAAAAATAATAAATTAGATCTCTTAAATATCCCAGATGTAAAATAGTTTGATGCCATGTGATTTTTGCTAAACTTAATAGTAGATGTGTGTAATATTTGCACCACTAGCATCACCAAACAGAATTACAAAAATAATGACCTTTTTCAACAGGATTCCTGACAATCCTCTTATTTTCCATTGGTCAAACAAACAGATAGTCCCTCCACAAGCTCACATTATTGGTTAAACCAATGTAGCCATGTCAAGCTGGCTGGTATGTTTAAACAAACAATCTGAACATACCAATTTCTGTTTTGATAGCATCACAGAGCCACAGTTGACACTTGTAGGAGTAATCGACCTACAAACTGCTTACTCGTATTTGTATCTTTGTATTAAACTGGGATAGTAGAAAGTATTTTAACATTTAAAAAAATTACACACATCACCTTTACATGCAAGAATAAAGTACTTCCATATTTGACACTGAAATAGCAGTACCTAAATGTTTTACCTTAGTTGCAGGCTGGTTGGATAAAAACTATGGCCAATACTTGGGGAGATTTGAGAGTATGTGATGTGATGATTTGATACTTTGAAAGGAGGAGAGGGTGAACAGGAGAGACAGAGGTGTAAAACCGCTCTGGAATATGACTGTAATTCTGCTGGAGTGCATTGAGGATTTTCCTCTTCCCTTCGACAAATCCCACCATTTCAAGAGATTAACCTCGGCATGCGATAAATGTTAAACTTCTTTTCCCCTCCAATTTCCTTGCAGCGTACTCCTGAAGCCCTAGCGTGTGTGAGATAAAAACGATCACCTAATTTACTCATGCACAAAATACATTTCTGGGGAGCAGAGTAGAAAAGTCACCGCAAGTACCTGCTGCACTGGCCGAATGGCCAATATATAATAACTTGTGAAATGCATGCATAATAATTTGTTTTATCCAAAAAAGACACGTGGACTTATGTAGTTGCATTATTATGAAAGTCCATGGCTACGATTTAAGTCCAAGTCTAAAGCTAGGGTTAGGCTTAGGGTTATAGTAAAGTCTAAGTTTAGTTTTTGTCTAAATTTTAATTTCTTAAATCTAAAGTTTCTCAAGGTCTAAAATCTAAGTTTAGGGTTTAAAGTCAAAGTCTATGTTTATGACTATACCAGCCTGCTCCAGTGTGGGCTTTGAAAAAGAGCACATAGTGGTCACAAAGTGTGTGCTTGTGTGCACCCTTTTGAAACAGGAAGTAACAAATGAGACAGCTTAATGGATAAAACAAACACACCCAGCCAAAGGCCACAAGACCATCCACATCAAGTGTTTTTGCAAATTGGTTGCAAGGCCTAAGTTTAAAATCTAAATCCTCAGGTTAAGTTTAAAACCAAAGTCTAAAGTCCAAGTCTGAAGCCTTAGGTCAGCATCTAACTTTGTCTTAAGACTAAAATTTAAATAGAATGTCTTGGCTTAAAATTAAATTAGATGTCTAAAGTCTATGTCTAACATCTAAAATTTTAAATCTAATGTGTAAGCTTAAAGTTAAATTATGTCTGAAGTCTAAAGTCTAACATTTAACTTAGTCATAAGACAACATTTTTTATCTAATGTCTAAGCTTAAAGTTAAATGATATGTCTAAAGTCTAAGTCTGAAGCCTTAGGCCAAGCCAAAAGCCTAAGTCTGAAGTTTAACTTTGTCTTAAGATAAAATTTAATCTAATGTGTAAACTTAAAGTTAAATTATGTCTAAAGTCTAACATCAAACTTCATGTTAAGACTAAGTACTAAATCTAATGTCAAAGCCAAAAGCCAAGCTCTATGAATAATTCTAATGCTTAAGTCTAAAGCCAAGTCTTTAACTCTAAAGTCTAAGACCCTATTTCCACCTGGTATTAAGATGCATTTTGGGTGATCCGATTACATGTGTTTAGCCCTAAATACAGGTATAAATGGGGTCTAAAATATGTTGTGATCGGATCACAAAAGCCACATACAAATGTGGTAAAAATGCATGTGACCAGATTGCATTTGAGGTGTAAGCGGTAATCTGTCCTGCATGTGTCCCGGCAGCAGTGAAGCACCGCCCCTCACTTGTCAATCAACCGCTGCGTTTAAACAAGTGTTTAAACTTTGAGGCTTTAAAAGGAAAAAAACGTCCAATATGAACATTAAAAAATGGATACATACACAATAACGAGAGCTTCACGGATCTTCTTTAGTATGTCTAATATAAACACAGATGACAAACACTGACTCCTGAAGCTCTTTTAATACAGGTAATATATTAAATTACGGATAACTCTGCTTGACATGTGGCGTTTGCGCTTAGATTAAATTAAGAATTGATGTATGTTGTTATGAAACAGAGACCCTCCCCTTCAAATCCATTCACAAGTGGTCACAGGAGATGCATTTAAGTGACCAGATGTAAACAGCGATGTGTCTCACTTGACCACATGTGATTGGATAGTCTCAGATGCATCATAATACCAGGTGAAAAAGTTATTCAAGTCTGAAGCCTTTGGCTTTAGACCTAGCCTAGACCTAGGCTTTAGACTTGGCCTATGGCTTCAGTCTCTTTAGACTTTTGGTTTAGACTTCACCTAAAGTTTTAGACTTAGACGTATTTAAACTTTAGACTTTGGTTTTAGACCTAGCCTAGACCTAGACTTTAGACTTGGCCTATGGCTTCAGACTTAGACTTTAGACTTCGCCTAAAGTTTTAGACTTAGACGTATTTAAACTTTAGACTTTGGTTTTAGACCTAGCCTAGACCTAGGCTTTAGACTTTACCTAAGTCTAAAGTGTAACTATGTATAAGTCTGAAGCCTTAGGCTAAGTCTAAAGTCTAACTCTGCCTTAAATCTAAATTTTAAAACTAAAGCTGCATTCATGTCATGTCAGAATACTCAGAGCTGTTCACATCCTTGGACCTCTGAAGTTATTTTTTCTACTGCCACACTCACAACACCTAATCGACTTGATTGTTGATAACGGCATAATATTTATCTCTACATGTAATTTATTAATTTGCCTCTATACTGTATATTGTCACAGTTTTTAAAAAAACAAAGCGCCAAGTCAAATTATATGTCTAAAGTCTAAGTCTAAAGGCATGCTTTTGAAATTTTTATTATGGACAATTATGAAAAGGGACTTTTGCAATGAAGGACTTTTTCTGTAAATGTGGACAGCTGAATCACAGCACGATTGGTAGATCCACAGAGCATTCATGAAGACTAAGGAAGAAGCTTTGCCAAAAAAGATCAAAGAATAATGAACAAAAACCCCCGCAGCTCCCACACCTTGCAAATGCCACCTCCCCCTCTGAATTATGCATGTGGACAAACACTGAATGACTAATTAATGTCCATCAATGACACAACAAAGAAGTCCCATTGCTCCTGTTTACAGTAAACGAGCTCTATTGCTCTCACCCCCTCAAAGCGGAGGATGCTGGGAAGGGACAGGGGTGCGCACCCAATAGCTGGATATCCTGATGCTTCCGTTTCACTACAACACCTGTAGTTTTTACTACATAGACAGTCTTTTACAAAGGCTTAACCACCTGTGATCAAGCAATCAATATGCTTGCAGGTTTGTTTTGAGTGAAAACGTGTTTTTCTTTTTTTCGCCTTTGAAAGTCTTGGCTCACACGTTGAATGTGTGACATACTCTCGCCTTCTGGTGTCTACTGATAATATGAAGGAGCTGTTGGAGACGGATGCTGTCAGAAACGCAGCTATTAGTATTTGTTGTGGTGCGTGTGCGGTTGAAATGTCATGGACAATCTGCTCGGATAATGACCCGTATTTGTTAAGGCTATGTTGATCACATCTCTTTGAATTATAATTCACCGAATCATAGCTTTTTGAGACCCATCTTAAATGGGAAAGGTGTGGTTTGAGAACAACCTGTCATTGCTTTATATGTATTATTATTAATTAACAAATTAGCTCCATTACAAAAACGTATGGGTTGCGTTTAAAAACTGCATTTTAAGGCACCATAGGTACACTCCCATCATGAAGGCTTAAGATACATTGTTTTGGCCAAAATCTAAGGCAGTTATCTTAGCAACATGCTATCATAAAACTCTATTAATATAATCAAAAGACAGAAACTGTTTGTTTGTCAGTTTTAGGTGGTTTGAGTGCTTTATTGCAATGGTTAAGCTGTATAAGTTTTTCAGTCAGAATATCACTGTGCCTAAAAAAAAGCTGAAATAGCCATGGTGGAGACAAGTTGACAGTAGAATGGCTGTTCAAGCTGGTCTGGTGCCGAGACTGGGAGAGAGAACTGCTATTAATATCTTTTAGTACAGACGAATTGCTGAAATCCTGTAGCCTGTGCCAAAAAACGATTCTCAACTCGTGCTACTGGCTAATACTGTTGTCTGCTTGAATCAAAATATCCATTGATTTCTGGTGGCCAGATATCTGAGAGGTGGTACAACCTCTCTACCTCTGCTGCTCTCTCTTGTTTTATTCATGTGCTTTCGGTTCATTTGCCAATTCTTCACTTGTAGGTTTAAGAAGACAAACAGTGCAGCAAATCCGTCTGAGCGCTGTTTGACTAAATGACATTTTGCTCCGCCGGCATGCTAATCGTGAAGAAAACAGTGGCAGATCAGTGCTTAAGACCACTTTGTCTCAGGGTGAATATTTTGCACTGTGGCGCTGACGAGGCCTTTGAAGTGCTTGGAAGAGAAGCAACATTAAACACAAACTCTTAGTCCCAGCAGTCCATAGTAAAATGGCACTTTAGAAAATACACTGTTTAGATACTTGTAAGAGTGGATCTTGATTTGGGAATTAGGGTTACTTTATAAATGGGCTCGTATCACCCTTTCAACATAAAAACAAATGTACCCTATTCACTATAATACACATTCCAGTTTTATTCAAAGTGGCTTATAAATTAGGAATTCTTCAACAAAATGTGATTCATTTAGCTTGATTCATAACTGTCAATTATTTCAAAGCTAAACAAATGGCGGATATTTTAACAAAATGAATGTAATAACTTGCATAATACAGCTAACCTTAAATGAATAGTTCACCCAAAAATGAAAATTCTTTACTTACCCTCATGCCATCCCAGATGTGTATGACTTTCTTTCTTCTGCAGAACACAAGCAATGATTTTTAGAAGAATATCTCAGCTCTGTAGGTCCACACAGTGCAAGTGAATAGTGACCAAAACTTAAAACCTTCAAAAAGCACAAAGTCAGCATAAAAGTAATACATCAGACACCAGTGATTTAATCAATCTTCTTCTGAAGTGATCCAATCGGTTTGAGTGAGAACAGACTAAAATATAACTCCTTTTTCACCAAAAAAAATCTTCATTGGCAATCATGATTTCAAGCTCGATTATACTTCAGAGCGCCATCTAGCTCCCTTACTCTAGGAAGTATAATTGAGCTCATAGTCATGATTGTGCCTAGAGACTCCACTGGCAAAATATACATTGGAAAAATTGATTATTTTGGCCTGTTCTCACCCAAAATCAATTAGATCGCTTGGAAAGACATGGATTAAACCACTGGAGTGTTATCTATTACTTTTATGCTGCCTTTATGTAAAGTAGCTGGCAATGATAGGCAGACAAAGACAGGGATGAAGAACCCAAGTGCATTTTATTTCCAGTGGCATCAAAACGTGAAACATAACAAAACATAAACATGAACTTGACTATACTTGGTTAGACTTGACTTGAAATGACATTACACCATCAATACCTGACCAGAGACAATGACAAACACGAGGGCTTAAATACACAGACATGGGTAACAAGTAAACAAGGTAACCAATCACAAGACTGAACTAATATTAAGACAATGAACCATGAACCAATGACATAACAGAACTGATAAAAAGATAACAAGACTCATGAACACAAACCAATGAGAACAAAACAAATGGAACAAGAGAGGATCACATGAGGGAACAGATCACATGACATGAACAAAAAACATACACCGTGATATATCTCCCAATGACATATGTGGGGGGGGCATGGCCTGGCGAAACAGGGCGTGGATGATGGCCTGGCAAAATCAGGGTGTGGAGCATGAGACCAGGGCAGAGCCAGTGGAAGGTGGAGCCATGAGAGGCTCGAGGGGCAGTCGTGGGGACTGGCACGTCATCCACGGCAGGCGTGGCCACTGGCACGTTGGCCGTGGCAGTCGCGGGCACTGGCTTGTTGGCCGTGGCAGGTGTGGCATTGGCTCGTTGGCTGTGGCAGGTGTGGGAATTGGCATATCAGCCGTGGCAGGTGTGGGTGCTGGTTTGTGTGGCTGTGGCAGGCGTGGGCACCAGACCATGGAGTAGAGCTGGGCCTGGACCATGGAGCAGAGGTGGGCTAGTGATATGGTATGGAGCAGACTGAAGCTTGGCGGTGACAGGGCATGGAGCAGACTAAGGATGCCCTGTTACATGGCATGGAGCAGATCTAGGCTTGGCTGTGACATGGCAAGGAGAAGACACAGGCATGGCTGTGACATGGCATGGAGAAGAGACATGTATAGTTCCTCCTCAGCCCTTCCTACAGTGATAGATGAACCGCTCAATTGTAGGGCTAAATCAATGAACTAAGTCAGATTGAGGGTAATTCGACTGCCAGGCATCAGGGAGGTGACCGGCTCATTTAGCCCAAAATGGAAAAAGTCCTTGAGGGCAATATCATTAAAGTCAACCCTGCAGGCCAGAGAGCAGAAGTCCTCTACATATTCCTCCAGGGGACGATTCCCCTGACGTAGGCACAGGAGATGAACTGCTGGGTTCATGATGATGTGAAGAACCCAAGTGCGGTTTATTTACTGTGGCATCCAAACATGAAACATAACAAAAAATGGACTTGACTTGACTTGACTTGAAACGACATTACACCAACAATACCTGACCAGAGACAATGGCAAACATGAGGGCTTAAATACACAGAAATGGGTAACAAGTAAACAAGACAACCATTCACAAGACTGAACTAATAATAAGACAATGAACCATGAACCAATGACATAACAAAACTGATAACAAGATAACAAGCAAAGAACACAAACCTATGAGAACAAAACACATGGAACTAGAGAGGCGTTGTGCAGCGTTTGTGCTACAGACTTCAATGATACGTCAAATTGTGCTGCTTGTTATAGCCTGGTGAATGATTAAACAGACAAAAAAACCTCAGAGTTGCATTAAAGGAAGTGTACCACACATTATCTGGGGCCAGAATATCATAAAGACTTGGGGGTGGGCTTTTTTTACTTGAGCCTTTAAGCAACCACCCGGAACATCCAAGCATCCGGATAACATGCCAAAAAACATTCCAAACAACTTAACCACATAGCAACAACCTAGCATCGTTGTGATTAGTTTTGACATGCCATTGCACAGGCAAACACTCTTGAAAATGATAGTCTAGTTTCCTGCTGATCTCAGAAATAGTCCACTTTATGTAAAAATAGTAAAATGGGTTGAGTCACAATGCTGTATGTCACTGTCTCATCATACACAACACCAATGGTGAGATGGTCAACCAAAGTTGTAAAGGTTCCCTACTGGACTATGGCAAGGAAGAACAGTAAAGTTTCAAAATCAATATTTGTATTTCTACTGTTGATGTCAGAAGAAATGGGCCTGATGCTGTCAACTCCCCCATGTACACATAGCGGCGATGGAAAGCCTTAGGGCAGAGAAAACATTATTTATCATGAGGGAAAAGACTTTCATTTCTAGTTTGTCAGAGTGCAGGTCAGTGATTGTGTGGATGATTTATTACACGCCTGTGCATGACATGAACAGAAGTTACTCTTGACTCCATGGTGCTTTTTTGGTCACATTTCCAGTTTGTTCTGTTTTCTTCAGGCTATGAATTAGTCAATTAAACCAAAAATCTTAAAATGGAAAGTTCAAGTAGGACTTCTTGACTCTTTAATGCATTTCACCTTCTTATAAACTATCCCATGACTTTTTGAGACCTCCCTAAACACAGATTCCCCTAATAAATTCCTTGTTCAACTTTGTTTGATAGAGATAGTGAATAAAGGATATGAAGTGAACATTTGATATCCAGAGAGTGCTGCAATTCAATGTGTCAGAGCACACAAGCTAACCAATGGTTTAACTGGTCAGCATGGGCCAGTTAGCTCCTGCCCCCCTTGTGTAGTTGTTTGTAATGCCTGATAAGAAGTGTCTGTAACTAATACATTTTGAAGCTTATCATGTAAATAGTTAATAAATATAGTATTATCATATCTATTTATTGCACAAAATTCAACATTTTCATAGAATTACTTGCCTTGTACTGTGCGTGTTAGCTTAGTACGATGGAGGTTTTGTGGGTGCAAAATGTGTCTTTCTGGCCATTAAAATGTAGCCTGGCATTCTGAATTTATTTAAGTAATATCACACGAGCAAGAGTGCTATATGGCCCTACATCAGCACTGCTGTGATTCGGCCGCAGGCACGAGGTCGTTTCACAACGCATATGTACATGGAACTACTTAATTACGCTACGGATCAGAATCTGCCATTGCTGGTTCAAAACATATGATGCGTCCAAACCTCTGTTAGTAATTCAAAAAGTTCACTTCAGAAATAGTATCATGGCTTGTGCTGTTTCTAACAAGTTATTGGATAAACAAGGATGGATTGATGGGTGTGTGCGTGTCTATGTGTCTTTGTATGTGTGTTAGAGAGAGAGAGAGATAGACTGAGAGAGTGTGAACACCTGTTGCCACTCTCAAGCAGATATGCTGTCAGCGTTGTGAAGGTCAGCTTTCTCAGTGGAAAAATAGCATCCAAACGGGGGTATTTCTCCCTATTTCGTGGTAGCCGCACAAGAGTCGATCACTATAGAAACAGCGATGTCCTCCGCCATTTTTAAACAGTGTGTATCCAATGTGGAAACTCGGTAAGTGCCTCGAGTTCTGTAATCAAGCAGTCCTTCGTGTCTCTCAGCTGCAATGAGCCTTAATCCTGAAATTGTTCATTTAAAGCCATTTAAAATAATGTCCTAGCTTAAGTAATGTAGTGGTAATACGAGCGATCACAGAGCACTGTTCAATGTAAACAATGACTAACGGATTTACTTTACGTCACCAACTGGCTCATATTACACACAAAAATTATCTTTTGCCACGACCTGCTGGCTAACATATGTTCAAAAATAAAGACATTAACTCCTAACAGATATGCACTGCTCTTACGCCTTACTATAGAATAGCACAATCACAAGCGGAGTGATACACACAGTGAAGCATCCGAGTGCTGATCCTGACCATCAGTGCTCATGGAACGTCTCTCGTCCAATCAGATTTGAGGACCGGAACTAACTGTTGTATGTATGTGTGTGTGTGTGTGTGTGTGTGTGTGTGTATGTATGTATGTATGTATGTATGTATGTATGTATATATATATATACACACTGATCAGCCACAACATTGAAACCACCTGCCTAATATTGTGTAGGTCCCCCTCATGCCACTAAAATGGCACCAACCCGCAACTCAGAATAGCATTCTGAGATTATATTCTCCATCACTATAGTTAAATACCATAGTTTATGTGTACCACGTTATAATTATTTTAACTAAATAATTATAAAAAACACATTCTATATTAAGAGAGATGTACTTTTCCTATGTTGAGACAGGACACATTTTAAAGATTTTAAATAACTAATTATTGTCATCATAACACATTAGGATAATGTACCTTCATCCAGAGTATGCACGTTACAAAGTTATTGTGGTTTCAATGTATTATTGTGTAACTGGCCCTTGATTTAATGCATGTTTTTTTGTCAGTAAGTATATATATATACTTACTGACAAAAATACTGACTTATTATGGATAGTCATTTTTTCACCATAATAATTAATAGAAAAAGGTTTCCAAACTTCTCTTCTAATTGACAGATTCATCCAATTCTGAGTAGCATCCTTAAAGTGATAGTTCAGCCTTTAATTAATATTACCACAATTGTACAGACTGGTTATCTGAGTTACCGTAAATCTTGTCAGTTCGAACCAGTCTGGCCATTCTCTGTCATCAACAAGGTGTTTCCATCTGCAGAACTGCCGCTCACTTGATGTTTTTTGTTTTTGGCACCATTCGGAGTAAATTCTAGAGACCTGTTGTGCGTGAAAATCCCAAGAGACAAGCAGTTACAGAAATACTCAAATGGTTTCAAACCAGCCCATCTGGAACCAACAATCATGCCATGCTCCAAATCACTGAGATAATTTTCCCCCATTCTGATGGTTGATGTGAACATTAACTGAAGCTCCTGACCCATATCTGCTTGATTTTATGCACTGCACTGCTGCCACACAATTGGCTGATCAGATAATCGCATGGATGACTGTTGGTGCCAGATGGCCCAGTTTTGTTCTGAAGAGACACAAGTCTTAGAAACAGTGACTATGGTACCAGTACTTGTATTTGATGGATGGTTGTGGGTAAAGCAGCGAATGAATGAAAGAGGAAGAATGCTGGTTCAAAAATCTTCCAGCTCCCAGCTGTTTGGGAGGTAGTATCAGAGGTTTGTTCTCAGGAAAACATTGCACTCGTTGCATCAAGGCACAGTGCTGTATTTGTCGTGCTGTCATTTAATGAGATCACATTGCTCATCAAGGTTCATTTGCAGTGCATAGACAAAATAGATTTAATTAGCCCAACGCCAAGTGGCGTGTGCATGCGGCGTTTCCCCACAAAATAATGACACATTTTTTTGTAACCATCACGTTCTAATTAGACAATTGGGTTTATGGAAAGCGTTAAAGTTCTGCAAATGACAAACAAATGTGTTGCCAATTAGGCATTGTTGACGGGCATCTATGTGTGACTTTCTCAGTTGTTGCTTTGTTCTTTTATTAGTCAGTCGCCTTGGTTTGATTGTCTTTGGGGGGAATTGATATGCTAGTGTACAGCTGAGCCCTGTACTTGGTCATTCGGGCTGGCAGTGACTGAATGGTGCCCATTGTTGGGCTTTTTATACAGGATCCAGCTCTTGGCTGCCAGCACGAGTGTGTAACTGCAGAAATGGCCCACTAGGGGCAGTATATAAGCCTGAAAGCAGATCATGTGAGAGAAGAATGAAGGGCCCCTATAAGACCCATTTTATGTGTAAGGTCAGCTGTATATAGATATGAGCAAATTAGTCTGCCATGCAAATGTTGGTGTTGTGCTGAATGTGAATCACCAGTTTAAACATGGTGAAAGGTGTCCTTTCGTGTTCCAAAGAAGAAGAAAATATTATAATAGTATGTTTAAAATGACAGGATGAGAGATGACAGAATATACTTTTTCATTTCAACTATTAATTGACTTACCATAATACATTACACAACATCACATGCTGCTTCATTTAACAGTTTTCTTTATAAATCAAATAGCTTTAAATGCCTAGAGCAATCATAGAAAAAAACAAACTGTATATTAGATTTAGTGAACTGTCAATTATATATTTTCCTAACCTTTTCTAGGCATTTATATAAACAATGTATATAAACATCCATACCTACACAGTCGTAATAAGGTTGAATAAACAGCAAGTGTCTTTTTCCTCACTTCAGCACACACACTATTTTGGTGTGACTGATTTATGCTTTTCCATGACGTTTGGTCTTAATTGCACAGCTACGCGTGTGTGCGAGTCAGATGCTGTCTGATGGATGGCTGAATAAGAGTGTGTGAACCGTCTTTCATTCGCTGGAATCGTTCCTCCTAGATGGAGGGAGATCTGGCGTAGCAACATGTGGCAGGTGGTGAAAGAGGGATGGGGTGGGAAAAAAGAAAAGTGGAAAGAGTGCATCAAGCCTCCATTTCTGAGGCTGCCTGCAGCAACAGATTCATCAATTATACCACTATGTTTGAGAAATGTTAGCAAATGTCTGGTGCGGTTTGAGATCCTGTATATTCATTTTCATAGGCTGCCTATTCTATTCTGTTCTATTCTGATCTATAATTTAGATGGACATATAAATAGGGTTTTTATTCAACATCCACTTGATTTTATGGGGAAAAAGTGCAATTAATGGTGAATGGTGACTGTGGCGATCATTCTGCCTAACTTCTGTTTTTGTGTTCCACGAAAGACAGAATGTCAAATGGCTTTAGAGCAACCAAAGAGGATTAGTGAATCATAGAAATTACATTCATGAACTAAAACAAAGTTTCTTCGCAACTTAGGTTAAACATAGAACCCGCTACTTATCCTGAACCAATTTCCGCTCTGTAGGGTTCTTGAGTTGGCTTTGGATATTTAAAAAAAAGGTTCCTGATGTTACATTAGACGAATGTGCTGAATGTATCCAATTTATCTGACTATATAAACATATACGCAATCTAATGTTTTGATGGGCATTTAAATGAATAAAACTAATAGTAAAATATAGATTTTTTTTTCTCTTGACTTTTTATTTGCCACTTAAAGTGTGCAATGAATAAAACCTTATAATTACAATCTGATAACGTAAAGCTACTGTACATTGATATTTTGATGCATTTAATGAATCTAAATGAACTTACAAACTCAAAAATATTTGAGCCTATTTTTGAGATGTATTTTTATTAAAGATTACTGAGATCAATTTGATTGGATTTTGTTATGAAATTGAAATGCGTAAATATTAAAAATAATTTTTCTGAGTGATATTTTTTGAGAATTATAGCTCAACAACCAATTCACAAAATCCAATTTCAAACCATTCATGTTTTGTGTTATTGTTTACATCCACATTGTAAAACGTTATTTTTTATTAACTGCGATGAACCTCACTGATCTCTGCTTGCGTCACCTCGGTCTATTAATGGACTACACTCTTGAAATGGAATACACAGACTATCAATTGAAAACAAAAGCCTTCATCAGTCAATTAACAAGGACAATTGCATCTATGTGAACTTCTGTAGTTAATATAGGATGGACTTCAAAGACTTAAAATGTATCTTACAGTTCATACAAAATCTATGTTTAAACACTGTCCCTTAACACTTAGTTTAATAATTTTAAAGCATGACTTTAACTATACATAAGTAATATTTACATTATATTCGTGATGTCAGAGGGGAACTGGCCCCCACAGTGAGTCTGGTTTCTCCCAAGGTTATTTTTCTCCATTAATCAACATCTTGAGTTTTGTGTTCCTTGCCACAGTCGCCTTCGGCTTGCTCACTGGGTTATAAATACAATTATTATTTATTTATTTTTAAACACAATTCAAAATTGTATTTTATCTAATTACACAATGATGACTCCTCGACATTATAGACATTAGTTTTATCTTCTGTTAATGCCTGATTGTCTGAAAAGCTGCTTTGAAACGATGTGTGTTGTGAAAGGTGCTATACAAATAAAATTGACTTGACTTTTTATGTCTTGAACAGAGAAGAAAATAAAGATAAATTATTTAAAACTGTGTCATGGTTACCATATGTTGAATTAATTTACCATTATGAATAAAGGCTACAGAGCACTGCAACTGTACCGTCGACAATTACCTTATAAGGAACTCATGATTCCACATTCATGATTTGCGTCAGTGCTCCAGCGTCAAGCGGCGCTTTGAACTCCACATGAAAAGCGCTTGAATGCAAAAACATCTCATTCTGCGTTTTGGTGATTAAGACTTGAAGTGCATCTATGGTAATTAAAATGTGCCCTACTTAGGCTGAAAAATACTTGATTGCTGTCACAAGTTACAACGGTCACAGATAGAGTAGAGGTCCTTTCTTCATCATTTTATCACTGACACTGAATCACTGCTGTGTGCATCAATGTAATGACTCCAGCGGACACATCGCAAAGGTTCCGCCCTCTCAGCCAGTTTTTATGCTGGTTTATGCTGTATTAACGGTAAATAAGTTCATCGCAATTAAGACAAATCAACACATTAAACATTTCAATTAATCACATGCATTAATGCATTAATATTGACAGCTCTTCTAAAAAAAAACAAAGCTTCAATCCTGGCATCCTCAATCGGTGTTGTTTTTTTTTTGTTTGTTTTTTTCGGTGGTGTTGTTGCTATTGTATTGTGCGTGCAAGCAATGCCAGAAGAAAAACAGTCGATACTAGATAAAGTCATGGTTCTGTTGCAGTTGCAATATAATGTAGTTCCTCTATCTCCTTGGAAGGACCTGAACTCTATTTCAGAAAAGGGGCTATATGAAACTTAAAACAGTTCTTCTACGACATCATTTGGAACTTAAGGTTTCTTCTATGCCCTTCTGTAGACCTTATTCAGGGAAGCTCACTGTTTCCTTTTTAAGACGGGAATTGTCGAAGCTGTAAAGGGTAGATATAGGTTTTAGATATAGGTGTTATATAACTAGATCTTAAGAAAACGAGACCAATTAGATCATCTCATTTTAAGTTGTTTTGTCCATTAAAATGTTCATTAGTGTAATGTTGGAGTAACGAGGCAGACGAGGAGTTACGGATCCAAACGCAGCTGAGGCTTTATTTGAATAAACAGAAGAGAAACACAAACAAACAACCCACGATGGGGAAATAAAGCATAAAACAGTTAACTAAAACACGAAGGATCAAACGGAGAACTTGGGCAGGGAACACATACCGGGTTTACACCAAACAACGATCGACAAAGACAGCACAAAGACACGGGGTATAAATAGACAAACGTGGGAAAGGTGGCCAATGAAAGAACAGAACTCAAACAAGGTAACAAGGTGATAACCAGAAACCAAAGGCAAATTAACCAGGGCAGGTGTAAACAATGAACAGTGAATACTGAACGCTAACAGAGGGTTGTGGAATCAAATAAAGGACTAAAGTGACAACAAGATGGAAAACGAGAGGGCAACAGTGAAACGAGACAGGGTGGACTATGGAATTAAATAAGGGACTAAAGTGAAAACTTAAGAAGTGAAAAGTGACAAGATAGAAAACAAGGGGGCAACAGAGAGACAAGACAGGGTAATCATTACATAGCCCCCTAAAGGATCGGATTCCAGACGATCAAAACAACAAAAGACGAAAAAGACCCACAAAGAAAAACCAAAATGAGGGCACCAGGGGCAAACAGACAGAGACAAGTGGGCACATGGGCGGACCAGGGGGGTACACTGGGCAGGCAGGAAGTCCGCTGGGGCCATTAGGCAGTCCAGGGAGGTGGAGAGGGTAGATAGATAGACCATGGAGGCCGAGAGGGCAGGCAAGCAGTCTATGGGGGTGTGTCAAGGGACCAGGGTCAGGTGGCCGCAGAACAGAGGCCGGTTTAGATGGCCCGGGAGCTGGCCACTTGGCAAGGACAGGGACCGGGTCGGGGGCCTGGGAGGAGGCCACTGGGCAGGGACTGGGTCAGGAGGCCAGGGAAGAGGACTCAGGACAGGAACAGGGGCAGGAGGCCTGGGTGGAGGCCACAGGACGGGAACAGGGTCAGAAGCCCTGGGAGGAGGCCACAAGACAGGGACCGGGTCAGGAGGCCTGGGAGGAGGCCACAGGACAGAGGCCAGCTTCGGTGGCCTGGGAGGTGGTCGTGGGCCAATGGCCGGTTCAGGGGACCTGGGAGGTGTGGCCACTGGGGAGCTGGCGGAGCCGCGTGAGGCGGAGCCAAGGAGGACCTCTGAGGCGGGGCAGTCGAAGACTTGGGTGGCGGCGCCGCAGGAGGCATAGGCAGGGCCGCAGGAGACCCTGGGGGCGGAGCAGAGGCAGGCAGAGCCATGGTGTACCCTGTGGGCAGAGCCGTAGACGGCTTGGGAGGCGGCGCCGTGGAAGGCTGGAGGCGGAGCCGAGGGAGGCTCGGGAGGTGGAGCCGGGGGAGGCGATGGCGTAGAAGGCTCAGAAGGCGGAGCTGAGGGAGGCTCAGGAGGCGGAGCCGAAGGAGGTTCTAGAGGCGGAGCCCTAGGAGGCTCTGGAGGCTCTGGAGGCGGAGCCGTAGGAGGCTCGGGGGGGCGAAGCCATGGAAAGCTCAGGAGGCGGAGCAGAGGGAGGCTCTGGAGGCTCAGGAGGCGGAGCTGAGGGCGGTGGCGCCGTAGACAGTTCTTGAGGCGGAGGCCTGGAAGGCTCCGGGACTGAGCTGAGGAAGGCACAGGAGACGGAGCCAAGGAAGGCTCAGGAGACGGAGCCGCTGGAGGCTCTGGAGGCGGAGCCGTAGGAGGCTCTGGAGGAGGCTCGGAAGGCAGAGCCGTGGATGGCTCGAGAGGCTTGAAGGGTAGAGCCCTGGGAAGCTCGAGGGGCTTGAGAGGCGGAGCCCTGGAAGGCTCGAGAGGCTTGAGGGGCGGAGCCCTGGAAGGCTCGAGAGGCTTGAGGGGCGGAGCCCTGGAAGGCTCGAGAGGCGGAGCCCTGGAAGGCTTGAGGGGCGGAGCCCTGGAAGGCTCGCGAGGCTTGGGGGGCGGAGCCCTGGAAGGCTCGAGAGGCTTGGGGGGGCGGAGCCCTGGAAGGCTCGAGAGGCGGAGCCCTGGGAGGCTCGAGGGGCTTGAGGGGCGGAGCCCTGGGAGGCTTGAGGGGCGGAGCCCTGGGAGGCTCGAGAGGCTTGAGAGGCGGAGCCCTGGGAGGCTTGAGGGGCAGAGCCCTGGGAGGCTCGAGAGGCTTGAGGGGCGGAGCCCTGGAAGGCTCGAGAGGCTTGAGAGGCGGAGCCCTGGGAGGCTCAAGAGGCTTGAGAGGCGGAGCCCTGGGAGGCTCGAGAGGCTTGAGAGGCGGAGCCCTGGGAGGCTCGAGAGGCTTGAGAGGCGGAACCCTGGGAGGCTCGAGAGGCGGAGCTCCGGAAGGCCCGAGAGGCTTGAGAGGCGGAGCTCCGGAAGGCCCGAGAGGCTTGAGGGGCGGAGCCCTGGAAGGCTCGAGAGGCTTGAGGGGCGGAGCCCTGAAAGGCTCCAGAGGCTCGAGAGGCGGAGCCGTAGGAGGCTCAAGAGGCTCTGGGGGCGGAACCGTCAGAGGCTTGAGTGGATCGAGAGGCGGAGCAATCGGAGGCTCTGGAGGCGGAGCCGTAGGAGGCCCCGTAGGCGGAGTTGCAGGAGGCTCGAGAGGCTCTGGGGGTGGAGCCGTAGGAGGCTTAGGGGCGGAGCCCTGGTAGGCTCGAGAGGTTCAGGAGGTGGAGCCCTGGGAGGCTCGAGAGGCTTGAGGGGCGGACCCCTGGTAGGTTCGAGAGGCGGAGTCCTGGAAGACTCGAGAGGCTTGAGAGGCGGAGCTCTGGAAGGCTCGGGAGGCGGAGCTCTGGAAGGCTCGGGAGGCGGAGCTCTGGAAAGCTCGGGAAACTTGGATGGCTGAGCTCTGGAAAGCTCGGGAAACTCGGATGGCTGAGCTCTGGAAAGCTCGGGAAACTCGGATGGCTGAGCTCTGGAAAGCTCGGGAAACTCGGATGGCTGAGCTCTGGAAAGCTCGGGAAACTCGGATGGCTGAGCTCTGGAAAGCTCGGGAGGAGGAGCCCTGGAAGGCTCGAGAGGCGCAGGCTCTTGGACGGTCACGGCCATTGGCACTGGCACTGGCTCTTGGACGGTCAAGGCTACTGGCACTGGCTCTTGGACGGTCGTGGCTTTGGGCACTGGCTCTTGGACGATCGGGGCTACAGGCGCTGACTCAGGGATGGTCGAGGCTACAGGCGCTGGCTCAGGGACGGTCGAGGCTACAGGCGCTGGCTCAGGGACGGTCCAGGCTACAGGCGCTGGCTCAGGGACGGTCGAGGCTACAGGCGCTGGCTCAGGGACGGTCGAGGCTACAGGCGCTGGCTCATTGACGTTTGAGGCTTGCGGCACTGGCTCATTGACGTTTGAGGCTTGTGGCACTGGCTCATTGACGTTAGAGGCTTGCGGCACTGGCTCATTGACGTTTGGGGCTTGCGGCACTGGCTCATTGACGTCTGAGGCTACAGGCTCTGGCTGGGTTACCGTGGTTGGCGAGGATTCGGGCTCGCTCACAGTGACATGCGGGTGCTCTAGCTCGCTCACCGTGACATGCGTGGGCTCTAGCTCGCTCACCGTGACATGCGTGGGCTCAGGCTCGCAGACCGGGGCTGGCGCGGGCCGGGAGGCGGAAGCCCGTCTTCTTTCCCTCCTCCGGGCAGACACAGTGGGCCGCGCTGGCTCATGGAAGGCGACTGGCGTGGGGGCAGGCTCGCTGACAGGTGGGGCTGGTGTGACAGGGTGCGGTGAGCTGCACGCTAGTAGGGTCATCTCCAGGTAGTCGCGGAGAGTGCTGCCGGGCGTTGCCTGTGGCACCTGCTCCCTCAGCGAGGGATTTAAGCTATCCCTGAAGAAGACCATCAGCGCAGAGTCCGGGAAGTCAGTAGCGTTGGCCAGGAGGAGGAAGTAGCGAGCGTGGTCTACGAGCGGGTAGTGCTCTTGCTGCAAATTGAGCAGCCGACATTTGGCTCGGATAGCTGCTGGATCCATGTGCGGTCGATCGTTCTGTAATGTTGGAGTAACGAGGCAGACGAGGAGTTACGGATCCAAACGCAGCTGAGGCTTTATTTGAATAAACAGAAGAGAAACACTAACAAACAACCCACGATGGGGAAATAAAGCATAAAACAGTTAACTAAAACACGAAGGATCAAACGGAGAACTTGGGCAGGGAACACATACCGGGTTTACACCAAACAACGATCGACAAAGACAGCACAAAGACACGGGGTATAAATAGACAAACGTGGGAAAGGTGGCCAATGAAAGAACAGAACTCAAACAAGGTAACAAGGTGATAACCAGAAACCAAAGGCAAATTAACCAGGGCAGGTGTAAACAATGAACAGTGAATACGAACGCTAACAGAGGGTTGTGGAATCAAATAAAGGACTAAAGTGACAACAAGATGGAAAACGAGAGGGCAACAGTGAAACGAGACAGGGTGGACTATGGAATTAAATAAGGGACTAAAGTGAAAACTTAAGAAGTGAAAAGTGACAAGATAGAAAACAAGGGGGCAACAGAGAGACAAGACAGGGTAATCATTACAATTAGCTGAACACTAATTTAAACAGCACTACAACTCATTGAAAACTGTAACTCTCCTGTAACTCTCCCTCACAGCATAATTTTTATTGACATCAAAAATAAAATATGCCGCTTCTCTGAATAAGGTCTTTACAAACAAGCACTTTTACTTTTGAATTTCTTATATGGTTTCTCTACACTGAATCCAATTTCTGTCTATAAAAGCTAAAGATGGGTTTCAATCGAGGGAAGAAATAGTGTGTGGGATGAATCTGGGCAGAGGGCTACAGTTCACCTCTCCATCCGTGTCCTTCAATGTGCAGAGTTTTGACCCAAACAGATGAAATGTGTCTTGGGCAGGGAGTACAGGGAACAACCCAGCATGCAGCCAAAGCCACATGATAAAATGAATATAATCTACATCCTGCTATGGGATGATCCCTAATTATGAACCTCTGCCAACATAGTCATGCCTGCAAGCATGCTCTGTCACACTTTCTAGTAACTGAAATACCAGCCAAGCCAGCTGAGTTTGTTTGAGTATACGCTTATATGTGTGAGTTTTAATTGTAATATAGTTCATCAACTGTGTATTTAACAAGCATTATTTCCAAGTGACTATTTAATGGTATTTAAACATTATATTATATTATATTATATTATATTGTTATGTCTGTTCTGTTATGTTGTTTTCTCCTGCTCTCCTTTTCTAGTCTAGTCTAGTCTGTTATATTATGTTGTTTTCTCCTGCTCTGCTATTCTTTTCTTTTCTGTTATATTCTATTCTGTTATATCATGATGTTTTCTCATGCTCTGCTATTCTATTCTGTTATATTATGTTGTTTTCTCCTGCTCTGCTTTTCTATTATATTATGTTTTCTCCTGCTCTGCTATTGTAGCAAAGACGCCGGGGCAGTTGTGTTAAGATCAATACACCGCTTTAATAAAAGTATAAATAGTAAATCAAAGTAGCAAATATAGGGAAAACAAAAGGCAAGCAAAGGTTCGGTACACAGGCAGAGAGTCCAGAATGGAAAACCAAGTAAATCCGAGAGGCGGAGGGGTAAAAAAAACTTGCAGCAAGCACGCTGGCAAATACGAGAAAACAGGCAGGAGTCAAAACACAGGGTAAACAGGAATGGTAATAAACGCTCAGAAATATTGAGGAGGCAAGCAAGACTTTGCAATGAATGCATATAAACAGGGAACTTAAATAGACAGAGTTGATGTGGAACTGGTGGGTGATTAATCAGTCTGACCAGAGGTTTATGGGAGATGTAGTTTGTGAAAGTTAGTACTCAGGGGATGGCGACCTCTTGTGGCGTACAGGAGAGATAGCAGACGCTGTAGGTGTAACAGAGCTGCAAGTAGCTTGAGTGCCTGGGTGTCCCGAGCAGGCCGAGTCATGAACCCACTGAAGCACTCTGTTGCGTAAAAGAGCTGGGAACAAAGACCTTATCTGGAGGGCAGTCAACAGGAGTGGGTTCTTGGTTCTGAGCTTGAGTGATGTCTGCCATAATGTCCCATTGTACAGGAGCAACAATGAGAGTAGGTGGGATAATGGACGTCACAGGGTTATTGCCAGTAGTGGACCAATAAATGCTGGATAGGGCGTCGGCTTTGGTGTTTTTGGAGCCAGGTCGAAAAGTGATTGTGAAATCAAACCTGGAGAAGAAGAGACCATTGAGCTTGACAACGATTTAAGCATTTAGCAGACTAAATGTACTCCAGGTTGCGATGATCTGTGATTACCAGAAAAGGATGACAAGCTCCCTCCAGCCAATGTCTCTACTCCTCAAAAGCCAACTTCATGGCTAAAAGTTCACGGTTGCCGACATTGTAATTTCTTATAATTGCGTGAATAGAAGGGACAGGGATGGAGCTTGGCGGGAGATCCTTATCATTTGGAGAGTACCACACCAACTCCTGAATCAGAGGCATCCACTTCCAGCATGAAGGGTCGAGTTGGGTCTGGATGATGGAGAATGGGGCAGCGGTAAAGTGACGTTTGAGGTCATCGGAGGCTTGATGAGCAGGAGGTGTCCACTTTAGTTTCTGGGCTTTGAGTGAGGCAGCCACAAAGCTGAAACCTTGGATGAACCGTCTGTAGAAGTTGGGAAAACCAAGGAAGTGCTGTAGTTCTTTGACAGACACTGGTAGTCGCCACTGTTGCATGGCTTGTACCTTGGATGAGTCCATGGTGACCCCCTGGGGGGAGATTACATACCCCAGGAAAGAGATGAACTGGTGAAACTCACATTTCTCCATCTTGGCGTATAGTTGATGTTCAATGAGGTGGTTGAGCACCACTCTGACGTGTTGAATGTGCTCATCAAGGGAAGAAGAGCATATCAGAATGTCATCGATGACTATAACCTATTTCCCAATAAGATCTCTAAAAATGTCATAAACAAAGGCTTGGAAGACAGATGGACTGTTGGAAAGTCCAAAAGGCATTACCTGGTATTCGTAGGTGGCCAGTGTGTGTAAAAAAGGCTGTCTTCCGTTAATCCCCCTCTCGGAATCGGGTTAAATTGTAGGCGTTACGAAGATCCAGTATGGTGTAGATCTTGGCGCATCGGAATTGCTCTAATGCTGCTGGTACCAGAGGGAGGGGATATCGATACTTGATAGTGACTGTGTTCATGCCCCAGGAGTCAATACGTGGACGAAGACCCCCATCCTTCTTTCCTACGAAGAAGAAAGCAGCAGAAGCGGATGATCAAATGAATCCCTTTTAAAGGGACTCCAAAATGTACTCCTCCATAGCTATAGTCTCCAGTTCAGATAAGGGGTATATCCGTCTGCGTGGAGGAGAGGAGCCTGGCAGAAGATCAATAGCACAGTCACAGGAACATTGAGGAGGAAGCTGCGTAGCCTTTACTTTGATGAATGCCTCCTGGAGATCTGAATAACAATGTGGTAGGATTTAAATCTCCTTCTCAGTGAGGATCATCATGGTGCTTACAAGAAGGGTTCAGGAAGATTGATGCAAGACTGTAAACAGGAAGTACTCCAATGAGTGATTTGTCCATCTCTCCAGGAGATCTCAGGGTTGTGAAGTCTCAGCCATGGCAGGCCAAGAACATGGCTTGCATGGGCTCGTGATGACTGGTTGCAGCGATGTCAGAGTGAAGTGACAGTAAAGAACTGACTGGACGATGGGCTTTGACCAGGTTATCCAGGTGAATGGCTAGTTTGATGAATTCATCAAGAGATCTCCCCTCATCCCAACATGCTAGTTCAGTTTGAAGGTCAGGATTTAACCCCTGATGGAACAACAGCTTCATTGTGTCCTCCACTCACACAGTCTGTGCTGCTAGCATGTTGCCAGCAACCTTCTTCTTCCCCTGTTTTAAACTCAATAGAAGTTCATCCGGGTCCTTACCACCCTCAGAGTGCTCAAAAACGTCCCGTAAACGAGCTAGGATGTAAGACAAGGAACTCTTTAAAATGTTATCACGACTCCAAACTGCCGTAACACAGTCTAGTGCTTTTCCTGGCAGTAGTGATGCAATGAAGGAAACAAGCTTCATCATTGTCCTCGAGTAACACAGAGCAAGCCTGCGTTGGTAGTTGTGAAGTGACGTTTTTGAATTAGCAACGAAGGCTCAGACTATATTAAAGCAAAATGCTGAAGCTGTGGCGAAAGAAAGTAGTTCCACTCACAAGAGCATTTTAAGGCAGAAAACCAGAAAAGTCAGAGCCTTCGTTGCTAATTCAAAAACGTCAGGTTAGGACTAGCAACGGAGGATTGCGCTGCTTTACTCATGGACTTACTGGAGTAATAAGGTAGTGTGTTTGTGCATGTGTGTGAGAGTTTGCATTTGAGGGATCGAAAGAGAGAAACTCAGAAAATAAGAGAGATCTTCTGGGATTACCTTTTTTGTTGCAGCTCTCGTCAGAAAAAATCGGCATATTCCCGTTATAAACTTAACATCTTTTTTCATCCCCACTGAGATGCAGGATTGCGATGACATGACGACTCCGTTTTTCTATCACAAGTATGTTTGGGCCTTAAGTGTGTGCGTTATGCATATAATGTGCGTCCTCAAGGGCTTTTCCCAAATACCTCAGATAATATAGAAACTGTGTGGGTGTTTGTGCGTTTGAGCATGTGTAAGTGTGGGGTAGACAAGGGAGGGTGAGGGCTCTTTTTAACCGAAATTGAAATATATGTAGAATATTTTAGACATTGTTTGAAGTTCTTAACCGATTTACTTTAACCAATGTTTATTTGGTTATTTGGTTTTGGTAGCCTGTAGGGTTCTTTGAAATTACTGAAATAATTTGGCGAAGTGATATGGAACAGTTATGCGGTCAAGACCTGGAACTATTTCATAGCCGTGCGTTTACTTGAAAAATAATTGCACACGTTAGAATGTCCGTGAACCAATCAGAATCAAGCATTCAACAGACCCGTGGTATAAATGATATGATATTATTCTATCCTGTCTTGTTGTATTGTTCTGTTATGCTCTACTATTCTATTCTATTCTATTCTATTCTATTGTTTTGTTCTGTCATGCTCTTCTATTCATTTAAATTCTATTCTATTATTTGGTCTGTCCTTCTTTACTATTCTATTCTATATTTTTTTCATTACATGAAATTATTATTAAATTATATTGTTCTGTCTTGTCCTGTACTGCCCTGATTTTCTATTCTATACAGTTAGTGGTTGGCCAATATGGTATTACAATGACCAATACATAAAGTATATCTAGAGAGTATTCTTTAACTCAGTTAAACAAGTTATTGGTTGATGCTGATAATCTCAAAATGGCATAATATTGGCTAATAAAGCAGCCTAGCCGATAAAGAAGTCTATCAATATATACTGTACATATACATTTTTCTGAATTAATTAATATGTGTATTAACGGAGTTCTTCTTTTGTTTTTTTATTCATAAGGAATCTGATATGTCACCCAGCTATCTCAGTATTCATCTGCCCTGATCATAAAATAGTAAAAAAAATAAATAAATAAAAGAGTGTGATTATAAATCTAATAGCGCTTTAATTCCAGGAAACCCATATGCAAACGATGCAAATGCATGTGCATTTAAAGTGATTGTTTATAATACGGATAATTTCAGAGAACATGTTAGCAAGTGCCATTAGCAGTCTGTGAAGCTCGGCAATGCTGCGATTTAGCATTTAACAGGTCTTTAATCTGATGACACCGCAGCTCACGGGAAAATGGGCATGTGATGAACGGAATTTAAAAGAGACATTTCCTCTGGAAGAAATGACCTGCGATGATTGCTACAGACACCGCCAGTCAAGTACAGTCACCGTCATGAGTAAATAACTGATAATGCTGTCATCAGCACACTTTTTTTCTGCTGCCCAATTACAAACTGTCCAACACAGGAGCTGAGAGCATGAATGTAGGGAAGAATGGGGCTAGTTGTCACATGGGGAAGTTGTCACAAGGGCTATATCTTAGTAACTTTTAGGATTTAAAAATCCAATTTAACAAATGTAGAGGGGGTCAAGCACAACAACTCACTCTCTATCACTCATGATACAGATGGCTGAACATCAAAATGTGAGAGAAATTCAAAATAGTTTTTGGGCACTTTGCTGTATGTCAATCATGGGACAAAATGATGAACGTCTTTGATGATGGAACAGTTTGCAAATCAAAGGTTCTGATATTTTGTTCAAACTTTTGAGAATGAAGTGAAAGCAGGCATGTCCACAAAAACCAGAACTGCTTAGAGACCTAATATCAATTCATAGAGATTTATTCTTACAAGAAATGTTTCTGGTTTAATACAAGTTAAACTCTATTGACAATATTTGTGGCATAATTTCGACTCATCCCCCTTTTTCTAAAGAAAATAATTGTGTTCACTAAGGCAGATAATTAAAGTAAACGGGTCCAATTCCCCAAACATTAATTACACACCGTTTTTCAAAAGTATAGCCACATTACGTGTTAACATTACTCTAGTGTTATAAAATTGCTTACTAACCTTGTCTGAGTTATATCCAGTATTTCAACTTTGTTGTCTTCACAACAAAATCCCATTAACTTTCGCACAATATAAAGGAAACGAAAAAGAGATTTGACATTATTTTGAGATTTCTGTTTTCATAATTGTCTTTTGATCAAGCCGTCATGTTATTTTATGACATTGCTTTAAGTTTCATTTTAAAGCTGGAAGAACTAAATGGCAAAAAAAAAACAATCAAATAAAAAACAACCACTTTACTCTTAACAATAACAATAAACATAATGAGTGCTATCGTTGTTTTCAACAATGTGCAAACCTGTACATAGCAAAATTTGTTTTGAGGTTTCATGTCTCTTTAAAAGGAATGTTTGGAAATTGAGTTTTAAGAAAGTGTGAAGAGTGTGACATCTAGCCCCAGTCTCCCCTGTGTTAGTTATGGCAACATCACAGTTTTTGTTCCTGTTTTCTTCACAAGCAAAAGTGGAGAAACATTTCCAAATTCATTTCAGGTGACTGCAAACATTAGAAGCAGCAAACTTGAAATCATCTTGTTCTCAAAGCGTAACGTTCACCTTTATTACATATCCAGGATTCTCAGCACGGAATCGCACCTTTTCGTAATGTGGTGGTGATTTGCTGGTTTACTTATTTTTTTGGGGGGGGGGGGTTCTTTAAAATGCAGAGCATGTGGTCAGTGATAACCTCTGCCTATCTCTGTAGATAACACTGCAATCTGGAATGAAATCAACTGATGGCCCGCTCCAACTGTCAATCAACAACCTCGCTTTCTCTCACGCTTGTGTTATTGTGTGAAAGGTTATGTGAAAGACATTGCAGCAGCGGGACATGGGTAAAAACTAGCTGATTCTTCAGTACTGGGAACAAACTGAAAAATACAAAATAAAAGTTTATGTATTAAGGAATACTTTTGTTTAATCTGTACAGCATGATATATTCCCCCATGTTTGTGTGCAGTCACCTACTGTTTGTCACTTGCATGGGTCAAGTTAGGCGGATAAAAAAATGTAATAAGTCAACAATCTAGGGCTGGTATCATTCAAAAATGTTCGATTCCGTTACCGATATATTGACTTCGATACCGGTTCCTAAACAGTACTTTTTTCAATACCAATTTTAACAAGATTACAAACATTACGTATTACCTCAAAAAAAAGTTTGTTTATTTTTTACATTTGTTTACTTTTTTTACAGACTCAAAAACTCATCTCCTGAGCCTTCTGGTCTCCTTATGCCAGGGTCGGCAGGGGCAGATGCTATAGCATTAATGTGAAGAGGAAAAACAAGAAAGCTAAACTGTTTATTCAGCCAACCCTAAGGATAAGTACGGTTTAACAAGATAACTAGTTTTATGTATATTAAACTTGATCAGTTACTGTCAACCTTAAAGCATTTTTAGCATCGATTTAGCTAGCTATCTATAGCCATACCTCCAAACAATATCTAACATTATGTAGGTCCCAGTTTATAAGACTATGTCACCTCGCACAGAAACGTTAATTTAGTACTCAAGCATGTACCGCTACAAGTTAGCTGATTTTGTTTGTTGGTTTGTTTGCTAAATGTTATCCTTACCTGTCGGAGTCCCAGTCATAGCACCGCCGCATTCATCAGTAGTTTTGGAGGAGGACTCGTGTGATGGGCATGTTGAAGGAAGCTCTGTGGCTGGAGGACGCTGAGAGGATGACTGCACCGGCTCGGTCTTCTTGCAGTCGAAAACAGAGCAACTTTCTGCTCTTTAAGTTTATTCCGTGCACTGTCAAGTGCTTCATCAGATTTGTTGTGTTGCCGGTCTTGGCAGCAAATATTGCTGTTAGCATTGAGTCTGGTGAAATGTAGCCACACTTTTGATCATTTCCACATCTTTTACATCTATGGGGGTTGAGACGCATACACACTACAGCCTCACGTGTGAGCCCCGTTTCTGGGCGTAACCGGTGTAAACAAGTGTTTTTCCTTGATGCCTAAACACAACCAATCACAGGCACTTTTAGATTTGGGAACATCTAGCATGCTACATGCTTATCACTGACGTTGACGAGATGAACCCCTTTGGTATTGAAATTTGGTACCGAACGACAAGATATTTTTCGATATTCGATTGTTTAGAGGCAATACGGTCAGTGCCTAAATTGTATCGAACTTGATATCCAGCCATATTTCCATCCCTTGCTCAATCTACTGAATTGTCACCACAGTCAGACATAAAATTCAACGGGGTTGACCAAAAAAAAAAACATACTGTAGTTTGCATATCGTGCATGTATTAAACACAGTACACTGCAAACATTATCTATCTATATATATATATATATATATATATATATATATATATATATATACACTTACCTAAAGTATTATTAGGAACACCTGTTCAATTTCTCATTAATGCAATTATCTAATCAACCAATCACATGGCAGTTGCTTCAATGCATTTAGGGGTGTGGTCCTGGTCAAGACAATCTCCTGAACTCCAAACTGAATGTCAGAATGGGAAAGAAAGGTGATTTAAGCAATTTTGAGCGTGGCATGGTTGTTGGTGCCAGGCGGGCCGGTCTGAGTATTTCACAATCTGCTCAGTTACTGGGATTTTCACGCACAACCATTTCTAGGGTTTACAAAGAATGGTGTGAAAAGGGAAAAACATCCAGTATGCGGCAGTCCTGTGGGCGAAAATGCCTTGTTGATGCTAGAGGTCAGAGGAGAATGGGCCGACTGATTCAAGCTGATAGAAGAGCAACTTTGCCTGAATTAACCACTCGTTACAACCGAGGTATGCAGCAAAGCATTTGTGAAGCCACAACACTTACAACCTTGAGGCGGATGGGCTACAACAGCAGAAGACCCCACCGGGTACCACTCATCTCCACTACAAATAGGAAAAAGAGGCTACAATTTGCAAGAGCTCACCAAAATTGGACCGTTGAAGACTGGAAAAATGTTGCCTGGTCTGATGAGTCTCGATTTCTGTTGAGACATTCAGATGGTAGAGTCAGAATTTGGCGTAAACAGAATGAGAACATGGATCCATCATGCCTTGTTACCACTGTGCAGGCTGGTGGTGGTGGTGGTGTAATGGTGTGGGGGATGTTTTCTTGGCACACTTTAGGCCCTTTAGTGCCAATTGGGCATCGTTTAAACGCCACGGCCTACCTGAGCATTGTTTCTGACCATGTCCATCCCTTTATGGCCACCATGTACCCATACTCTGATGGCTACTTCCAGCAGGATAATGCACCATGTCACAAAGCTCGAATCATTTCAAATTGGTTTCTTGAACATGACAATGAGTTCACTGTACTAAAATGGCCCCCACAGTCACCAGATCTCAACCCAATATAGCATCTTTGGAATGTGGTGGAACGGGAGCTTCGTGCCCTGGATGTGCATCCCACAAATCTCCATCAACTGCAAGATGCTATCCTATCAATATGGGCCAACATTTCTAAAGAATGCTTTCAGCACCTTGTTGAATCAATGCCACGTAGAATTAAGGCAGTTCTGAAGGCGAAAGGGGGTCAAACACAGTATTAGTATGGTGTTCCTAATAATCCTTTAGGTGAGTGTGCGTGTATATATATATATATATATATACATATGATACAAGTATTTTTTTTTCTTGTTTTCCAGTAAAAATATCTAAACAGTGTTAGAATAAGATACATTTACATGCAAGCCAGAAGCAAAGTGACAAGTTATTTTGTTTGTTTTCAGAGAAATCTAACACTTTGCTAATGGGCAAAAAAACTAAACAACAACAACATATTCAAATTCCTAACCAGTTTTCACACCGTATTGGCAATGTTTGTTTTCTTGTTTTAAACATAAACCACAGTTTTTGTTAGATATCAAGACTAACAAGACAATATTATGTCATTCTGCTTCTCAATTAAGTGTTTCTTATTTTAATGATGTTTAGATATTTTTACCTGGGAAAAAAAGGACAAGTAGTCTCAAATATGAATATGATTTTAGGCAGTGTAACCATTTTTTTTATCTGGTTTTGCTATAGCTAATAATAGGACCTACTTAAAATGAGGGAAATTATCTGCAAATCCCTTTCCAATGTGTGACCTAGTTTATATATCATGATTGTGACAAAAAATATAAGCAGTTACTTTACATTTTATTTATTTTATGAGATACCAATAACCGTATTTTAATACAGTATTAAACATTTTTTGTAAATAATTTATTTTGTCATTTAATTCTGTATTAAAATACTGTAACAAAACAAAACAGTTCTCGATATCTGAAGAGGTATTTGCCGATACCCTTTTTATTTTCTGAATTCCTTATGAGCAGTTTATTTACCAGTTTATTGTTTTCACCAACATGGTGTCTGTCTAAAGAAAAGCATTCATTAAAACTTGAATCAAATAAAAATAAAACATAAATTTTAAACATAATATTGTATTAATATTATATTTTTTATTATTATTATTTATCAAATGAAGTGCTTTTATACAGAACCTCACAGCACAATCCAAAATACAACATTGGAGTAATTTTTGTCAAAAAAGTTTTAAGAGTTATTGCTAAAATATAATACTCTTACTATTCATTTATTATTATTAATATTAGTGGTAGTAGTATTAGAGTGAATATTACAAAATTATACAGTAGTAATACATTTCTGTCATACCTTTTTCCATGTAAATTTACATTTTATGTTGGCGGAAGCTTTTATTTTTGAGTGAAGCCCTTTCTGTTTCGGTGTTTTTTTGACACAGCTCTTCTCACCTCCTGAAAGCAGGTCGCTACATGACCCGATGTGATTATTAAACCACAAAAGGCTGCTGTTTAATTAAATATGTAGACTGAAAGTGCCTCATGCTACAAAGTGAATTAGAGCTCTGCTCGCTGTCATCTGCTACAAGCAGGACGTTCAATGCTCATGATGGTGTGTTTTTTGTGTATGAGCACCTCTAAACGGTATGAGCAGCCAGTGTCGGCACAACACTGGCCACACGCATTCACTTTGAAGTGCACAGCACATGCAAATTATATATTTATCTCTCTGAATCGCATCCTTTGCACTTAATAATAATTAACACTAGTACATAACTTGTTTAATTTGTGCGCTGAATTTTTATGGAATGACGAAATTGTACATCAGATGGCATCGTTTTTTGGTATCAGAGCATTTTTACAAGTTGAAGTACGTGTGCAATATCAGACCCATTGTGAAACCTCTGCTATCTTATTTCATAGGGAAAATGTTACTACTTTAAAAACTAATAGAATAGTTGTGGGACTTGTTATTTCAAGAATCAGTGATATCTATAGTATATGTATTTAATCAGGTTTTTCTCTCCTCTTTCTCTCACCATGCCTCTCAAATGGATCTTCACCTCACACTGGGACTCTTTTAACAGGTATGTGTTCAATATTTAACCATTTCCCCCTTATCCATGGTCTTCCTTGACCAGCATGCCATTCATGTTGGCCTCCTTTTTGTTTTGTTTTTTTAACAGTGTCTGTATGTTGGATTTAGAAAAAGAAAAAGTCTTGTTATACAGGACCCTCAGTGGAGTCGGTATTACACCATTCCTTTATTTCAAACTCTATACCTTGGGTATCAAGAAAATGACACCATAAAAGTAATCCATATGACTCACTATATTGAAAGTCATATGATTGTCTATTGAAGTCATGCAATAACATTGTGTAATGAACTGAATTTAGATTATTTGTTTCCCTCTGCTGCAGCTCCCTAATTTTTTTCTCCATTCCACATATTTAAACTGGCCCATTACATTCGACAATGACAGGCAAGAATCAATGGCATTTGTTGTCAATGATGTCAAATCGGTACAGTTCCACTTTTGAATCTGAAAGTGATTGCGAATGCTTCGGCTGGAGGGGAAAACGACCTTAATTTCAGTCTGTTCCTCACAGGAGGCTATTGTTTGGCTTCTGAAGACTTGCAATATGGCACATGAGTCTTATGGAGTATTTTAATAGTGCTTTTTGTCCATTTTGGTTACAAAAACTGTTGTACGGAAAAAGATGAAGAATATTCTGCTTAAACATACTTCGAAACTTCTTATTTTGTGTTACATGGAAAAAATATGCTTGGAGCAGCATGGAACAACTATTTATTTAACTGCTACAAATTTAGAGGTAAATTGATAAACATCATTGCAATATGAAATCTCTAACTCTTTAATAGACTTTTGGCTATCTATTCACATGCTTGGGAACGGAGTTGGTTTGGAGAATACATTTTCTCACCCTGAATGCTGCACGGGGAATGACAATAGACCTCTCCACATGATTGAAAAGCTAAAAATTTAGAATAGAAGCTAATAAAACAGCTCCTTAAAAATGTGTCCCTTCAGTAGTTCTGTCATATTTCAATTTAAAACACAATGCAAAGCAATATTAGGTTCCAATGAGGCATAATAGAGTATTGAACCTGAGGTTACAATCAAATTCCAAACACTGTCTATGATGGAAAGTTTGAACAAGCAACCATTATTTACCAAATAATAAAAAGACATTCACTATTGGGAACCTTTTCCCTATTATTTCCATGCCAGTGCGGTAATGTACTATAAAGGTTGCACTTTAGGAGGACCTTAATTATAATGGAGGCCTCAGGCATTGTGAGTGAGCTATAATATATCATATCATTGAGTCAGAGATGCAAGGACACAGATCATTGGCTACTGCAAATGAAGTCAAGTGATTGGGAAAAATATTTTATTTCGGGGTGGAAACAGTCAGTTGCAAGAAATGCAGCATAGGCTTCACAAATTGGTAATGTCACATTAATTTTTTCCCTTAAACTTTATGCTTTTCAACCAAGACTACATGGATACTTTTTATCCAATTAAGTTTAAAATTGAATGCACTTTATTTTTAACAGCCATGAATGTTCTTTGCGATAATGTAACACTATGGTTTATATGTATTTGTTACAACTCTTGTAGATGAAGGAAACAATGTCAATTTAAACTCTGATGACTTAAAAAATCGAATTGAATCTGAATTTGGTAGAAATTCAAATTTAGTCTCTTAGCCTAGTTGACAGCCCTATTGGTTTGCCAGGACATATTTTGTTGGCTATTTGCCATTTTTCTTAATCAAAAGAGTTAGTCCCCAAGTCATATGATATTCTGCTCTCTAGAAAATGGTCCCTCCATTTTTCAGGTCCCTCCTTTAATGTCAATAATTCAATCAGTCAGTTAGATCAGTCTTTCTGTTGGTCAGCCATCCATAAAACCCTGACACTGCCTAGCAACATCCTTACAACCAGCCACAACACCTTAAAAATCTTGCAGAACATCCTGGCAACTGCAACCAGTCAGAACACCTTAGTAACTACTTACTAATATCTACATCCTTCTGAACTTCGAATCTCTCTTCAAACTTCCCAGCTATTCAAACAAACTTTAAACTTCAAACTAACTTTCATACTGTCAGGTTAGGCAAGGCTTTGGGAAGTTAATATCAAAGTTTGTCTTGATGAACTTTCCTTCTATAATTATTTTAAAATATTGGAATAGAGTTTTTCTGAACATTTGATATTTTGTTTTTTCTTTTAAGGGAAAGGCATTGCGATGAAAACTCATGAAGGTATAAGGGAGTTTGACTGACAGTTGGCTCACACATTATTGATTGAATCTTGTGCCGGGTCTGTGTCTCTTCCTCTGTGTTTTAGTTGAGCTTTGTTTGTTTGGTTTAATTTAGAAATTATCTTTGGATTTTACATCGTGTGGAGCCCAAGTTATTGCCTGGTTGAGAGACATTCCAGCCATCAAAGCTTATCCCACCCAAGTATGCATGTCCATTGATTCAAACAATGAATAAATACAATATTATGGGTAAGACTTGTGTTATCACTAAACATTTTTAGATTTCTGTTTCTTGAACGAACAAGTGCCACTCTAGTTATCACTGCTAATTGAATATTATCCTTTGGAAACATCTATTGATTTAAAATAAGTTGTTTTCAGTTTGCATATCAATTCCATTTGCAAATGAACTCAGTATGTGCCTTTTCATATTCAGAATCATGTTGACTTTAGATGACTTTATTTTCACACAGTATTGATGAGTCATTGTCCAAAGCCTCCGTAAATTCCAGTTAAATGGGAAGTAAGGGAGGGAGAGTTTGGCTGCTATTAGCAGTTAATTCTAAAACAAATTATGCAATTAGCTCCCCCATTAGAATATAGGCCATTCAAGAGGTCGACACAACCTTCACTTGATCTAGTCGAGAGAAAAAAATAAAGGGCCATTATATGCAAGAACGTTGGCCCTCAGTACAACGGATTGCTATAACTCTATACCAACTGCCTTTTATTTATAGGATTTTCCATAATGAAGTTTTCAGTGGTATTCGTGTCTTAAACAAAGAAACAAATTGTCTGCTCGTTGAAGATAATATTGTCAGGGGAGCTAGGCTGCAAATTTCTTCTGTCTGCCCCTGAGAGGCGAGGTGGGGATTTCAAGGTGTTTGTGAGAACACCATTCTCAATAAACTGTGTATTAATTACAAAATATAAACCACTAGCTTAGTGAAACTCATTGTCTTCAATTATGTCATCCTGGTATTTGTTCTTATGATTCAATTTCTGAGCAGTGAAGACTGAGAGTTTTAATGTTTTCCTTTCCCTTGGTTCAAGTGTGTTTGCTTATCCTTGTGTAAAACTAAGACAAAAAACCATGTTGTAAGCTTGTGAGCTGTCTCGATGTCAACTGCCTACATAGGTATCTACCTTCTAGTTTACACTGACAACAATTTTCAGCGACAAAGCGACCAGTTTATTTTTAGCAAGACAATACACAGAAGGTGCAACTCGTATACATTTGATTCCAATAAAGTTAGCATGTTGCTAAGCTAACAAAACAATACTCTAATAAGCACACAAATACACAGCACATGCAAATATTTGGTGGCGTAGTACATTTTTTATTAGATTGAGCTGTATTCATAGATACTTTGAAATATCGTGTCATACATAGGTTTATAAATATCTCTATCAACCGTGTACCCCATCTTGGATTAATTTTCTCTCTGAGCTAATAAGCATTCTGTGTGTGGCTTATCTACAGGGTTCGAAACCAAGAATCAGTTTATGTTCAAAACCAGTTCCTTTTTAAAAAAAACACTGAACCAAATTATTTTCATGACTTTCGGTTCTGTTAACGGTTTTTGAACAAACATTATTCTGCCAATGTGGACATAACGCTGTTCTAAAAACTCTGATTGAATTTTATATTATTTAATATTTATTAATGAAATCATAAATGGTAATCAATTTCATATATAGCCATACTGCCTAGTGCCTACAGTACTGTAACTTTTGGAATTACTTTTGAATCAGTAGCGCTTCTCTAAAACCTTCAAATTCTGTCTAGGTAGGAAGCTTGCAGGGTTTGGAACAGAGCTTATATATATATATATATATATATATATATATATATATATATATATACAGGTCCTTCTCAAAATTAGTATTGTGATAAGGTCATTATTTCCATAATGTCATGATAAAATTAAACTTTCATATATTTTAGATTCATTGCACACCAACTGAAATATTTCAGGTCTTTTATTGTTTAATACTGATGATTTTGGCATACAGCTCATGAAACCCAAAATTCCTCTCAAAAATTAGCATATTTCATCCGACCAATAAAGAAGTGTTTTAATACCAAAAAAGTCAACCTTCAAATAATTATGTTCAGTTATGCACTCAATACTTGTATATACAGTCAGGTCCATAAATATTGGGACATCGACACAATTCTAATCCTTTTGGCTCTATACACCACCACAATGGATTTGAAATGAAACGAACAAGATGTGCTTTAACTGCAGACTTTCAGCTTTAATTTGAGGGTATTTACATCCAAATCAGGTGAATGGTGTAGGAATTACAACAGTTTGTATATGTGCCTCCCACTTTTTAAGG
Source organism: Xyrauchen texanus (assembly GCF_025860055.1). Lineage (NCBI taxonomy): Eukaryota > Metazoa > Chordata > Actinopteri > Cypriniformes > Catostomidae > Xyrauchen > Xyrauchen texanus. The sequence goes on along the minus strand of NC_068316.1, from coordinate 27,298,208 downwards.
GACCAAAAGTAATGGGACAGATTAACAATCATAAATCAAACTTTCACTTTTTAATACTTGGTTGCAAATCCTTTGCAGTCAATTACAGCCTGAAGTCTGGAACGCATAGACATCACCAGACGCTGGGTTTCATCCCTGGTGATGCTCTGCCAGGCCTCTACTGCAACTGTCTTCAGTTCCTGCTTGTTCTGGGGGCATTTTCCCTTCAGTTTTGTCTTCAGCAAGTGAAATGCATGCTCAATCGGATTCAGGTCAGGTGATTGACTTGGCCATTGCATAACATTCCACTTCTTTCCCTTAAACTCTTTGGTTGCTTTCGCAGTATGCTTGGGTCATTGTCCATCTGTACTGTGAAGCGCCGTCCAATGAGTTCTGAAGCATTTGGCTGAATATGAGCAGATAATATTGCCCGAAACACTTCAGAATTCATCCTGCTGCTTTTGTCAGCAGTCACATCATCAATAAATACAAGAGAACCAGTTCCATTGGCAGCCATACATGCCCACGCCATGACACTACCACCACCATGCTTCACTGATGAGGTGGTATGCTTTGGATCATGAGCAGTTCCTTTCCTTCTCCATACTCTTCTCTTCCCATCACTCTGGTACAAGTTGATCTTTGTCTCATCTGTCCATATGATGTTGTTCCAGAACTGTGAAGGCTTTTTTAGATGTTGTTTGGCAAACTCTAATCTGGCCTTCCTGTTTTTGAGGCACACCAATGGTTTACATCTTGTGGTGAACCCTCTGTATTCACTCTGGTGAAGTCTTCTCTTGATTGTTGACTTTGACACACATACACCTACCTCCTGGAGAGTGTTCTTGATCTGGCCAACTGCTGTGAAGGGTGTTTTCTTCACCAGGGAAAGAATTCTTCGGTCATCCACCACAGTTGTTTTCCGTGGTCTTCCGGGTCTTTTGGTGTTGCTGAGCTCACTGGTGCGTTCTTTCTTTTTAAGAATGTTCCAAACAGTTGATTTGGCCACACCTAATGTTTTTGATATCTCTCTGATGGGTTTGTTTTTATTTTTCAGCCTAATGATGGCTTGCTTCACTGATAGTGACAGCTCTTTGGATCTCATATTGAGAGTTGACAGCAACAGATTCCAAATGCAAATAGCACACTTGAAATGAACTCTGGACCTTTTATCTACTCCTTGTAAATGGGATAATGAGGGAATAACACACACCTGGCCATGGAACAGCTGAGCAGCCAATTGTCCCATTACTTTTGGTCCCTTAAAAAGTGGGAGACACATATACAAACTGTTGTAATTCCTACACCGTTTACCTGATTTGGATGTAAATACCCTCAAATTAAAGCTGAAAGTCTGCAGTTAAAGCACATCTTGTTCGTTTCATTTCAAATCCATTGTGGTGTATAGAGCCAAAAAGATTAGAATTGTGTCGATGTCCCAATATTTATGGTCCTGACGGTGTGTGTGTATATATATATATATATATATATATATATATATATATATATATATATATATATATACCAAATAATTAATGACCACTTTAGGACCAGATATATGTTATTCATTTCCAACAACTTGAACAATGCTTCCATCAGAATTACTGTGTAAAGATCTGTTCAATAGGGTTTAAGCCAACACTGCAGGAGTAATGAGCTGGGATGTTATCTGTCCCCACTAGAGAGGTAAATATTGCTCTTATCTTGAAATGTTTAGCCATATGTTTAAATCAATGGCAAAAGGGCATGGGAAAAAAAAGCATGAACAAACTCACATACACAACACACTTCCCACAGACATCTGAAGGCAAAAACTCAGAGTTGAGAAGTATGTGAGGTCCGTACCAGCATCGGCTCTCAGGGATTTAAGCATATGCAGGAAGGGAGGTTCATAGATTAGGTCTCACGTTAGCTTAGCTTTTGAACAGAGTGTGCAAACTAACAGTTAATCTTGAAGTCTCTTGGCAAGATGGGCAAACTGTGGCTATTGCAACCGGGTTGAGTGTTCAGTTCAGAGAAGCAAATATATGCACTTATATACTAATATATATATATATATATATATATATATATATATATATATATATATATATATATATATATAGTATATACACAAACCGGCGTCAAGGTGTTGGGTGCCCAAGGCTCATAGATACTCAAGGGCAACGAAGGCTATCCAAAGTCTGGTCTGAACCGACAGAAGGTTTTCTGTGGCACTAGTCACAGAAAATGTTTATGATGTTACGGGAGAAATGTGTCACACAGTGCATCACACCCTGGTGTGTATAGGGCTGTCTTGTTGTAGACCGGTCAGAACGCCCATGATAACCCCTGTCCACCATCAAAAGGTCCTATAATGGGCACTTGAGTGTTGGAAATGGACCTTGGAGCAGTGGAAGAAGGTTGCCTGGTCCAATGAGTCCTGTTTTTCTATTACATCACATGGACAGCTGTACAAGTGTGCACTGTTTACCTGGGAAATTGATGGAAGCAGGATGCACTGTGAGAAGATGACAAGTGGAGGGAGTTTGATGCTCTGGGCAGTGTTCAGCTGGGAAACCCTGGGTCCGGCCATTTAGGTGAACATCAATTTGACACATGCCGCCTATCTTATCATCATTGCAGACCAGGTACATCCCTTTATGGCAATGGTATTCACTGATGGTAGCCTCTTTCAGCACGATAATGCACCCTGCCACACTGCACACATTGTTTGGGAATGGTTTGAGGAAAATGATGAAGAGTTCACAGTGTTGCCCTGGCTACCAAATTCCCCAGATCTCAATCTGACCATTCCGATCCACAGCGGCTCCAGGATCATAAGGGATTTGCAAGGATCTATTTGATTTTATTTTTTAAAAAAAATATAATATCATGAATTATGAGTCAATTGTTCGTTTTCTCAGGGTTACACCATATTACCTGCAACAGAATGTGCCTATTCATAAAAAAATGACAAAATATTGATTTTTAATTATATGGAAAATATATATATTTTAAAACTTCACACAGTCTTGAGGGTCTAAAAGCGTGCTCTTTGCTTTGTTCTATTTGTACACAACAAAATGGCTGAATTTTTTTTTTGAGAAATAATACTAAAAGTTTATTCCGCACTACTCATCCCAGCATTTATTTTTCCAATAATGTCATCTTCAAATGAGACTTATTATTATTATTATTTTCTATTTGTTTCTTGACAATTGCACCATATTACATTTTTTACTTTTAGCCCTGGAAAAAAAAAATACCAAATGACTTTGAATACAGTAATTGAAAACATGTTTATCGTAGCAAAGGTGTGTTCACGTAATTGTTTTGTGTGAATTAGATTTGTAATGCATTTATGAATAAATTAATTTTTATAGATATAGATATAGACAAAAATAAATTAAAAAATTGTGTTTCATGTCACATCATCTAACCCATACCCTTACCATTAACTACCCCTATAATCAAAGGAAAGTGATTGATTCGTAAGCCTTTTCAAACCTCAACCCTAGCACTAAGTCTAAATCCTAAGCCTACCATTAACCCTGAAATCTAATTGGTTGATACAAATATTTCAAAACCAACAAGAATGTTGATTCAGAAATATGTCTTACTTGAAACAATCACAGCAAGCGTATGGGTTGATGTAGGTTATTTATATATATAAAGTTGGTAGTCCTTAATAAACCAGAATTTCCACAATTCCCCATTCTTGGCTCTTTCCTTGCAGTTGCATGAGTAACCAAAGCTCTTTCTTAGACATGCGATGTTTGAATAGCGGAAGTAATGGTGCTGACCTCTCATCGTATTGTTTTGGGTGATAAAATGCCGGCTGATAAATGAATCCTAGTAATTGGATTATGATAAAAGGTTTTTAGATTGCGGAATGAATGGCCATTTGAAATTGAATTAACATTCTTAACGATAGCGGAAGGTAATGTTTAAAGCCCTGTCTGTTCACTCTTTTGTTCTAGACCCTGAGTCAAAGGTATGCGTTAAAATGAGTCTTTCCTTGCTTATTGCTAATGTAATTATTTGTGTGACCACTGCATACATGAATTATGTAAAAGAGAATATTTTAAAAGCAGTTTTAGTGGCCTTTGGGAGTCCTTTTAGCACCGGCGACTTCTTTGTACCTCATTATTGCAGCATAAAGGCTTTCATTTGGTCCCTTTTCTTCCAGAGATACCCTTTTTTGGCCTTTCACAAATTTAGAATTTTTACAGGATCAGCAAAGAAATGACTAGCATGTCTAAATCACTTTTAAATAGTCACAGAAGTAATGTAAAGATGTTTTTGAATATTACTATCCTTTTCCAATTAAATCAGACCAATTGGATTTAGTGTCTGAATTACTAAAGGCAGGTACAAAAACACAAACTTGATAGCAAATCCGAGAAATGTTGTTTTGTTTTCAGTGTAAATCTATGGTGTAATGGCTTAAACACTTAAATAATAAATTTTTTTTTTGGAGAATTGTGAAATGTCCTATCAGACATTTTCACATTGGCTCCAGTTTACCTACCCTTGTGACACGACCGGAGGCGTGCTGCATCAGCAGCGTGGAAGACCCGGGTTTGGATCCCGTGCTGAAACCAGGAAGTAATCGCGTTTTCATAATCAGTGGTGAGCACGAATTGGAGGTTGAATTTTTCCCCCTAACATAAAATGTTTACTTCACTGTTGGTTTGTTTTATGTTCGGGGTTTGGATTGGGGAGGTTCAGTTTATAAAATATGCATTCCTCTTCACTGTATTACATCCTGTACAGCTGAAAACCACTCGCATCACAGCTTGCTTTCGATTCCCCTCCGTGGACATTTCACCTGGAAAATGGAGCTCACATGTGTCAATACACCCAACAACAGTTACTGCTTTCGCTTCTGGGGGCAGTGTTTCGCATTTCGGTAAGTGAAGACCAATTTCAGCCAAAGAAAGGTCAACATACTTTTTCTGATTTCACTGTCGGTTCAGCATATAAACAGTATATTATGTTTATGATACTATAGATATATATACTAAGAGTAAACCTACACTTATGTATGTGGTATTATGCAAGTATGACAATTTATAAGCATATATATTAGGGCTGTCGATTTAATGCATTCATTCAGTGCGATTAATTTTATTCAAAATATTATGCAATTAATCACAATGCCCCCGGATTTTAATAAGGAAGATTCCTGAGAAATGCAAGCTTGTAGTACCACCTGTTTACTCCAGAGGGCAGTAAGTGAAACTTCAGTTGTATCAGCAACGCACAGTTTATACAGTCAAGAAAACAACCATCCAGCAGCAGCACAACACAAACATGTGTTACGTTCTTGCGTTCAAACACTTGATAGAGCGCAAATCCGAACTAAGAGATCTCAAGCTGTGTTCTAAGTATTAAACTATATTTAACTTGACACAGTGACCTAATACATTTATGTTTATGACGCAACGCACCCGAGACGCTACACAAGCATGTCTGACGCAAGTGTACGTTGACGTGTCCTTAAACAAGCCCTCATAATAAATCTCCTGTTTGGAGATTTAATAAAAAAACTGTTTGAGAAATTCACTTGTGAAATGGATTGCTGTGAACTGTATGCCAATGATTGACTTATGATCAATAATATGGTAGTAAACACTACATTGTATTCTAAAGCCGCTTTTGTGTTGTCTTAATGATTAACTCTTCTGGCACAAGAATGTATATTTTATATAATTTTTTAATATTTAAAGATAACTATGTATAATTATTTCATCATTATATATTGAATTATTGTTATTTGAGGGCTTTCTCAGCATATAGTTGTAGATGCGATTAAATGCGATTAATGGTGATTAATTAATCAGGACACCATGTAATTAATTTTATTTAAAAAAAATATCGATTGACAGCCCTAATAAATATATACATACTTATAAATTGTCATACTTGCATAATACCACATACATAAGTGTAGGTTTATTCTTAGTACCTATAAAGCGGACATGCTATTGGTTAGATTGAACATAAGCAACGTTTTGTGAAACAGGGCATTATGGGATTTGTAGTTTCATTGGAATAATCATAGTTGATGGGCCATTTTTTTTTATATTTTCTTCAGCTTGGATGGGGTTAGCTGAAAGGTATTGTTTTGGTTAAAATTATGCCGTTATTTACTTGTTTTTCAACTACCTATTTGTTGAAACCTTGTTTCCTCCACCTTCTCAATATCTCCTTAAGGCTGAACAGATGACGTGATGATGTTTTTTCTGCTTGACAGCAGGAGCCAGACAGAATGAGCAATGTGACAGAGGTTGCAAACTATTCATGTTTATTTTAATAGCTGTGTTTTGAAGGTTTTGAATCTTTTCAATGTTAAAATACATTCTCCAATGCCAGCTAAATATGCAGAGACAATTATAAGTAAGCCATTTTCAGGTGGATTTCCCCCCAGAAGTGTAAACACTGTGGCTCTCTGGCACGTACAAAACTTATTTATTTGAGCATCCCCAACTCCACACAGCTACATTGACTCAAACAATGGCATTAGATGGGACACACTTCACCTTCATGTATATTTGCCCCTTTAGTTAATAGGAGATTAGATTTCAGTCGAAGGTTATAGCATTTATTGAATTACTGTCATATACTGATATTTTCACAATAGAGCACTGCCTTGAATGCCTTATGGTTGCACCATCAAATTCTTTGAATGAGATGTTAAATCTGTGGTCAAAATCCCTGGGCATTTCTAATAAAGAGTAGGGGTTATACCCCAGTGTCCTGGCCAATCTCCCTTATTGGCCCTTATCAATCATGGCCTCCTAATAATCCCCATCCATGAATTGGCTCTTTCGCTACTCTCTCTCTCTACACCAACAGCTGGTGTGTACTGGCTCACTATGGCTGCTGTTGCATTATCCAGGTGTTGGTTGAGGATAGTCCCCTGATCTCGATGTAAAACACTGTGAGTGTGGTTTCAGAAAAGTGCAAAGTGTAAAATTAATTCAAATTCATTTTGAATTGCATCATCGATTGTTTTCAAAAAGGTTTCCTGAACAGTTCCCATATCTGCCATTGGTCACAAACAGGTCCCATCCCAAACTCATGTAATTGGTTGAGCCAATATTGCAATGCCAGGCTTGTTGTGATATGTATTTATTAGGGTTTCATTAATGAAGCTTTATTTCAGCTAGGATGCTGCCTTAGAAGGTAGCTGCCTATATAAACCGTATACAGCAAGGCAGATCACTAGGGACTGGAACAGATCTTATTATATCCAACACTACTAGTAATCCAGCATTTAAAAAGACACCAGTAAACTGCCTGTGGTTGTTTATCAATGGTAAACACTTTATTGGCTTGTCAATGGAGACTGGCCATATTTTACCATGATGGCAAGGCACCAGTGACCACCAGTCTGAAGTTGAACTCTTAGTTTAATTCACAATTGTATTCAGTTAAAATTTTAGGGGAAACAAATACTGTGGTAGTTATGGTGTTTCTTCAGTTTGCTGGATCCAACATGTATTCCCAACTTGTCAGGGTTTGGCCCAGTTAACTCCTGCTGGTGATGTAACTACACCATCTAGGCCAAAAACAACCTACTGTATTTCTCCACTGACAGCCATTCAAAGGTAGCCATGATTTTCTTTCTTTTTTCCAAGCAACATATAAATCGCAAATATTTCATAATATTGTAGAAGATGTTTTACCAGTGCCCGTCTTTAGGGTTGCTGTGGTTTGTCATGACTATGGCTTCATAGTGATTAGTCACATGGTGTTTACAGCTCCGGTGATTTGCCCAAAACAAATGTGTACAGAACTGAGGGGGAAATTCACAAAGATTACTGTAATTTGTCTGTTGTTTTAGCACCCGATTCACATGAGTAGTTATGCAGATTACGTGACAACCCAGACTCGCCCAAAAATGAGGGCTGAACCCAATTTGCATTGTTCGATCTCCAATCATATGTATAATAACCCTTATATACAAAGAAAGTGTTTGCGCTGAAAAAAATAGCATTTGTTTTATTTAATACTTAGTTGTACAGGTGTTTCTCCAAACATTATTACCCACCTTGGGTCTTTATTGACCTGACACATATAACTATCACAAATTAATTTACAAAAGGCCAAGATAGTATCACTTTTTCAAAAGAATTTTCAAGACCATTAGAAAATAATAGAATAGAAAATATTTTGTTATATTTTGATTTTAATTGTTAAGAGATTTATTTAAGAGATGATGCAACTAATGATAGAACAGGATTCATTACTTCCATAATAAAAAACTTTATGAGACTCAATTGGCTATCAAACACATATTAAGCAACACATAAAATACAAATAAGTTATACATATGTACTGTATTTTCTCAGGCACTTATTTAGTCTAAAAATGGGGCCCTATGATTTGCGTGTTGTGGAAAACACGGATAGAATCATAGAATCCAGTCATAAAATATATATATATATATATATATATATAAAATGCAGAATGTCACAGAATTTGTCATATTTGGGATTAAATTAATGTATAAATGGGATTATTATAAAAAGGATTCATGCGCCAGCTGAGCAAGTGTCATTGACATGAATGGGAATACTACCAGATAGCTTTCTCCATGTATTACAGATCTTGCGTATATCGAGTGGATAAATAATCAATTGGTGCAATTATCTTTACACACTGCCAGTTAATATTCACTTCCTCTCTGCATCTCTGCATGTTGCTTCCGATAAACGGCACATTTGTTTAGAGTCTCTGTACATTCACACCTCCGTCACCCTCCTCCCCTTACGCACATCTGCGGGATGCACAAGTTGGGAGCAAGTGTGAAAGAGAGAAAGCTGTAACATGTTGTTAACAATTACTCAACAAATTATACTGAATCTCATTAGACTAGAGTTGCACCTTTTAACCTTGTTGGCTTTGCCCGAATGAACACTGGCCCCAGAATGCATGTTGGGTGATTAAAGATGGATCAGGTGGTGGCTAGGCCAAGATCTCTAAGCTGCAAACACATTTGATTGTGTAATCTAGCTTAAATTACTGATATGACATCTTAAAACGGGATGAGGATATGCTATTTTTGGGGGGAAGAAATGTTGTTGTTTTTTTTGGATGAGGAACTGCTTCACTGATGCTGTTCAGACATGCCATTGAAACAGGCTTATCTGTGCAAAGGTTAATGAGGAGTGGTGTGGTGTTGGTAAGTAAGACACAACAAAGGCGCCGTTGCTCATATCAGCTTGCGCACATGCCGTGGAAGACTGCAGGCATCGCCAGGCACACTGGGAAACACTGATATGATTCCTGTCTCTCCAAAAGCATCTTCAGTTTGACTAATTACTTTTCTGCTACTCTAACTATGCTGATTCTTGATGATAGGCGTGATTTGGAATTTAGGCATTTTAAATGTATGTTTTTGGAGTACACCATGTTCTTATCAGATGCAGTTTCCAGCCAAATTTAATTTGTCTGTCTACACTGAAGCTAAAATGCTGTGCAACCAGAGCCAATCAGAAAATGTTTTGTTTAGTAGAGCACAACACTGACCACCATCCAGCTGTCTTGGTTCAGGAAGTATTTTCCCATTCATTTTTTTCAATTGGGGTTTCATAAAATCCTTTATAAACAAGTTCTAAGCCATGAACCAAACAAACTAGATCTGAGGAGAATCACAATATCAAAAACTTGGATTTGAAACAAAAAAGCTTTTTGAAAATCAAACAAAGAACAAAGGTACAAGATACAAGACTTTCATGAAGGAATGAACTACAATCCCATGAAGTATTGCGAATGATGTTGTCGAAATAACAATTATGTAAAATATAAAATTATTAATTTAAAGTTTATATGCAGAGAATAAAAACATAGATGATTATACGCATATAATCTTTTTAAGCATAGATTCTAAACATAGCAGCAATATATATTTAATTACACTGCTAAATAATCAGATATGTTGGGATCTGTCACCGCAGTTTGTTTACAGTGATTCTCCAATAAGTGGATCTTTTCTCTTTAGCAACATAGATAGTGTAGTTCATTGACAGAATATCAGCCATTTAACATGTTTTTTTTTTAATGAAGCTGAAGTAACACTGACTGATGTCTGCAACAGAAACATACATCATTGATTAACAATCAAAAGTTATCGTTAAAATTCTATTTGTCTATGGTGAAAATGAATGGGATTTTTACTTCCAGAACCCGACTGTTGCACTCTATATACAGTTCAGTCATGCCAACTCTCAGAAAGATTTAGCATGCGAATGTGGGTATGAACTATTGATAGGATATTGGTCTTGGTGGACAAGATCTGCTACGCTGTTGCTGCAGAGCAAGTACAAAGACTTGCTACTGCTAGAAAAACACATACATATGGAGTTCGTATGTGGACATGTTGCTTCTGCTGCACAATGAGACAAAACGCAAGACATGCTGCTGCACACATAGACATAACCCAAAACACAACCCCACCTTCCCCAACCAAGCAGATCTGTCACCAAGACAAATGTAGGGGAGAGCAGGGCACAAACTAACACTTTTTGGTTTTCTTAAGTTTGTGTAAATGTACTTGGGGTTTGATGTATTTTTCTTTTTCACATTAATTTCACATGTGCCTATTACACATATGTGGTCTTGTTTCATGAATATAGTGAATAATTTTTTTCACAATCTACCTCCATTGTAACAAGACCATATAACGGCTTAAAATCCCCCTCTAACAACTGTATCTGATCTAATTAAAAAGCCTAGAAGATTAACAAAATTTTCATGTCAATAAAAGCCATTTATTAACTTTGCCAAATATAATATAGCAATAATTTTGACACTTGACAATAAAGCCACAGCATTGACCGAAATAATGCATGGATTGATGACAAAACACGCACAAAAACACAAACACATTTAGAGGAATTATTTAAATTACAAATCTGACTGCATGGAATTGCATATCGTTTTTTGTAATTGGGGCACATTATAACACAGTGTTACAACATGCCCCGTCGGCACAACTGATAAATAAAACCACAGATCTTACAGTAAAGACCATGAATTGACACAAGAGCAGCAAGAAATGATTTAGGCTTGGAGTCGTGTGGCGCCATGCGATGGTCGGACAGGTGAATGGCGAGCTCTGCGCAATTTGCTAGTTTTTAATACTTTTTGTGTCATAACCGGTGAGATTCGATACACCCTGTTCCATAACTGTTCTATGAAGACAATTTGTAAAATATTTCAAAATCCTCAGGCTCTGGAAACATTAAAAGACACTTACATTCTCAAGCTGACACCCCTGACAGGGCCGCAGACCAGAGACTCAGTTTGGACGGTGCTGCGAGAGAGATACAATGTCAACTGTCAAGCGTGTCGGCAATGTTGGCAAATATCGTTGCTGACTTGGAGGACGATGATTGTTCGATCGATCACTGCCATGGAGATGAATTCTCTGAGTTGGTTACAAGAGTGGGGGACGTCGAGAAATGGATCTATTATCTGGAGTCATCGGAGAGGGAATTAGCTGCTAATCCGCTAGCGACAAAGGTGGATTTGGAATGCTTTTGGGAAAAGTTGGAAGACATCTGAATTGTTGGAATTCCTGAGAACGAAGAAGGCAGAGATATGGTGAAATTCCTAGACGAGCTCTTCCCGAGTCTGCTTGACATAACAGGCCATAAGCAGAAAATCGAGCGAGCAAGCGAGCAGAGATCCGGCTCGGAGATCCGCTGAGGGAGTCAGGCCCCGATCAATTCTGGCCAAATTTCTGAGATCATCCAATAAATATCTTGTTACACAAGGCGAGGTGTAAACGAAGGCTTTCTTGGAAGAACCACAGTATTTTCTTGTCCCCAGACTTTGTGAATTCGACAAGAGAGAAATGTGATCAATGCAGGAAAGCAAGAAACTATTTTTTCTCGCTTTTGCACTGATGTTCCCAGCCAAATTGGGAATAGATACTAAGGATGGCCGTAAAATATTTACTTGTCCACAGCAAGTGATCTCCTTTTTGAAGTAAATGGAATGAGTAAGTTATGTGATGCTCTCGATACAGCCGAGTGGACCTGACTCACTGAACATTCACATGACCATCTGAGGAAACTGGGCACCGCCTTGGTTTCTTTTTGTGTTGGTTCCGCCTAGAGGCTGGAGATTGTTTTGTGGAATAACACTCCTTCGGAACAGTTTGTGGATGTATCTGTATGTTCTTTGTGCTTATGCCTCCTATTGGATGGAATTTAATTTGTGGAATATTTCTTGCAAATCGTTAGAGTGATTAGGTCATCTGTTCCACTCATGTAATGGCCGAACAGGTCTGCTCACTGAACATTTGTTTGACTGCCTGAGGAAACTAAATAGCCTTCTGTCTCAAAATGTTTTTATAGAAACACCGGACTTAAGCAATCCAATGGCTAATTTGTCACGGGGAATCTCGTAGGCGTACATAGACTTTTTGAGTTTAGAGGGATGGATTTCAGTTGGTGCTGGGTTTTTTCAGTTTTTTTTGTTTGTTTTTTTGTTCTGAAGAATGGAAATGGAAAGTTACTATACTCAGTGGCCTGTATGAGAGTGGAGTGTTGAAATCTTTTGAAAATTGGTTCAACAGTTGGGGATTCCCAGCTTTGCCACCTGCTTTGTATTGTTTTTGGGAGTAGATATTCCGATATTCTGGGAGAGGTGATTATCCTTTTGGAAAAGCATTATGGCATCAGTGTATTATTCCCTGCTAATTCAGAGTCTGGGGGGGCGGAGCTTCAACTTCTCTCAAGAGATTATGGAAAAAATATTAAAATTTGGTATTGGAGCAGGGATTTTGGGCTAGGATTCTAAAAAATGTCAAGTCTGCATCTAGAGATGAAAGGGTTCGCATTGTGCAATTCAAGATTTTACATAGATTCTATTGGACCCCCTCTAGATTTTATAGGCTTGTTCTTAAAGATACACCCACCTGCTGGTGATGCAATCAGAAGATGGAGACACAACCCATGTCTTTTGGGGGGGTGTTAAGATCCAAGAATTTTGCTTGAAGGTTCAGAGTTGCATGTGTGATGTTTTGGGCACTCAAATTTTACTTTGACCCAGACTTTGGAACAGATTGCCCCAGGCAGTCATACATTTGGGGGATAAACATGTAAAAAAATTGGGTTCTGATCAGTGTCATGACTGGTAGACAAATTATTTTAAGGGGTTGGAAGTCGGACGGCATGCCATCATTTCAGGAGTGGTGTGCGGAGATGGGGAAGGTGGCAGCATTCGAGGAGGTGGCAAGTAGAAGGCTGGGGTTTGGGGACTTGGGAGGGGATGTGGAGAGAGAAGTTTTGTTTAATTATGTATGTTTATTATATTTTCTTTGTGTGTGTGTGTGTGTGTGTGTGTGTGTGTGTGTGTGTGTGTGTGTGTGTGTGTGTGTGTGTGTGTATTATTATACGTTGGGGTCAGGGTGGGGTTGGTGTTTGGGGAGGGATATTAGTGGGGGTTAAATGTTGATTTGATGTGTTTGTGTTGAGTTTTTCTCTGTTGTGTATTTTTGAATCAATAAAAACATTTATTTGGAAAAAATAAATGATTTAGTCCTAGATAATTAAGTTTGCTGCAAAATCGTGAGATTAAAAGACTTGGCAAAAGAGGTTATGGCAATCCAGAATTAAAAGGAAATCTGCTGCAAAATCTCAAAATTTGTAGTGTACGGTAGTCACAATTGTAGTGTAATCATGGATTAAATACAAGCTTGCAGTGGTATTATTAAGGAATAATTGCAAGATGCTCAAAGAGAGAGACGCAAGATGATTGGCTACCCGATAACAAGTTGGAGAACCAATCAACTCACGCCATGCAAGCCAATTGGCTTAACATGTCACATGTGAGCGAGCCAGTTGGCTAACAGATAAGTCAAAGATCCTATCAGCTTGCCCCACATAGAGTTGCATGGCTGAACTTATGTAATTTATGTGAAGATTTATTTTGGACCATTAAGATTTCACTGTGTACAGGGCTACCCAGTGTGATGCCACAGAAGTAGAAACAATCTACAAAATGTTGTGTTGTACATTGAAACTGTTTCATTTCATAACCAGGCATGACGCAACTATACTTTCTAGCAAAATATAATTTTTCTCTCCACATTGAAATAAAAATGCTGCTTGGCACAAGTCAATCACAGCCAATCAGAACATATTTGATGTTTAATATACAACTATGAAGAGCAGGATTATGGATCAATGAGAATTCACTGCATGTGGCACTTTGGTATTTAAGTTCCATGTGAATCACCATTGAGATGTTAATGTAAATTAGATTTGACTACAATCTAGTTTGTAATAATTCTTAATAGCTTTCTACCACACATTTTGTATTTATTTTATATGGCCATTATTAAAGGAATTAATCAATGTAGTAACCCAGAAATCCCTTTATTTTCTGTATAGAGCCTTAGCAGAAACAGTCAGTGAGGGTGTGTGTACATGCACGGTCAATTTCCGATTATACTTAATAATATGACAATGTTTAAGGTCATTAAAATGGCTTAAAAGCTTTTCCTTTTTCAGGGTCACCATCATGAATGCTTTCAGCAAAAGCTGATCAGCACATGCATATTTTTGTGCATAACACATATTACATGCATGTAAACACCTTTACCTGCATTTTATCGGCTTACCCAATGTGCACAAGTGTTGTACGCATGACCGTTTAGGTTTTGACATTAAAAGCAGAGAATAACCTGTTGATTTTAAATTGAATGTATGATTTTTTTTTATAATATGAGTTTTGATAGTTATCAGTGTACAGTGAATGTAAAGAATATTCTTTCACATATCCTATGCAGAAATTCAGCATTGATACAGATTTGGTGTAAATAGTTTTGGTACAAAAAACGTGTTGGCAAAATGTTTTATATTTGGTGTCACTGTATTGAACTTGGTTTGAACAAGCGTTCAATGTAAAGACATTTCGAGTCATCATTGGATTAGAGGTAGACCAATACATTTGTTTTACCTATTAATTGGTGGTGATAGTTGCTTTTTGGAACTCTCAGTTATTTGCCAAATGATATGCAATAGTTGCTGTCATAATGTTTTTTTTTTTATTTTATTCCACTGTTTTCCTCTGGTAGGCGCTGGAAGATTCTACAGTAAGAATGGCGTGTTTCTAAAGTATAATAGCGGCCTCTTGAGGTGAAATAATCAATCACTGACTCCTTGTGGTTATTTGCTGTATCTAAATCTGTCATCATTTTATCCTCACTTCAATGCATATTTTGTTATTTTGATAAAATAATAGTTTTATAAATTGAAGTGGGGACATGCAAAGAAATATGGGACTACATAGAAACATGTCCTGTCAGCACATACACAGCCATGTTTCCACTATCAGGCCAAATGAGGCATGCTAGTGCGTGCCAGGACCTGTTGCATTCCCGCTGTCACTTCCAGGGCTTCATCGTGCCACCTTGGGACTTTCTTGGGGCAAATGGTATTTGGCCCTCCGGTTACCCTTGGGCCAAACAAGGCCAACTGGGGAGTGTGGCAGGGTCAATGTCAAAGGTAGAGTTTCGGCAAACTTGCCAGGTTGTGTATCCAGTGCACAATGGTACAGGGTAGGTAAAAAAAAAAATAAAAATGGCTGGTACAGTACAAATCCGTAAAACAATGCACAATGGACAAATTGGTGGATCGAGATCATGGATTGTGTGCTTGGACATTGTCCGACTGTTAGTGGAAAAACCTTGAGAGACCATAGCAGTTAAAGTCAGTGAGTTGTTTACAAATTATATAAACTTGATATTCTAGATAACTACAGTAGATTAGCTCTGCTTGAGCTTCTCTCTTGCTTGTGAAATGGGTGGGGTGTGTGACATGGGCGGGCTTGAGGGCAACGCTGCGGGGCTATTGGCGTGATGGTGGGAAAGCACTTGATTTTGGTCTCGCAACTTGAGGTCCGAGGCTATTGGCCCAGGCTGGCCAGTTGAAAGCCCTGGTTCGCATTGGCCCGATAGTGGAAAAGCAGTATGAAGTCTTCAACTTCATATTTTGTGAATTATAATACAGCTTATTCCTCATTAAACCTCACCTGGCAAAATATATACAGTACACTGTAAATCGTAAAAGTAATCTCAAATTGTAAAAAAAAAAAAATAATTGTTTACTCAACTTAAACTTAAGTTTTTACTATTCTTACTAGTTTTAATTAATGTACCCTTACTCTTTAAATTCTAAAGTTGTTATTAATAAATAATTTAAGTGTTCCTATAAAAGGTACTTGAAATGTCACATTTTGGAATCATAACTCAAATATTTACATTCTTTAAACTTTGGCTTTATACAAACTCAAAATTATCTTAGTACAAATTGCGGCTGTGTGGAATGGCCGTAAACCCTTGCTCTTGAATAATCTTTTTTTATTTTAAAATGTATATACTGTAGTGATATGTCTCATCATTATTGTTGTTGTTAGGGTTAGGTTAGTATTTTTGTGAAATCATCATGAGGGTGATTAATGTTGCCTCTTGTGAACTTGGAGCATCAGTCCATCAGCGTGTTACTGAGTTATACTGGCTCGGACCTGAGAAAACATGGGATGATACTGAATCAACCCTGAGACTGTAAAAACTCGCAAATGTATTAGGTGTTGCCCAACTCACTGCCCTACATCTGTCTGCCAGGGAGGTGCCCCTGGCCAGTGCCGACGAGGACGCAACACTCCTTGTTGAGTGTGCTCGGATCCGCAAGGGGGGGGGACACGGCCTGGGTTTGATAGGCCAATCAAATGGCGTCCACTACCCAGCGGGAAAGCCTCTGTTTGGAGACAGCGTTCCCTTTCCGCTGTCCACCAAAGTAGACAAAGAGCTGCTCAGAACGTCTAAATCTCTGCGTGCGGTCCAAGTAGGTATGCAAAGCACATACCAGACACAGCAACGAAGGGGCTGGGTCTGCCTCCTCCCGGGGCAGCGCTTGCAGGTTCACTACCTGGTCTCTGAAGGGCATGGTAGGAACCTTGGGCACGTAGCCCAGTCGTAGTCTTAGGATTACATGCCTGTCTGCCGGACCAAACTCCAGGCAAGTGTCGCTAACAGAGAACGCTTGCAGGTCCCTGACCCTCTTGATGGAGATGAGTGCGATCAGCATGGCAGTCTTTAGAGAGAGGGCCCTGAGTCCAACTTATTCTAGTGGCTCGAAGGGGGGTCTCTGAAGGCCCATGAGGACCACTGAGAGATCCCAGGAGAGGAATAGGCTTGGCCGGGAAGGATTTAACCTCCGGGTGCCTCTTAGGAACCGGATGATTAAGTCGTGCTTACCCAAAGACTTGCCGTCTTCTGCGTCCTGGTGGGCCGTGATAGCAGCAACATATACCTTCAAGGTGGAAGGGGACAGCCTCCCCTCCATCCTCTCCTGCAGGAATAGGAGCACTGACCTAACTGTGCACCTCTGTGGGTCTTCAGCCCAGGAAGAACACTAATTCGCGAACAAGCGCCACTTCAGGGTGTAAAGTTGCCTGGTAGAGGGGGCTCTGGATTGGCTGATCATGTCTACGATGGCAGGTGGTAGACCAGCTAGATCTTACGTGTCCTGTCCAGGTGCCAGACGTGGAGGTTCCAGAGGTCTGGGTGCGGGTGCCAGAGCATGCCCCGTCCCTGAGAAAGAAGGTCTTTCCTCAGGGGAATGCCAAGGAGGGGATGTCGTGAGCAGTACAAGGTCCGAGAACCAAGCCCGGGTGGGCCAGTAAGGAGCCACTAGGGTGACTTGTTCCTCGTCCTCCCTGACCTTGTACAACACCTGTGCAAGAAGGCTCACTGGGGGAAATGCATACTTGTGCAGCCCCGAGTGCCAGCTGTGTGCCTGCGCGTCTGCCCCGAGGGGAGCCTCTGTTCGGGCATACCAGAACGGGAGTTTGCTCTTTTCTCGGTTGACCTGAAGCCCCAAGCGGCTGAGGTGCCTGAGTACCTGGTCTCTCTGAGTGCATAGTAACTCTTGGGAGTGGGCCAGTATGAGCCAGTCGTCGAGATAATTGAGTATGCGGATGCCGGCTTCTCGGAGCGGGGCAAGAGCTGCCTCTGTGACTTTCGTGAAGATGCGAGGGGACAGAGACATGCCGAAGGGGAGGACTTTGTACTGATACGCTTGGCCGTAGGAAGGGTCGATGTCAAGGCAGAATTGAGATGTGAAAGTACGCGTCCTTCAGGTCTACTGCTACAAACCAATCTAGAGGAGGGACGCAAGTTAGGATGTGTTTTTGCGTGAGCATTTTGAACAGGAGTTTGTGCAAGTCCAAGATCGGTCGTAAGCCGACGCCTTCTTGGGTACAATGAAGGGCTGTAGAAACCCTTCATTATCTCGGTTGGAGGGACAGGCTCTATTGCGTCTTTGAGTAAAAGAGTAGCGATTTCCGCACGCAGGGATTTGGCATGTTCGCCATGTACTGCAGATAAGTGGACGCCCACAAAGGGAGGCGGGGGCCTGGCAAACTGAATTGCGTAACCGAGTCGGATGGTCCGGGCCAGTCAGCGTGAGGGGTTGGGAACTGAAAGCCACAAATCCAAGCTCCGTGCTAGGGGCACTAAAAGGACGAATATTTGTGACATACCCAGCGGGGTGGAGCAGCAGGGCGGAGCATATAGTACGGCATTGGGAAGTGCGGACGCGTCCCGAGGCTCTGGTGCTGAGAAAAGATTAAGTACTTAACTTGCTCCGCACTCCCGGCGGGGGAGGGGGGGTTAGTGGCTGAGGAGGAGGTCCTGTTGCGGCGTC
The DNA here is from genome assembly GCF_025860055.1 of Xyrauchen texanus. NCBI lineage: Eukaryota > Metazoa > Chordata > Actinopteri > Cypriniformes > Catostomidae > Xyrauchen > Xyrauchen texanus. The sequence continues at coordinate 27,279,516 of NC_068316.1, read as the reverse complement.
CTCTAGACTCGTCAGAACAGGCCCGCTGGGGAACAGTCGTGGGCTGAGGGTTTTCGGGACACAGGTGGAGCGCAACAGCCCTATCCACCTGATGAATCAGCGTGTACCCGTGGGCCGCGATGGCTCTGGGGAGGACGGAGGGTTCCAGTCCAGCCCCACGCTGGCGGCGGCCCGGGCAAGCATAACAGACATCTGCGCGTTAGCCTCAGCCTGGGCGTGCTGGCACCGAATGCAGCGTCAGCGTCAGATGCCGCGCTCTCCGATGCAGCGGCGAGCTCATCCACCTCGAGCTCTAGAGAATAGACAGGCTGGCTGTAAGGCGAGTGGTCCGAGGGGGCGTACCCGGCGGAGCTGCACCCGCTGCCGTCCCCAGATCGCCTCCATTGCTAGCTGCACCGTCCTCAATCCCGTGGGAAGAAAGAGCAATGCGAGGGGGGCGGCTGGAGTGGAGTGATTTTTGTTGAAAGCGATCATGCCAACGTCGCAGTGAGAACATGATCCGTCCACAAACGCTTCGGTGTAATCGCAACCCAGACACGAGACAACGCCTGTGGCCGTCTGAAGCGGAGAGCACTCCACCACATCCAGGAACTACGCAGGGGCGGAAGGGCATCTTTACAAAGTTCAACACCAGCTGCGTATTGCTCTTTTAGAGAAAATAACTCTTTCAGAGAAATCACTCTTTTACAAAACCTCTTTTAGTTTTTGCACTGTCGAAGCGCCCGGGGCAAACTGCAATGCCATGAGAATGGAGAAAGCCGCTGAAGTGCGCTGTAGATCCAACAGCAGGCAAAGCGTCAGAGGAAACAGGAACAGGTGTGTGACTCGCAGCTGACTGCAACACGACCATCGGCTCCTCAGAAAATTCCTGAATGAACTCGATGTATTTGCCTGCTTTTATACCCGTATGTCCGGGGGCGGGGTATGCAAATAAGTTTACAAGTTATAAATCCCACATTATGCACCAAATCTGGTAATTATTGGAATTTTGGTTGGGCAATAAACTGCGCTGTTTTAACTATTGTTATAGCTATTGATAATAAAGGCTTTTACTATATTTTGGATCTGGAAGTGTGCCTTGATTTTCCATTTTACTTTTACTTTTTTAACTGCATCTGAGTTTTTATTTATTGTGGAATCATATGTCTGTGCCAGTTATAGTATGTTTTTATTATATTGGCCGATTATTCGTGATTGGCCTTTTCCTCCACCTTAGTTATCGTATTGGCAAAATCCACTCCTAGTAGACCTCTACACTGGATATAGCGTGTAACTGCTTAAAAGTCCACAAGATAATTGTTTATATGGTTCTACGTTATGAGTGTAAGAGAGAATTGTGGGTTACATCATTGCACTGGGAAAGTAATCGTCATTTCTCTCATGGAGTGTATACTAGGTTATCTTTTTTAGGCTATCTTCAGCACATAATAACAATCTACCTTAAATTAACCGTGAAACGAATAGTTTGAACTGTCTGGCTGGAGGGAAGTGGGCTGTGCTGTGACATACAGTCGGAAGAACTATATTGAGTTTGGTAAAATTAGAGTCACAGGTGTCAGCGGCTGGGACAGATTGCTGTAGCCCAAGCATTTGTTGGGTGCATCTTATGCTTGGCAGTTGCCTGTGTCGAGGTGGCCAGCAGGCGAGAGCAGCACGCTAATTGAAGTGGAGGTAGCCCCACCACCTCCATTGGCTCTGCTCCCCTGAGGGGCGTGAAATTGTTTTGTGTGTCCATCTCGTAGCAGGAGGACTTCAGTGCTGGAAGCACCTCATGTATACACGCATACATACTCCTTTTGCACAATTATAAGCTCTGTGTCATATGCCTGCCAGGCATAAACTGGTATCTCTCTTTGAGTCTAGGCATAGCTCATTTCACGCACAGAGGGTGGATGCTATTGTCCTTTGTAGCACCTTCAATTGAGCAGTGTAAAAAAATTGCATTTTGTACTCTGTGTGCAGAATCAAGAGCAATTATTTAAAGACAATCAACTAATGTATTTTCACTCTTTAAAGATTAAAAAGAGTCCTTTTGAGAAAACGTCCCTTGTCTGATTTTTAAATAATTAGGACAAGAATAGTGATAGACCAATATATATCATCCAGACCAATTCATTTGATGATATTTCACCTTTTTGAGATTATCATCATCGGAAGAATAGTGTGCCTTAGCCAACTTATTTTTTTTGACAAAAAGATGAAAATGTATTGGTGATGATGTTGCCAATAGATTATCAGTATACTGATAAATCTTGTCAAAGATTGACTGATAATCAAAGTTTCTAAAACATTTTGTTGATAGATAATGAACTTTTTAAAATATTAAAAAATATTAATTTTTTGGAGATTGCAGAAATGTTGTGTAAAAAATGCACATTTAATAAAATAAAATTCTGAACATCTCTTTTACTATCATAATATTGTTATTAGACACAAACACACTCCTATAAATCTTAATATATAGTTATACATCTGAATATAAATGTATTTGTAAATTTGAATACATAGTTGTAAATTCACTATGTTATTATATCTGCTGGGCTGATTAACAAAAGCGTTTGTTCCTCTTTTTTATTCAGAGGACAATTTTCAGATATCTTTAGAAATATTATTAGTATATTTCCGATCAAATCTTGACCAATTAAAATTAATAAAAATTTACTGTTAATCTTGTCAATATATAAAGGCCATTATTTAATTTTAAGTATTAAATCATTTTAATATATATATATATATATATATATATATATATATATATATATATATATATATATATATATATAATTATGTACAGATTTTATATACAGGGTGTATATATATAACTCATATATAGTGGATATAACTCATCAGTCAATCATTGTTTTGAAGAATGAAGGCTATACATTGCTTGAAATTGACAAAAAAATGAAGATTTCATACAAAAGGTGTACACTGCAGTCTTCAAAGACAAAGGACAACTGGCTCTAATAAGGACAGAAAGAGATGTGGAAGGCCAAATGTACAACTAAACAAGAGGATAATTACATCAGAGTCACTAGTCTGAGAAATGTCCTCAGCTGACAGCTTCATTGAATTCTACCCGCTCAACACCAGTTTCATGTACAACGGTAAAGAGAAGACTCAGCGGTGCAGGCCTTATGGGAAGAATTGCAAAGAAAAAGCCACTTTTGAAACAGAAAAACAAAAATAAAAGTTTAGAGTGGACAAATAAACAGACATTGGACAACAGATAATTGGAAAAGAGTGTTATTGATCTTAACCCCACTGAGCTTTTGTGGGATCAGCTAGACTGTAAGGTGTGTGAGAAGTGCACGACAAGAAAGTCACCTCTTTGGCAAGTGCTACAATCTGGACAATCTGACAGCTAGAATGTCAAGGATCTGCAAAGCTGTTATTGCTGCATGTGGGGGATTTTTTAATGAGAACTCTTTGAAGAAGTTTAAGATGTTCTGAACATTTAGTTCAAATTGTAATAGTAATTTTTCAGTTATTAATATCCTGACTATACTTTGTGGTCAGTTGAATGCCACTTTGGTGAATGAAAGTACCAATTTCTTTCCATAAGAGCAACATCTGTACATTATTCCAAACTTTTGGCTGCCTGTGTGTGTGTGTGTGTGTGTGTGTGTGTGTGTGTATACACACTATATATATATATATATATATAGTAAAGATGTCATAGTAAAACTGTGACAACTGACAGCGTGAAATCATGTGTAAAACTAATCCGTGGTTGCATGTAGTTTGGCATCCAGGAATTCCACGCATTTGGACAATATGCATACTGTGCACAATAAACATAGTACATAAGAATGGCATGGTAGTATGCTATTCCAAACATATCCTGACCATATATATATATGATAAATAATTTCAAATATTTGTTTTTAAGTTCCAATTTTTGTTGCATTAGCTATTATTATTTTTATGTATTCATTTATTCAGCATTTTTTAAATATATATTTATTATGAATAGGCCTATTATATTAATTGTGCATTATATAGGCTTTAGGCCACCCTGCTGTGTTAGATTTACTTTAGCCATTGAACAAATTCATATCAATCAACCATGATAAACGTTTTGTTTTTCTTAATCTCGCACTTTTTTGCATAAACCGTTTCGAGCACCATTGCTATCTGCAACCTGCATGTTTAATAGATATCAATGTATTCAGCCTCCTATGCTGAGATGCTGAAGCGAAGCAGCAATTTTAGACCATTTTGAGAGCAGTGGAGTCAGGGGTAACACGTTGTTGTGGGGGCTGGGAGGCGGGGGGTGGCCAAGTCAGTTTGGGGAGGGTGTGTTCAGCGGAACTGGGTGTGCTTTTTTGCTGGGCTTGCATCTTTTTTGGCCCAGGCCTGGCAGTGAGGGAGATGAATGGTCCCCTACACCCGCCACACTAAGTAATACGGTGGATGATAAATCGCTGCTTTCATTGACACCAGAATTGGAATCAGGAACCAAAAAACTAGGAAAGGCCCTTTTGCTGGCACATAGTCATCTGTTAAAATGCCATACCTGAGGCCACACAGGGTATTCCCTCTTCAGCCTCTCACTTAGATTAATGATGGGAAATGAGTCGGGGAATAGGGACCTTCTTATGACATGACCTCTCTGTATTTATCAGAAGCTCTTGCTTCTGAAAACACTCTTGCATTGCACCTAAAGTGTTTTTTTTTTTTATGTCATCGGAAGTAAAACTATGACTGACAGCGTGAAAGCATGTGTAAAACTAATCCGTGGTTGCATGTAGTCTGTCATCCAGGAATTCCACGCATTTGGACAACATGCATACTGTGCACAATAAACAGTACAGAAATAGTAAGAATAGCATGGTAGTATGCTATTCCAAACATATCCTGACTCTTTCCAATCAGTAGGTCATAAGCTATTATAGTTATGTATTTTAAATACTATTTTGACTGCTAGGTTTAGCACAATGTAATGCAATTCCTAAAATTCAGACGCCAAAGTAAAAGTGTTATATTGATGTGCTGCACCATTACTGTGAAATTGAGTGAGTGCAAGCGAAACACTTGTCAATGATTATGGACCCAATGTAAGAGAATAATGATTATAACTAATTTGCCACTGCTTTATGCTGATGCTGCTCATTTGCATATTTTACCCAGGTGTGACAATCAGTGGAATGGGATTATCTGCGCAAACATGGACATTCGTGTAATTCAATTTCTCCTAACAAAACATCCCCTTTGGAAATTAAACTTTCATTGCAGTCACAAAAAAATAGACACTAAAATGTTTCTGCTTGTTTGCCTCATTTTAACAGTCACTCCACTCTCACTCTTTGCAGAGCCAAGCTACAATTAACATTTTCTTTTATGAATGTAAATGTTTTGTTTCTTTAAATATATTTAAGCAATATTTCATGAGCAAGAGTGCGATATGGCCCTACACCAGCACTGCTGTGATTCAGCCGTAGGTAATCTGATTTAGGGGCATATAGCGCCATTGCGAGTGTGATATTGCTTATATACAACAGTTCAATGAACAAGTAAACAATTAGGAAAAATTGGGGACGGTCATAAAAATCACATTTGTGAATGGAACTACTTTCTTACGCCACAGATCAGAATCTGCCTTTGCTGGTTCAAACCAAATTGATGCGTCCAAGCTTCTCAAAAACATTACTTCAGAACTACTATTATCACGGCTTGGGCTGTTTCTAGCATGTTATTGGAGCATGTACACCTGTTGATGATGCCGTAGTCTGTTTGTCAGCTTTCTGAAGATAATGTCATTTTGGTGAAATTCATCTTATTTTCTCAGTGGAAAAAAGCCTTACAAGCGGGGGGTATTTCTCCCTATTTCATGGTAACTGGTGTGCAAGAGTCATTCACTTCTATAGAAACAGCAATCTCCTTTAAACAGTATTTCCTCTCCAATTTGGAAATTCCGGTAAGAGGTAAGCGCCTTCAGTTTGTGTAATTAATCAGTCTGTTGTGTCTCTCAGCTGTGATGAGCCTTAATGCTGAAGTTGTTCATTTAAAGTCAATTAAATCTATTTCTTAGCTTTAGTAATATAGTAGTAATATGAGTGATCATGGAGTGCTGTTGAATGTAAACATGGAGTGACGCTCACTTCACGTCACCAGCTGTCTCATATTACACACAAAAATTGTATTTTGCCTCCACCTGCTGGCTAACATATGTAATGTCACAATATTAAATGTAAAGAGACAGATGGCTCTTATCACATCTGCACTACTCTTACACTTAAGTTTAGAATGGCACGAACACAAGTGGAGTGATACACACAGTGAAGCATCCCAGTGCTGATGATGTGAGGCAGATGTATTAAGAGCCCTCTGTTTCTTAACATTTAATTTTGTGACTATATATATATATGTATATATATATATATATATATATATATATATATATATATATATATATATATATACACACACACACACACACACACACAAGGTATATTTTCAAGAATTGATAAGCTGCTCTTTCCCATACAATGAATGCATACTGTGACAAGGGGCTGTCAAGCTCCAATGAGTACAAAAAGGCACCATAAAAGTAATCAAAACAGCTTGTGCAGCATATTTCAGGTCTTCTGGAAGTCAAATAAAAGCTTTGTGTGAGGAACAGATTAAAATGTACAATGGAAATCTTGTTAATGATGACAGTATTTACATTTTTGAGTGATCTATACAGTACCTTTAACATATGAGAATTGTTATTGTACAAATCATACCTCTCTGCTTGGGAAATTCCTAACACAATGCCGCCACCAGAGCTGACCTGAGGTCATAATGGAGGGATCAGAGTATGAAGTGGGGGCAGAGATCGGGTCAAGTCTCATTGTAGAGGGGCACTCTATCAGGATTCATGTCAACGTGGCCGATGCTGTTGCCTTTTTTGCATGCTTTCACACTGACAGTTTTCAGTTTGCATTATTTGCTGTTTGTTCTCTGTTTGATTTATCCCATTGTTTTTCCAAATGATGCTCCAGTTTGATTGAATTATTACTGTATTTGTGGACCCTGTCCCAAAATGCTAGCCTTAGTCTTTGCGATCCTTCTCCAAGACCACAATTGGTGATGTTATGCCGCATGGACTGTATGGTAGTAGTCCTCTGTGGAGCTCACCTCAGTGTAATCATTAAATCACAAAGCAAGCTCAACATTCATGTCCAAAACACACACAGACACACATGCATATACTAATGCCATAAGGAAGCCAAGAGCAGATATGCTAAAATACATAATTGTATTATGTAAATATTTTTTTTATTTTTTAATAGAGCCTCTGATTTGGGTTCACAGGCCTTTGTAGGCATGTCGTAGCTCTGAGAAGCTGTTGAGGATCTTAAGGAGAGATAACATGGCTAGCACATATTCAAGCACTCGTTGTCTATCTATATATATTTTGTATTTGCAGTGCCTCATTTCTCAGTGTTTTGCCACTGCGGGCCTCTCAGCCTGAGGTCCCCCAGGGCCCCAGGCATTGGCCCCATTGGCCCAGTTCAAAATCCATCTTTGGAGAGATGGGGACCACCATAAATCAGAATGTTTCAGGGTTAAAGAGACGACTGTCTACATTTATATAGGTCAAAGACACAGAGATAGGAGACAAAATGTCCTCTGCACTTGAAAACTGAAGTTGATACAGAGCAACACTACTCATGGGATATATGCCTTTTATGTAGCACTTAATTGGATATGAATATCTCGCCTGGTAATGTCCGTGGTCAGCTTACATTCAAAATCCCATTATTATCTTGTATATACATCAGAATTGTCCACATGAAAGTGGTCAGTAATACTAGCTGGATAGCAAACGCTCATCTGGGACATCCACTTATCACAGTTCTCTTCCTAAGCTCCCAATGCTACCTGCTTAACACTGCTCAAGAAATTTTTGCCAAGCATTTAAATTCAACACAAAACACCATTCACAATCCATTTTATGGAGCCTATTAACAATTCTTGGGTGTGTTTCCCATAAAACAATATAACTCACTGCTTAACCATTATAGTACGATACATTGTTGGAGAAATTAAGAAGCTAGTCATGACAGTTTCTACAGTTTCAAGAAACAATGTCGCACATCCATCGTTAGAACCAAATTGGTTCAACAATACAGAGTTGCCGTTAATGACGTCTGCAAATATTCAATTATAAAAGCTCATTCATACTTACACCAGAAAGCTGTTTAATGCAAGAAAGCTGCTGAAGACAGGACAGCTGCATGCACTGTGTAGATACATACACTGCAATAGATGGGTTTGCCTCTACATCAAACTTTAGGGTTCCCCTGACGCACTTGAGCAAATATGCACATGTGCACTCTTCAAAAACCTAAACGCAATTTCTGCTTGTAAAGGTATTCAATGGAAAGGAGGAGGTGAGAACCGGCTTGATAATATAAATGATAGTTTTAATGAGAAACTTAAAACAAAGACACAAACACACACATGACGGACATGTCCGCTAACGATCTCTCTGTCCCGCACGATACTCTGCAGTCGGCCTTTAAACCTCAGAGGCTTGATTAGCCTAATACGGGACCTGGTGTGTATGATCACGACCCGGCCCCGCCCTCCACCCTGCCACACTGCGTTAACATAAACGCATAAAAGATGTGTTCTCCGACAGAAACCATGTGTGATAAAGCGATCTCTCTGAACAGCCATTAATCCTTAAATGGCTGCATTCACATTTACGTTATGTTTCAGACCACCGCTTTCTGCAAAACTCTGAAGTAAGCCGTTTTCTAAAATGCATGTAAACATTGCCAAATTGTTGACAGAATGTAAGATTTATGGTTTATGGAATAAAAAATATAGAAGCCTCAGCAAAGTAAAATTATGCAGTTTGCAAATGTTCTTCGGAACTATAGTTTTGGGGAAACACCAAATCGTTGAAAAAGATTGGAACTTGCAACTATTGTTGTCTAACGATGCTTTTGGGAAATGCACCCCAGATAAATTATTGGTAGTTTTCTTGTAACATTCATAAGAAAGTGAATAGGGCAATTTTGATTTTGTCCTTTCACAACCCATTTCACTTCCAATAATGTGAGTGAAACCAGATATTCAACGAGAAAAAGTTGTAGGCTAGGACTTGATTTAAGCCATCAGGAATTGATTGAATCATGAAGAGTGGCCATTCTATACCAGATTGGAGCCGGACATGAATACAAGTTTGCTAAAACAATACCCATAGCTATTTGGCAATTGGTTTACAGTAATTAAACAAAAGCCTGCACAGCCTGTGAGACATCAGTCGAAAAGGAAAGTTGTTTCTGAGGCGTAGAAAGTTCTTAACTTTTGATGAAAGATTACAAAGAATTTTTTTCTTCTTTGGAACAACATACACTCATAAATCATGCAAAATAAGACCAGGGATATGCATTAAGAAGGGTCCATTTTTTATTTCTCTTGACTTTAATGCTGGCTGCATTTATGCAGATCCTGTTTTGGAACTATGCAGGAATAATGAATTTATTTCAGCTGATTTGGATGTGAGAACATAAAGCGGCAGCAGTGTAAATTAGAGCATGCATCTTGTCTGTTTTTGTATCCTTAAGCCAACTAAATGCAAAACGGCACCAAAAAAGCATTAGAAACCCTGCTTTATTTCATCAAGAGAACATTTTTTCCATTTTCTCTATAATTTGTTGATTGTGAGTGGCCTTAAGATTCATTCTCTTTGAAAGCAATTACAGCGGCTTGTCCAGAAGCATCGGGAGTATTCGTGTACATACCTATTTCAAGCTCTGCTAGGAATGCGACGTGTTGAGGCAAACGAAAGTAAGTGTGCCCTCAAGAGTCTGTTTCTGATCTGCGTCTCCCGGCATGATGTTGGAATAGAGAGCTCTTTATAGGTTTTTAGTTTTTTCAGGCTGTACTCATCTTAATGTAGCCATATGATTTCCAGGGTTCTGAAAATAGCTGTTTTTTTGCCTTCAAAGGAAGAAGTAGGAGATGAGAGCAAACATAAATCAGGTGAGCCACAGTCAAAGTGAAATAGCTGTAGCAAATGAGACCCTTTTCACATCTTCAGGCTCTCTGCTAATGGCCCTGCTCTGCTTTGACTGTTGATGACTTCTAAATACACATTATGACATCATAAGGGCTGCACAGCTTTTATGTAGAACTTAAATGATGTAGAATATTAATTTGACAATATTGTCTTTGAAGGCAAGCATTTTATCATGTTTAAAATTCCACAACAATACATTTGGTGAAATTAAAGTGCCCAAATTAGGTTAATTTTAGAGATGATGTGAATAAGTTCATTTATGAAGCATTAGGTGATTATTTTGTCAGATGTCGACTTTCTAGCCTTCCAAAAGATTTTCACAGGCTATGTTCAGAATGGAAAACTATAATATATTGTACAGTTTAGTACTTAATGGAACCAAAATAGAATGTGCAATGCATTATGCAGCAATAAATGTTTCAGACAGTAGCGTGCAACATTGTTGTCACATGTCTTCAACATGCAGCATGTTTAATACAGCGAGTGGCATCCAGTTATCATCTTGTCAATAAAATCAGTTGTTTTGCATTTCTTATCCAATTTTGTGCAAAAATGTCTTAACTGTAGGCTTTCCAATTAAATGAGTTTGGAAAGAAATTTTTAAAACTGCGATTCATTCATCAAGTCAAGTGCAAAGCATTGTGAGATACAGTATTGTGTGCTATGTGCAAATGTATTAGGTCATCAGGGTATTCCATGCATAAATTCACATACTGTGTACAGTATCCATAGAACACACTGCAGAAATACTAAGAGTAGTATGGTAATATGGCATTCCAAATAAAGCCTTAGCATCATGACACAGAAATATGGAAAGAAAGAAAAAACACTGTGTTGCATCAGTAATCTTGAAGAATTGTTAGTGGAAGAAGGAACAGCAAAAGCCTTTTAAAAGCCTATGTGAAACTGCCACAGTTGTTTTATTCAAGAGACACAAAAAATTGGTGAGCATCTAGCTAAATATGTTCATTCCTGTCAATTTTGCTTGACTTGTCATTTGTTTGATTAGTTGAATTTGACTCTATATTAAAGAACACAGCCTGAACTATGCTCTCACATTATACTATGGTAATTTAGCAGAAGTCTGTGTGTACATTTGAGCAATGTTGGATTTGCAAACTAATATTTCCATGAATTGGTTGAGCTGGTTAACAAAACCGATCTAACTGATTAATTCACAAGCCAGACTAAATTGGTCTGATTCTCAGGGTTAATGTCTCATTCATTCATTTGGTTGTAGAGTTAACAACTCACTAATCAAAGAAGCATAATTATTAATGTCCAATTTGTAAATATAAAAATTTTCTGAGAAATTATGAGTGAGCTAATACTAAGATCATTTTGAGCATACAGATTTGACTGGTATGATAAATTCAGGCCCACCAAGAAAAAAAACATTATTATCCAAATATAACTACAGTCTTGACCAGCACAAAATAGGTTTAAAGCTTAGAAGCTCTACTTTAAAATACATGTAGGCATTTTGACGAAAATGTAACAAGGGCTTTGAAATTTGCAGACATTTGCAGTGTTCCGTTTTGATAATTTAGCAATGCACGTATTATTGTAATCTGTAAAAACATCAAACTGATCAAAAAACCATGTGTCATATGTCGTTGGAAAGCTCTCAAAGAGTAGAATACAACCAGCCTATTTGTTTAAAAAAATTGCGAGTAATAGCTAAGTATATGTCTTTGAATTTCATGTTACATATAAACAGTTTTTTCTTATAAGCTGTTACGTATACCTTGACAGAACGACCGACCATTACAATGGATCCAGCGGTCCAACAGGCCAACTACCAGCTGCTTTGCTTGAAGCAAGGGGACCGACCAATTGAAGACCACATCCAGGACTTCCTCGAGCATCTTTCTTTCGGGGAAATCTGAATGCCTCACTAAGGGAACGGTTGCCACCAGCGACACTCGGCTGGACTTTGCAGGAGATGGTGGAAGAGGCTCTGCTGGTCAGCGGCTCGTCACTCATGGTGGACGTGACAGAGGAGAACCCTACCTCACCTCCTGCAGTGGCGACCTTCAACTCGCCCTTAGCTCTTCCCATCACGCCAGTTCCACCTGTCGGTGAGCCCATCCCTACGCCAGTCACCCCCCACGAACCAGCGCGTCCATCTTCGTCTGCCCAGAGGAGGAGGAGGAGAAGACGGGCTTCCGCTGCCTGCCCCGGTCTGCGAGACAGAGCCCACGCATGTCACCGCCTCCCGAGCCTCCTTCGGGCCCGCCTCCCGAGCCTCCTACGGCTCCGCCTCCCGAGCCTCCTATGGCTCCGCCTCCAGAGCCTCCTGAGCCTTCTAGGGCTCCGCCTCCCGAGCTTCCTACGGCTCCGCCTCTCGAGCCTCCTTCGGCCCCGCCTCCCGAGTCTCCTACGGCTCTGCGCCCAGAGTCTCCAGAGCCTTCTAGGGCTCCGCCTCTAGAGCGTCCTTTGGCCCTGCCTCCCGAGCCTCCTACGGCTCCGCCTCCCCAGCCTCCTACGGCTCTGCGCCCAGAGACTCTAGAGCGTCCTACGGCCCTGCCTCCTGAGCCTCCCTCAGCTCCGCCTACTGAGCCTCCTAGGCCATCGCCTCGCTCGGCTCCACCTCCTGAGCCTCCCGAGCCTCCTGACCCTCCTACGGCTCCGCCTCCAGAGCCTCCTTCAGTTCCATCTCCTGAGCCTCCCCCCAGCTCCGCCTCCTGAGCCTCCCTCAGCTCCGCCTCCAGAGCCTCCTTCAGCTCCACCTCCTGAGCCTCCCGAGCCTCTCCTGGCTCCGCCTCCTGACCCTCCTACGGCTCCGCCTCCAGAGCCTCCCCCGGCTCCGCCTCCAGTGGCTCCCTTGGCTCTGCCTCCTGAGCCTCCAGAGCCTCCCACAGCTTCGTCTCCAGAGCCCCTCTCAGCTCCACCTCCGGGACCTGTCCCTGTCCTGAGGCTGCCTCCCAGGCCTCCTGGACCTGTCCCTGTCCGATGGCCACCTCCCAGGCCTCCTAGACCTGTCCCTGTCCTGTGGCCACCTCTCAGGCCCCCTAAACCGGCCTCTGTCCTGTGGCCACCTCCCAGGTCCCCTGAGCCGGTCCTTGCCCCACGCCCATCTCCTAGGCCACCAAAACCGGCCTCTGACCTGTGGCCACCTCCCCGGTCGATACCTCCCTGGCCCCCTAAACCTGTCCCTTTGTGCCCCCAGGGACTGCCTAATTGGCCCCGTGGACTGTCTCATTTCCCTTTGTGCCCCCGTGGACTGTCTCATTTCCCCTCGTTGCCCCCCTTGGACTTCCTGCCTGCCCTTTGTGCCCCCTTGGACTTCCTGCCTGCCCTCTGTGCCCCTTGGACTGCCTTCTTGCTCTTTTGCCCCCCCTGGTCTGCCTGTCTGCCCCTGGTGCCATCATTTTGTTTCCTGTGGGTTTTTTGTCTTTGGTTTTTTTCTTTAGGATCGTCTGGGATCCGATCCTTTGAGGTGGGCTCTGTTACGTATACCTTGTCTTGTTTCCTGTGGGTTTTTTGTCTTTGGTTTTTTCTTTAGGATCGTCTGGGATCCGATCCTTTGGGGGGGGGGCTCTGTTACGTATACTTTGTCTTGTTTCACTGTTGCCCTTTGTTTACCATTTTTGTCACTTTTGTAATTCCTTAGTTTTCACTTTTGTCCCTTTTGTAGCTCCACAGTCTCCCTGTTAGCGTTCGTGTTCTCCGTTCATTGTTTTCACCTGCCCTCGTTAATTTACCATTGGTTTCTGTCTATCACCTTGTTATCTTGTTTTGAGTTCTGTTTGTTCATTGGCCCCTTTGTCCCATGTTCATGTATTTATACCCTGGTTCTTTGTTCAGTTTAGCCTGGTATGTTTTCCCTGCCCGTGTTTTCAGTTTTATGTTTATTTCCCCATTGAGGGTTTTCCTTTGTGTTTATCTATTGTCTACTTAATAAAGTAAGCTGCATTTGGATCCGCATCTCCTCGTCTGCCTTCCCTGCTCATTCGTAACATAAGCCATGTTTTTGCTTATACTGAAAAATAAATAGAACATCAATTATGTAGTATGTTGTCCAGCATCATGATACACTAAACCAATTACATCAGAGTTTCAGAACTCAGCGATCAGAGGTGAAAGTCATCCAAATATGGCCATCAGGAGATGGCACCAATTACATGACAGAGAATCAACGATGACTCAAATGACACAGAATGGAACTGAATGAGATCTCATTACTAATGCCTGCATGCTTTGGAGAGGGTCAAGTCAAGTCAAAATGTATTTCTAGTGCACATTTAAAAGAAACAGTTGCACCAAAGTGCTGTACAGTAAAATTTAAAACATATAAAAGAAAAAAAACAGGAGCAAATACGCAAGTGACAACATTAATAAACAACATGCGGCATACAATATATACAGCGCAATAAAGAGAATACAGTCTGTATATCTAAAACATAAAACACTTAAGCTAAGAATTATCAAAAGACAGCGAATACAGATACGATTTAAGAACAGATTTAAAACTAGCTAGAGAAAGAGCAGACCTCACTTGAAAGGGCAGGTTCCAAAGTTTGGGAGCTGCAGCAGAGAAGGCCCGACCACCCTTAAATTTACTGTGACAATGTGGGACAGATTAGAGAAGTTGATTACATGACCTAAGTGCTCTTTGAGGAGAATAAGGTATCAAAAGGTCAATGATGTACTTTGGTGCGACACCAGATAAAACCTTGTACACACAGACAGCAATTTTAAAATCAATTCTATAATTTACAGTAAGCCAATGAGAGCATACCTTTAGTCATTGTTGTATTTGCATGTGTCATTAGTTATTATGCAAAAGTATTACGTTTTATTTGTTTGGAGAGGCATTTGGACACTTAGATAAACAATATTTTTAATGTTATACATTTTGAAGGCTTTGTCGTATCAACACAAAATTGTACTCAATTACAGTTGACATGATTGGGAACAAAACAAAAGTAGTTATTTGATGCCACATTATTTACACCAAGAGATACTGTATATCATGTCAAATCAGAAAAATAATAAGAAAAAATATTTTTTTGGCTCAAGTTTGTGATTTTTCAGCATTTTCTTAGGCTGAGAGTCTCATAATCTATTATAATATATATCAATAAAATAATTGAAAAGTTTACTTTTACACTTTAAAAAAAAGTTTTTTTGTTGAATTATAATCCTTTAAATGTCTCTATAACAATATTTTTTTTTAAACAAAACAAATGAGCTTAAAGGGTTAAAAGATTACAATTCTGTCTGTAATTTAATCACCCTCATGTCATTCCAAACCTGTATGACTTCCTTTCTTTCTGTTGAAATTTGAAGAACGTTCATGCTGCTTTTTGTCATAGAATGAAAACATTTAGAGACCAAAAAGAGGCACAAAAAATTATTAGAAAATAGACCCCATGCACTATATTCCAAGTCTTCTGAAGTCTTTTGTTTCTTTGTGTGAGAAACAGACCACACTTTTAATTGTTATTCACTGAACATCCCCCCCCACCCCCGACAAATCTCTCAAATCTTCTATGCTCATTCAAATTTGCCATCAAGCAGCATTACCTCTTGCACGTCTTATAGCTGAACGTGACGTGTCAAATTTGCATATGCAAAAATGTGAATGAGATTGAGATTTATTATATAGTTACTGAACATATTTTTCCTAATTGTGTGGCAGCCAGTGTAGTCCAGACATATCACATCAATTTTGTGAGTAATGTTTCAGGTCGTTAATGAATGCAGTTTTTTATAGTGTTTTTTTGTGTGATTTTTGTGAATGCCACTGCAATTTCACATCCACATTAACTGCTGATTTACCTGGTCTTTTCAGAAGCATGTGGTTTTTTTCTGATTTGTACAAGCACATTGAAAAGGTTTGTCACGTGTTGTTGTACACCCATATTTGGCACCACAGCACATTGTGTCCTCTTACAGTATGAGGTATTTTTTTAAAAGCAAAGTGTGTAATTTCGCCACTAATATTTTTTTAAAGAAATTGTTTAAATTCTAAAGAATTGAGCCACTAAATTTGTTCTCATTACAGTGCTTTTACTATGGGTAAAGGGTGTTTTTTTATGTATGACACAATCCTCGGTCTGCCATAGATCAGACCCGTCCCAAACTCAGGCCATTGGTTGAGCTAATGTTTCTGTGTATGGCTGATAGGGATGCTCAAACAGCAACATTTTGTTAGCACCACAGTGCTTTTTTTTTCAGGGTTATCAATCTACAAATAGCTTACTTATTGTCTCTGCACATTAAACTGGGATAGTGGGAAAGTATTTTAATACATTGCATATGTAAAATCATCAAAAGGTGTTTAATTAATGAAATGTAAAAAGGTGTTTTGAAACAACTTGCTATTGATTTTTATAGTGTCTCAAGTTCCCAGCACCTCTCTCGTTTTTAACAGTGACGTGTGCAGGCAGCCACATCCTCCTGCAAATATGGGCCGCCCCATAATTTGAAAGTCTCAATGTATCAACATCAAACACTTCTTTAATTGACTCAGAAACACACTTAGTGCACTGCATGCGATTGGAAATGGGATATTATGAACTGTCAGTTTGCATTTATCGCAATTTTTGCTCTGGGATTTGGGAAAGCAGTGGAGAACACGAACAGGGGTGGAGAGGAGCGGTAAAGGGCCATTTAAAGACTTTATCTGTGCCCTGAACACACATACACAAACACACACTAGCAGTCAATGTTTTTGTCATCCGATGTGAGGCAATACTGCCGTTTTTATGCATTCTGTGTCCATTAATGGCTAAAAAAAAAGGCTTTAAAGAGGTCAGACTTATTCTTTTAGCATATTAATAGTAGCCATTATGAAAGTAATCTGATTAGAGCATGAAACGGCTCATTTTTAAATGGACTCTAATATCACTGCAGCATTCACTCTTGTTCTATACAGATGAAGCTAAGGGACGAAACTACACCCTGCATGTCTGTTGGAGGGTAGCTGACTAAAATATGTTGCACTACTTACTGAACTATATTTTTTAGTTGTTTGACAGTAGCTCATCTCAAATAGTTTAATAGTCAAATAGTGTAGCATTACCAGTATCAAGCACTTCACCTTTAAATGCTATATTTTTTCTTATTAGTTATATAAAATGGGTGTTTTCAAGTTGTATTAGTGTAAATTATCTTTAGATTGAGATAATTGAGGGCTTTATTGTTTGTGTCAGATAAACATTGCTCTAATTGCAAAAATAAATGATATAATATAATCTGTTTACACATGTTGAAAATATATATATGTATTTTAAAAAATCTAATATATGTTATATGTTACATATTAAAAAGGATATGGCCCCTTTAAATAGCTTCAATGCAGTTAGCCACATTTTGTTAGTAGTAGCTTGTAGTGAGTGGACTAGGACACTTAAAAACGAAATGAAGAAATCAATGATTGATTAATTAAATTAACATAAAAATGTAAATAAATAATTTTTTTTAAATGTACATTAATATAGTTATTTACAACAGTTTTTTTAAATTCATGTTTTAAAATGTAGATAAATATAAAAAAATATACAAATTAATCATATAAATTAAGACATATTTATATCTGTTTTATTAATGTTTTGAAATGTAGTTAAATATAAAAATAAAATAAGCATGACAAATGAATTTAAGTGCACAAGAAACATAAATTAAATAGTAATAACTATGTCTGTTATTTTGTGTATTTAAAAAAGTGATGTATTTATATTTTTGTGTTTGATTTATTACATTTGTCATTCATTTCTTCATTTCATTTTTAAGTGTCACTCCTAGTCCTCCATAGTAGTATAGCTAACTTCTTTTAAAAGGGTAACTTGTCTGTAGCTTAACTATTTTAAATTACAAGTAACTTGTAGCTCGACACACTAGAGTTTCACAAAAGTAATCCATCCAGTGGTTTAATCCATGTCTTCTGAAGCGATCCATTTGGATTTGGGTGAGAACAGACCAAAAATATAACTCCTTTTTCACTATAAACAACAGCTGTTAACTTGGCAATCATCATTTCAAGCTTGATTACACTTGGTTTAGCGCCGTCTAGCGGCATGCATGTGTCAAATGGCAGTAAGTGTAATCGAGCTAGAAATAATGATCGTGCCTAGAGACTGCCATGGCGTAAGATGTAAAAATATAAAGTTGTTACATTTTGGTATGTTCTCATCCAAAACCAATTGGATTGCTTCAGAAGACGTTGATTAAACCACTGGAGTCTTATGGATTACTTTTATGCTGACTTTATCTCCTTTTTGGAGCTTTTGGAGTTCTGGTCACCATTCACTTGCATTTTATGGACAGAGCTGAGATATTCTTCTAAAAATCTTTGTTTGTGTTCTGCAGATGAAAGAAAGTCATACACATCATGAATGTCATGAGGGTGAGAAGATTATTAGAAAATTTTCATTTTGTGGTGAACTATCACTTTAACACAGTTTTTCACCCTAGGGAACTGCATGTGATAGGCTTCTTTATGAAGTATTACTTCTCATTTTTGTTTTCAACATGCTTTTTCCCCTTCATTTTCTCCGCTCTGAGCGAGTCCCTGGCGAGTGGCGTCTGAAACTTATGACTAGCCATGTCTACAGAAATCACGGCGCAACCAAAGCATGGCAGAATGACAGATCGTGCCTTCAATATGTACTGACAAACAATTTAGTGAATAGATGCATAACAGATGTGGTGGGCGCTGTGGTACGGAACAGCCGACAGAAAAAGATAAAAGGCAACCATGCCCCATCTGGACCAGTGTGGGTCCAGCGGCCCGCTCATTCCAAGCCCAACAAAAGAGACGGACATGGCGGGATTACTGCACATGTGTTAATGACAGGCGTGAATATATGACATCTCTAAATCAGAAAGAGAGAGAAGGGTAAAAAAGGTGATGCAGATGGTTAAGAGCAGAATGCATGAGACATGGATTGTGCAACATTTATAGCTTAATTTGAATTAAAGCATCAAACAGGATGTAGATTTAAAGCTGTTGTGTGGTGATATTCAAACTTGATATACAAAGTCAACTACGAGAAAGTGATTTGTAGGTTAGTTTCACCTAAAAGTGTAACACTGTGTCTCTTTGGTCCTTTCAGAACAAGGTTGTTTGAGCAGCCTGTCAAGCCTGACACAGCAACATTGGTTAGACCAAGGGTGTAAATTTGGGGCGGAACTATTCGATTGTACAACCTATCGGGGCGGATTTCTAGAATCTTTTTAAAAGCATTTATTATTTTTGCAATTTTGCTTGGTGAGAAATTACACACTTCTACCTTAAAAAGGAATGCAATTCAGTTCAATTCATAACTGCTGTAAGTGTAGTTTTTAATAATACATTTATTTTTTCATTCGAATTACCCATAAATGTATAATCCACACAAATTAATTATATACGTATACACACAAAACACTGTATAATCAGTTTGACATGCCACCTAAACTCAAAAAATATTTTTGCATATTTTTAAGATTTAAGCATAATTTCATATCAAAATTCCATCATATTAAAATCTGTACAATTTTATAAGAAAATTATTAATAATAAAATCATAATATTTATTTTATTTATTTGATTGTTAAAGATTACTCAATTCAATTTGTTGGAATTTTAAGTGGTAAATTTGTATTTTATATATATATATATATTATATTTTATTAATAAATTAACTTACCACTCCTTTCAATTCTTCACTCAAAAAAGCCTATTATTCAGATTCATACATTTGAATTTAATAACAAAATTACATAATATTTAATTGTGTAAATAAAATAATAATAATAATAATAAAGCCTTAAATATTTAGGCATTTTTTTTTGTTAATGATTACTCAATTCAATTTAATAATTTTTTTAATTAAATTGAAATTCATAAATATTAAAATAATTTTTGAGTGTTGAAATGTGTGTGTGTGTGTGTGTGTGTGTGTATATATATATATATATATATATATATATATATATATATATACTGTATATACAGTATTTCATTAATAAATGTACTTTATGGTTAAAGAACACTTACCATTCCTTTCCATCAAATTGAATTGAGAAATCTTTAACTAAATTAAATTCATAAAAAAATATATATTTAGTTTTTTTCATTTATTTCATTATGTTAAAGATGACTTTTTAATTACATCAAGATTATTTACTAATTTGATGCAATTTTATTATGAAATTGAAATGCGTAAATCTTAAAAAATAGGATATATTCATTTTCAGCTGTTGAATACATGGGCTATTATGAATGTTTGGAAATGACAGCAACACTACAGCTCGCCTTGTCTGTGCAGAACAAACATCTACGTTTACAAGCTTGAAAAAGTATGTGAAATTTATCGGACAATCTTTCCTTTTTTATTTTTTGTAACAACGTTTTAGCTTCTTATGTTTTATGAAGCAAACAACACTTTTGAAGTATAACATTTTGTAATTATGCAAACACTTGTTAACCACAGATAGTATTTTACTCCTAACATTTCGATAAACTCATTATAAATTCTAGACGGGGAATCCATGGCTCAAAAATGCTAATTCTCTTCCGGGTTTTACGTAAACAAACTGCTCTGTTCTATTTCAAAATCCTGTAAGTGTGGCCAGTTCAATTCAGTTGATATGAAGAAAATTAGAACGGGGGAATCATAAATGAAAACGTAGACAAGTAACAGAGTCTCAAACAGCCTGTGAAGTGTTAGATAGGAAAACGCAGGGTTGATCATGAGGGAAACAGTTAGAAACCCTTTGTAGTGAGAGATGACATGTTAGACAGAAGGAAAAATCCAGGGTTCGAGAGTGAGAATGTATCATTGTTGGATGGCGGCTGAGATTGACACTGAGAGAAACAGTAAACAAGGAAGAGATACAGCTTATCTGAGGCTAAGTGTGTCCAGCAGATGGAATAAAAGATCTGATAATTCAGCGTGATGTGTGGAGTCGAGTCTCGGAGGTGATGGGATTGAGTGTGTGGACTTGATTTAGATTATAAACAAACATTGTCACACGCAGTAACCATTCATCTGCTTGACAACACTGCCAATGTCTAGCTGACTCACAGGCGCAGCTATTGTTAGCAGTGCCGCATGACAGTGAGGTGGTTATTACATTGAGTCCAATGATACTTGTTTGTTTATTACAATGCTTGCAAGGCAGCACTGTATTGATATTTAATACAACATCTGGTCATTTCATTTACACAGAACCAAAGCTAAAAACCTAAACTAACCTATTCTTTTGGTGCCTTTCAAACACTGCTATTTCCTTCTGGAAATGCAAATCCATTTTAGTTGTTTGTTAAGGAAATTATTGCTGTTTGTTCAATCCAGGCTTCATAGAAGTTGCAGCTCTAGGCTAAGCTGAACTTTTCATTCAGAGATGGCCGGAGGTCTCTTCTTGTGTGCGAATGTCTAGCGACAGAAGCTGTAGTAGGATACCAATTTCGTTCTCCCCAGCACTTTCTGAATGAGTCCTAGACACCTTCAGATGAAGCAGCCTGCGGCATGGTGTCGTTATCTGCCTCGTCTTGTCCTGACTGGCCATGCCATCACAACCATCCAGGATAGAGTGATGGACAGAGAAAGAGAGTTGATCTCTGGAGAGAGGTCAGGTCACCAGAACATCTATCATACAGTCAGACTTTGGTTTATATTTATCACAGCTGACATCATTCTGGATGGACCATTGCACTAGTTCAATCGCACACACCTTTATTTGATCTTACATAGCATTTCTATCAATGATCATCATGCATGTGGAAAATAAAAAATAATAAAAAACTAAAAAATGTAAACTTAATATTATTAATGTTAATAATAATTGTTTTTATAGCTTGTTCCTAATTTTTTGTAAGTCCTGAAAGGTGAAAATGTTTCAGAATGATATTGGGCATGTCCCCAACCCAGAGTTACATTGTATAAAAAGAGTTCAAATCAAGGATCAATCAATTCTACTTGGCAGTTTTAGTATCATTAAGTTCATATATTTGCATTTGTTATTTTTGGGTGCAATTTGTACTTCTTTTTATAACAAAGAACTGCATTTATTACATCACGTCAAGCATTTTGAATTTGTTTAGTTTTTTTTACGGAAAGATATCTGTTTGGTTCTGATGGAAATAAGAAGAGACAGGAAAGCAGATCTCTGCATCAGAGTGGCAGATATATATATTTAAATATTTGTGCAACATGATAATTTAATTAGGTGTCATTACCAAATTAGTAATTTAGATTCAGAAACATTCCATGAGCATTTTCCCTTTTTGATTTGTAACATCTAGAGCAAATAGTCGTGCTAAAAATTTATGTACACATATGTGGACAGAGGGACTACGCTGTGAAATTTGAAATAATACCAAGCTATTGAAAGTCAGATTTTTTTTTTCTTTTTATCAAATTCTTTGTTCCCAGGAGTGTTGGTTATTCATGTTTTTGAGATGTTACAGACATTACATCTGAAATTAGCATAATTTATTCTGATTCAAAGCAATGGCCACATCATCCAATCACTGCCAACCATGTTCAAATTAAATAATACATTATAAATTCTGAATCTATGTACTGATTATCATTGTCTCATGTCTGCCAAACATGCTGAGTGGTCCAAACATCATCTGCAGCCTGAAACTGGACTTTTGGTCTGATTTTAGGAGTGAATGCACTTCGCTGCATAGAGAGCTATAGCTTGCTCCCTATTTAAGAACTCTCAGCACTGATCTCAGAACAGCTCAAAATGCACCTTATTTTCATCCTAATTCCATATAAAACCTCTGAAAGCAAAACTTTTCAGCTTTTGGATGAACCCATTGATTCTCAGTGTGATAATGCACAGTAAATATAGGAATGTGTTTACTAATGTTAATGAATAGAACCGTATTTTACAGAGATAACAACATACAATATTTAAAAATATATATTTAAATGAAGCAAAATGACCCACAGATGTGTTAAAAATAACTAACATGTTTTATCAACTTTTGAGGGAATAATGTCCCAAAATCCACGTATGTGGACATCATGTTTATCAGCTCACTGATGCGCCACATTTATTTTAAAGCAGCATATCAAACGAAACTAAAGATGCTATTCCTTACACCCAAACTGGTTTCAATGGGGGAAAAAAACGAAAGATGTTTCTTAACAGAGGCATTTTTGTTGGCTCTGCACCTGTAGAAGTGCCTCTCGGAAATCTACATCATGTTGTTGTGTCACGTGACTCGGTTCAGCAGAAGTTTATCCCTTAAATGACAGTTTAGAGTGTTGTGGACAGTATTCAGTCAGTTTAAATGAATTTCAATTATGCGTTGTGTATGGCGAAGCCAAAATACAACGTCCACGAAAGTGGACATGGAATCACACGAGGTTTACTGATTTGTAATTTTATCAAACTCAAAAAGTTAAAAGAAATCACCGTCACACAAACATACCAAATCAAAGGTCGATAAAGGCCATGATCTCATCTTTATTCCAGGACAAATGTTAAAATGTTTAACATATGAAACATCATTTCAATAAGTTTCATTTTTTCAAGATTTCAAGTAATCAAAAATGTCCTTAAAGGAATAATCACCCATAACTAGATTTTTACATTTTCTAAACAGCATGTGAGAATCACCACAGACCACCCGATTTGATATTACAAATATATTTATCTGCCGATTTGATATTACAAATATATTTATCTGCCGATTTGATATGCATTGCAATTTTTTAAGTATTGCAATTCTGTAAATATTACAATTTAATGTTATGATATATTTAGCTGTGTTAACAATCTTTTTTTAAAGGAAGACATGTTTATTGAAGAATAGTTGTGTCTGACATTACAATTGTTTCACTCTGTAATACAGAATGTTTAGGTAAAATGTAGGGTTGTGCGAAACTACCAATTTTCATTATCGTCTAGTCTGTCCGTTGTCTGAGCTACTAGTCGACCATTCAGTATTAAGGAACCCATGTATAATTTGGCTGTATATATTTGCTTCCCTTGGCAAACAACACTAATTAACAGTAAGAGAAAAGCATAAAGTGTACACGTAATCATTACCGTTAAGGTCTTTTTTACAGTTACAATACACCCACAAAGACACTGACCCAATCAGGTGCTAATGCAGAGCGACACAACCTAACATTTATTTATTCCTCCATTAACCTGCTGCAGAGATGATATTACACCAAAAGGCTTTTACGATAAATCCAGCAAATGGGTTTTTCTTGGTAGAGTGGTATACAGTAAATGTTAGGCTGAGGTGTACATGAGTGTTTTCGCTGAGGTTGTGAGCTCACTGTGTGCCACAAAGAGATTTTGACAGCAAAGCGGATACGTAAAGTATTTATAAACAAGGGTGTTCTGGGAGTTACATTATTGTATGCCATGTGGCATCTCATCTCCTATCATAAAGTAGTGCGGATGTCGACCTTGAAGTTTAACAACAATATTTTTTCAGATTTTTTTTTTTTTTATTATTAAATATAAAAGATCAAAATCACATCTAAACCTTGTCAACCCTGTTCTTGTAATATTGCTCATGAATGCATCCTTATGCGGACATCTACAGGTAACAATTCTATATCCTACACATTTTTTAGTTTTAACATTTTATTATTTTCACAAAAGTCCCCCTATAATGTTATAAATGCCATAAGGTATCTTGCATCAAAAATATAATTTCCCTTTTCATTGTCATTATTTTAAGTGACAATTCTAGTTTATAAAAATTATTTGTACTTCAGAAATTTGTGTTGTTAAAGAAGTCATGAAATGCTCTTTTTTTATATATAGTTGTATTATCTTCCCTAAGGTCCACTGACAATGTTAGTAATGTTTATTTGCTTTTTACTGTCCCATCCTTCTATAGTTCCTTTGCAAAGCTTGAAAAGTTTTATAACTGGTTCACAAGCAATTCACACTGATAGTCAGAAAAATATGCAATCCATGCTAAAATACGCTGAAGATGCACATAGTCCAAAGCACAGAGTAAACTAGACAAACACACATCCAGTTTCCAGTATCAGTCTGCACTGAAATGTACATTGCCAGAAACGCATCTAAACAGTCAAAGCTGTCCATCCAGCGCATGTTTTCATAAACCAATGATTAATAATAGTGCAGATGGCAGGTAGTGGATGCTAGTTTTCAGAGTTGTAGCTTGACATTGTGTCTTTTAAAAAGTGACAGGCAAAAGTGTCAAAAACATCAGTCTGTGCATGTTTAAATACAAAAATCATTGAAAATAGTCCAGATGGCTCCCCTTTGGTGTTCAGGAATAGTTTGGCCAGAGTAGGCATTGCTTCTCCTTCTTTCTCAGTTTGCGAACTGAAGCACCAGTGGGCCGGGTGTTGATGTTTTTGAGCTGTTGCAGGGATCATGAATGGATGAGCCCACAAATTACATAGGGAAGTAGAGAACGTAGATACATTTTTCACTTGTAGTTTTGTTCCAAAATCATAGCCGAAAATTGACATTTTACAAAATATTGTATTACTCTGGAAATGTTGGTGTCCATGGCATTTCAGATTTTGTTATCATTTGTTTATCTTTTACCAATAATATATTCTATATATATATATATATATATATATATATATATATATACATACATACATACACTGTATATACACACTTCTGGCTTACATACAGAATATTTGTACTTGATGTTTGTACAGATTTAGAATCTGCCCTGTAATAACCTCAAATGAACTCTAACCTTCACCCAACCAGTCCCAGACCAATCAGAGTTTAAATTCCACCAATTTCCTCCTTTTCCATTGTAAAACATAATTCTAATAAGCACAAAAGCTGATCTCATTATGTTAATTTAATTGAGTGTTGGATGGGTTGGGTGGGCACGCAGCTGTAGTGGGCGTGTGATTAGGATTTGTGCCTGCGGACAGTGGTGTAAGCAACAGCAAGTATACTAAACCTCTGTCCTTGGCATGAAACAGAGTAACACATGTAAAGCAGATGGCCAGTGCACTATGTCTTCTGTTGGCGCTAATCAGGTGCTAAATATCACTCCGTCTGCTCGCGCAGCCAGATCCTGGAACGCACAATTCTCTCGATTTCACACAGCCGTGTTGGTGTGCTGAGAGAAAGTTGACCCTATTGTCTCCTTTAATACATGTTCATGATTTAGTTGTGCACGATTTATCAGTGCACATATTTCAAAATCGAATCTTTCATCGAAATGTATCTTGCTCCTCCTCTGAAATGACATTCCTTCTCAGTTGATGTCACAGAGGCTTTGTGGGGGGGGGTAATCAAAACCAAACTGTTTTGTGTACTTGTGCACTCACATATACATATACTATACATTGATACTCGCACACAGATGGTTAGCAAACACACAAAAGGTGTCTCTGCCAAGCTCCAGCTGAGCGATCTGACAGAAATCCAATTCCATGCGCAGTGGCAAGACAATGCGGCCTCCCTCATTTGCCACTTCACCAGTGTTTAATCGGTGGTCTCCTAGACAGGGTGAGTGATTGAAAGAGCGGGGGAACAGAGAGAGAAAGAGAGGGAGGGAGAGTCAACGATTTCCCCACTGCCTTTTTGAATAGACTCTCTAGTGTCTCATCTGACCTGACGGTTATGAGGAGTCGCGGGTCGCTGTGATTGGCTCATTACCTCTGCTCGCTTCTGATAGCTAGGGAGGGTGGGCTGAAGCCCCTCTAATCTCCTCTGAATTTTATGCCATTTTTAATTTTTTTTGTTTCATGTAGAGCTGGTGAAATATAGAATATTCACAATATATTTGTGATAATTTTGTTGGTGGGATAAAATTATACAAGTATAAAATTATACAAATATAGTTGTTGTTGTTAACAAAACTAAAACAAAATCTGAATGAAAGCATTGATATATTTAATGATATGTATATATATATATATATATATATATATATCGTGTATTAGGACAATACACTTATATTTAATATGTATCCTCTTAAAGCAAGTCTAAATATCTTATATGTTGCTTCTCAAGTAAATCTATCTTGTTTTAAGGATTTTTAGATAATTTTAAATGGAAAAGAAGACACTTGAGAAAAATAGGATTTTTTGCAGTGAATTGTTTTACTTCGACTCAATAAAACTATTTTTAAAAGATGATTTTGTCCTCTTTGTTGTTAGTAAGCATAGAGACAGAGCGTATTTAGGCCACACCCACACTGGGGGGGAAAACAATCCAACCATATCCATTGACTTTGCATTGCGAGAGGTTGCCTCCTTGTCATTTATGACTTATAACAAAAAACAAAACAATGTCTAAAAGCTGCTGTGTGACAAGGTGTACAGCAAACAAGCTAAATAACCCAGAAATACATTTTTATAAGCTGTCGACCCCAAAAAACGGTTTGTTTCAGGACATAAAAGTGGATCAATTGAGACAGAGCGCAAATAGTTCTCGAACTACTCTGAGAACTACGCCCACTGGAACGCGACACGATATTGTAAAAAAAAAAAAACATTCATAATTTGAACCATGTCGATTGCTTCACCACCCTATGTGAACCTGAGAGGAGGAGATATATTGAGAAGTTAAATTTTATTGGCCTATGTCAGTACCCCTTTTCCTTACCTTCCTATTTTTGGAAAAATGATCCGACTGAATGGCCCAACGTGAAATACCCTGATATCAACAACTATTTGATTGAATCACCAGGTAACAGCACACGTAGACATACTGAGTGTCAGGATCCCACAATTTACCCACTCTTCCTGCTGATGCTTCACGTCTTATTGCCTGTATCCACTTTTGTCTCCTTAAAGGCTGGCTTTTACGGTTCGGAAAAGCTTATAAAAATGTATATCTGGGGTTTTTTACCTTGTTTGCTGTACACCTTGTCACACAGCAGCTTTTAGGCATTTTTCTGTCTTTTGTTATATGCCATAAATGACAAGGAGGCAGCCTCTCGCAATGCAAAGTCAATGGAAACGGTTGGATTGTGTTCCCTCTAGGGGATTGTGTTTTCCTCTAGGCCTCCTGGTGATGCTTAGTGTTACATATTATTAGTATAACCTTCAATGGCTGCGTACTGAGCTTGTTAGATACCACTGAACTTTGAGAGACCTCCACATCATTGCTCAAAATCTGTCTCAGCACATTTTGTGATGGGTGGGGCTATCACTGCCATCAACCAATCACTTATTAATGCCCTCTTCTCTCCAGCCATCATTCAGTAAGTGACATGCAGGAAGTGTACAATGGAGTTAGCGTATCTCCCCTGCTATGTGCTGACATTCACACTTTGGTTGTGCTATATATGACCTATAAATCCTACACCCTTCTGATGGAGGAGAGAGAGGGTGTCTTGACCAGTGCTTGGGAAAGCAAAATAATTGGATTCCCGCTCCTTATCTCACTCAACACATTACGAGTTGTCAAAATTCCCTGCTGCCAAGGCTTAGTCACGTTTCAGTCAAGCAAGAGGGATTTTGTGTGGCTGACTGACAGGTGAGACTGTTTTAGATTGTGTTTTTGCTTGGTATTGGGGGCAGTAGTGTCCGACACGTGACTTAGACTCTCACAAGACAAGAGATTAGGTGGACTGCACCTTCATGAAGTTACCACCCTCCTGAATAAAACACCTGACCACCTGATAAGTGTCCTAAAAATCACCCAACAGACCAGTCTGACCGGGCTGGGAGACCTGCTAAGACCAGCAAACTAGATTTGGCTGGTTTAAGCTTGTTTTCTCAGCAAGAGATGCTGCCCTGTTGACTTTTGTCTTTTAAATTAGTGTAAACTAGAACATACACTGCCTGGCCAAAAGAAAGTTGCATACTCTAATATTTTGTTGGACCGTCTTTAGCTTTTATTATGGTACACATTTGTCGTGTTATTGTTTTGACAAGCTTATGCAATGTCACAACATTTATTATCTCCTATGTTGTTTTCTTTAGCTAATGCAGGCCAATCATTTGCCCCTTCTGAAACACAGTAACATCGTTTCCACGACCACGGGATACGTCTTCTGACATGGTTGTTTAAGTAATGAGAAGCTATACACTGCATCAGTTAGGGTTAAACTAATTGTTGCCAGCTACAACATATTAATCACTGTAATAATGCTCCAATCATAGGCTCTTAAGTGTCTGCTTATTTAAATCCAACTAACGGCGACATTTAAAAATAAAATGTTTTTGACCAGACAGTGCACATGCACAAATACAAGAAAACACTGATGAAAGCCGATTACATTGAAAGAGGAAACTGTGTGATGACTATTTTTGCTTTTCATTTTAGCAGTGAAACTTTTATCATTTTTTTTGCAGAACACTGCATTAAAATTCACAATGAATAATGCATCAAGGATATTTAAAATTTTAGTAGGGTATGTTCAAGATCATGGTCAGATCTACAATAATGCATTCATATAAAGTGTTCTCTAAGACAGTTTTTACATGTTTTATTTTTACATTTTCTTTCCTGAAGAGCCATTCTAATTGGGTTTAAAGCCTCATAACTAGGTCAAATTGCTAAATAGTTTAATCAGAGTTTGTTATTATCCTGTCTGAAATAATCAGATCTCCGAAAGCATTCACATATCCCGATCTGAATCATTACGCCTTTGGGACTGTTCTTATGGCCTCGTACGAGACTACTACAAATTCACTCTCACTTTCTCTTCAATCCCTCTTGTCTACACATGTAACCCTTTACATCCTCTTTTCCTTTTGTCTGCCCATTCAAATTATTGATCATTAGGGGATGCTGGGAAAGGTGGGATGTAATTATGGGACCAGGCAGTTTTGTCAATTCCTCACAGTCTGGGTTGAGCCTGACAGTGTCCTTAATAGGAGTCTGCAGTGTTAACAACAAACAAACACACACACACACACACACACACACACACACACACACTCTGATGTAGAGGATACTAGGCTGTGAAGACTGCTTGGTGGAAAGAACCACAAAGTTTGTGTATGACATGAAAAGTGATGTGTGCTGAATTTACACGTGGTTTCCTTTTTACTTTTCAGAGAAGATGAACATGTTGTCTGCACTGATCGCCCCCTTCAAGTACATGAGCCCAGCAGCCAATAGCACAGAAGACGAGGACACATCGAGTAAGTATGCACTTAAGTTTATCTTGTCTATAGTATCTGGACAGCAGTGGGTAAATCACAGGGTGTCCAAGATGATGGAAAATATATATATATATTTTTTTATTTATTACATTTTTTGTTTAAATTTATGTCTGTCTGTCAATCGATTAAATGTCTAATCGAATTAATTAAATTATATGGCGAATAATTAATTGAATAAATCACAATTAATTGCATATGTAAATATATGTTGAGAAAAGCCCTTAAAAATAATTCAATATATAATGATTCAGTATTTATAAAATAAATATATATTATAATAGGGCTCTCAATCGATTCAAATTAAATCAGTTATTTGCAATTAATCGCATATGTAAATATTTACTGAGAAAGCCCCTCAAATAATAATACTTTAATATATAATTATTAAATAATTATAAATATTTATATTTAAATAATTTTACATAAATTATACATTTAAAAAAAAAATTCAGTTTAACAGTAATTAACTAAACAATATCACACGAGCAAGAGTGCGATATGGCCCTACATCAGCAATGCTGTGATTCGATATAGCATGATAAGCAAGTGTGATATTGCTTATATACAACAGTTCAATGAACAAGTACATTTTTTTAAATTAGGAAAAACAGAGTACGGTCATAAAAATGCATTTGTGCATGAAGCTACAAATCAGAATTTGCCGTTGCTGGTTTAAACCAAATGATGAGTCCAAGACTTCAAAAATGTCACTTCAGAAATAGTATCACGGCTTGTGCTGTTTCTAACAAGTTATTGGATGAACAAGGATGTATGTGTGTGTGTGTGTGTGTGTGTGTTTGTGAGAGAGAGAGAGAGAGAGAGAGCGAGAGAGAGCGCGACGGAGCATGTGCAATCACCTGTTGCCATACCCAAGCAGAGATGCTGTCAGCTTTTTGAAGGTGGTAAAATAGTGGTCCAAGCGGGGGTATTTCTCCATATTTTGTGGAAGCCGGTGCGCATTCCCTATATAAACTGCAATGTCCTCCACCATTTTAAACAGTATGTATCCAATGTGGAACTCCAGTAAGAGGTAAGCACCTTGAGTTGTGTAATTAATCAGTCTGTTGTGTCTCTCAGCTGCAATGAGCCTTAATGATGAATTTGTTCATTTAAAGTCATTTAAAGCTATTTCCTAGCTTAAGTAATGTAGTAGTAATACAAGTGATCACAGAGCGCTATTCTATGTAAACAATGACTAACGGATTCACTTCACATCACCAGCTGGCTCATATTACACACAAAAATAATCTTTTTCCACCACCTGCTGGCTAACATATGTAATGTAAAACAATACAGATGTAAAAAGAGACACATAGCGTACATTAGCTATGCTCTTACACTTTAGTTTAGGATGACGAACACAAGCAGAGTGATACACAAAGTGAAGCGTCCGCGTGCTGATGAATTCAGACTATCAGTGCTCATGGAAGGTCTCTTGTCCAATCAGATTCGAGGACCGGAACTAACTGTTGTATATATTGCAATACATTATTGTGGCAGAAGAGTAAAGAATTGATAAGACAAAACAAAAAGTGGCTTTAGAATCCAAGATATTGTTTATATCCATATTATTAACCGTAAACTTATTATTGTCTAACAGTTCACAGCAATCAATTTTGCAGTTTAATTTGTCAATCTGTCTGAGTGTCAAGTTAAATATATTCTAAAACGTAGAAAAATGCCCCAAGATCCCTGCATTCAGAATAGCACTCCATCTAGCTGTGTTTGAGTGGAAGAACGTGTTCTCATCTTGTGCTGTCACTAGTGCCAAGCAAGCCGAAGTGTGGTTTTGTTGTCTGCACTGCTGTGTGTTGCCTACACAGCTGGAGTTTCGCTTATTGCCCCCTGCTGGAAACTCAAGCTTGAATTGCTGTAATGGTAGGAATATTCCTTATTACGGTCTGGGGACATCATTAATTGTGTTATTATTTTTTGATGCAGTAGATGCAGTATATACATTATATTAATAGTGTTATAAGTATTAGTATATATTATAATATATTTGTAATATATTATGAATATTTAATATGTTTTTATAGATTTTTTATACTTTAAAATAAAATCTGCCAAATGCATGTGTCTTTAAATGTAATGTTTGTATCTATGTTGGTTTCATATGTTTTAGATTTTTTTTTATATCATATTCAACAAATATTAGGGTGTAACTCTTTAACTTAATATAATACTTAAAATATTTAAATGTCAGATGGAACATGATATATCTACCAGGAATTGATTGGATTGTAAAAAAAAACGACCGGTTGTTGGAGGGAGTGGCTGAAAAATAAGAGGGATTGGTGGCGTCAGCAAAAAAGGAAAGTTGTTTTTCACAGCCATTTATTATGTTTTGATAAAAAGATTAAATTATTTATGTGTAATAATATTTAACGATGAATCATTTACAAAAACACCAGGAATGTGTAGTTGGAAAGTAAATAAGGTAAAATGTCATAGTGAATTTAATTCAGATGCTGAAGTTATTCATGGACAATAGGTTTATTTTCTGTATGAATTGCATGCATTATAGATCTAGACCAAAAAAAAAAAAAAACATCACGTAACTGACCCATTTACAGTGTTACTAGAAGAGCTAAAAAAGCCCTACTGATGCAATTTCCAATCATTTTTATTTCACAATTTAGGCTGGCATCCATGTGTTTATTTTCTGTAAAAAAGAATAATAATTTGGTTCCATCACATCACAGCTGGGGTGTGAAATAGGCTTTAATGTGTGATCAGACATTCACACGCTGAAATCTCATAACCGTCTGCTCGCCTGCATTTTAAGAGCGTCTGCTTTGCATTGTACATGGGTGAGGTGACTTGTACCTTCTTTAAGTATGGACTCCAAGCCAATTTTTTATGAAATTACTGAGCGATTTGCCAGATAATTCCCCATTTTAGAGGATTTGTCCTCACATTTTACAACAGTTAAATTAGACGGCCTGTCTCACAGGAAACTTTATGAGCAGCTGCTTTGGGCAATGGGGACGGAATTTATTTAATACATTATTGTGTTAAAACTCCAAGTCTTTTTATTTGAATATGTGTGATAACAGCATAGAGTTTCTGTAGCATTCACTGCTGTGAATTCAGCAAAGAGATGCGGCAAATTAATGTACGATACTCCAGCACAAAAGTTAGTGATGGGGAGTCTTTCCAAAGAG
Organism: Xyrauchen texanus; assembly: GCF_025860055.1. Lineage (NCBI taxonomy): Eukaryota > Metazoa > Chordata > Actinopteri > Cypriniformes > Catostomidae > Xyrauchen > Xyrauchen texanus. The sequence goes on along the minus strand of NC_068316.1, from coordinate 27,246,274 downwards.
TTGATTCCTCGACTCTAATACAGGAATTTATTCTTTTGTTTGCTCAAATCAATTAATTAATTAATCAATCACATCCTCTACAAACACCTGTTGGTTGGTGGAACACTCGTTCATCATGTGCGATGAGTGAGAGATAATGTGCGTGCATGCAAAAGAGAGAGAGAGGGTTTGACAGATTTCAAAACTTTAGAAACTTTGTGTAGGATTACATCAATGCAAGGGACAGTGGTTTGGGAAATGGTTGGGGAAGTAGGTCCTTCCAATTTGTCTAGTTTCTGTTTGAAAATTCAATAAATTATTTTCGACCCAACCTGTTTCTTGTTATTTTCCCTCTTAAAAATGGATATAAGCAGCAACTAGGGAAGGACATTGTTATCGGACATTTTTAGGTAAAGATACGCAATGTCTCTAAATTAGACTAATTTGAACAGTCACACTAAAAGTGCGCCGTTATAATAGCAGGAATGTATGTCTTCATTTCACACATTTTAAAAACTCTAAAGAGAAAATAAAAACTAAATTTAGTATGCGATTAAAGACTGCAATCTTCACAGGGGCATCACCAGAACATATGGAATAGGAAACAGTATTAATTTACAGGTCAACTAGTGTTTTTTTATCAAAGCAATAATCACGCAAAATATCTTGATTCAAAAAAAGTCTCCATACTATGCCTTGTGATAATTTTTGAAGTGAATCGCAGGGGCGGATTTACAATTTCTGAGGCCCCAAGCAACCGACCAACCTGTGGCCCCATTTTGAAAATGTTTGCTTAAAAAAATTACATACAATTGATTTTAAATCATAATTGTTAATGAATCCTATCAGCAATTGTTGCCAAGTACATTAAACATTTTATAATATACAAATCTAGTTAAAGATAATTAATGTATGTTTTCATTAATGTATGTTAACTCTTTTTTTTTTCTTCTTTTTTAATGAATGGGGTGTTCAAAACCTCAGTTATTTATTAATTTCCAGTTTGTCTTGACATGCCTTTTTGAGACCTGATATTCTTTTTAACTGGACACAGTGTCTAAAAATGTGCTGGTATTGTGTGAGACACTGTGCGGTGCAACAGTTAAGGACGTTCGTCCTGTGCAATTACATAGGAAAACAATGGAAAAACAGAGCAGATGCATGCAAAAATACGTTTTGGTGTGAACTGCCCCTCATTCGCACGTATGTGGGAGCACGTGGGCGAAACAAGTTCGGAAGGCCTGTATATTTTTTCATAAATTACAAACCCTAACACAAGGTTCTTGTGAAAACCTACTTGAAAAACGGACCTGAACCCGGGGGACCTGAACTCTCCGTTCTGAGAGCACTGACAACAGCTTTATTCACCCGTGTACCCTCCAGTGGTAATTGTTAATGGGGTGGGGCCCCATGAAATGTGTGGTTTGCATAGTGGTTAAAACTGCTACTGGTTAATCGGCAAGAATATAGATGCATGATTTGTTTTTCCATCGGCATGGAGGCCATCTAGAGTCAGCTTCTCCCGTTCCACTAAAGCCCAAAGTATACTTCGGTTTTGATGTTAACGCTTAGCACCTGCAAACATTCGAACGTCTGTCAAGTCTACTCAATTGTACTGTGCATGCATTCACAGGCGGTTGGCGCATGTCTGCTATGACTGCTATGTGATACTGAACTACTTCTCCTCAGGAGTTTAGACACATAAAGATGTCTTTATAGTCCTTCAGGCTTCAGTTAAACAATTGCAAGTATATCCAGACCTTCTCACACACATGCTCTTGACTTGTACTTCCACTGTTGTTGTTTTCACATTCATCTCCTATTGTTTAGTGGTGATTACATCATCTTCTAGCACTGCTTTGTGACAGCAACAGTTCAAATGTGTGTTGCCACCTTGTGATCCCACAAATTAGTGCAAATAATTCCAGGTGCGTGCGTATTTTTCACGTTCAAAGACGCACAGTTAGAAAAATCGGCTGTATGTGTTCATTTCTCGAGCACTCTGCTGATGAGGAACTTTGCATCACATGTCCTTAGCATCCGCGTATGACCGAAGCATACTTTGGGCTTTACAGTTTGGATTTGGATAGGAGAAACTGGCCAGCAGTTAAAGAAAAACTTCAACTTTATCACGGAGCAACAATTGGACGCAGTAATTAGTGGATTAAGGGAGCTAAATACAAGTGAGAATTAATGATAAAACAAATTCAATTGATTTTCCACTCATGCCTGACAAGCACTTTTAAGGGTTTAAAATATGTCACTTGGGAAGGCACTGCCCAGTAATGGCCACTCCTGATTACAAAAATGGATTCGTAAATCGGAGACAACTCCAAAAATCTCAATCGAACACCCATTACAATAACCTGCTTCTTATACACTGGGGCAGTGGTAGCTCAGGGTTACTGAGCAGAAGGTTGGGGGTTCAAGCCCCAGCACCACCAAGATGCCACCATTGTGTCCTTGAGCAAGGCACTTAACTCCAGGTTGCTCCGGGGATATTGTCCCTGTAATAAGTGCACTGTAAGTCGCTTTGGATAAAAGCGTCTGCCAAATGCGTAAATGTAAATGTAAATACACTACGCACTAGCAATCCTGTTTTACCAGGTGGTAAATGCATGGTATAGTGCTGTGCCAATAGGATTTAAATGAATTAATAGTCATTCTTTTCATTGCAAACACACCTTCTTTCTGTGCATATTAGAATGCACCTTGTTCACATATTAAGTGCAATTCCCTGTCACAATTACCACAAAGTTTGCTGCTAAGTTGTCGGCAAATATAATTTTATTTAAGAGAGATGTTTGTTTAAATATTCTATTGAGCATGGGAGCAGTTAGTCTTTAAATGATGATCAAATAAAAGAGTGTTATTATTGCATTTTCCCATGTGTGCATTATAGTTGAGAACACTTACGCATTGCCATTATATAGAACTGCGTACATGTGTGACTGTGCCATGTAAATTGCCTTTATCAATAATGTTGTAGGTGCATTTATGTCATTAAAGGATTCGAATAGTTTCTTTAGTAAACCAGATGCTAAATTAACGCAGACAGTGTGCACAAAAATACAAAGCTATTGGATCGAGTTAATCATTCTTAGTCATTTTCTCCCATTGTGTTTTGTTTTTGCAAAATGAGTTCCATTGTAATGATACACAACTGTTTCAAACTCTCTTAGGTACCAGCAGTGCTGAAGTCAAGGAGAACCGAAACACAGGAAATCTCGAAGATTGTGCCATTGTACCGTCAGACTGCCAAACACTCTTCCTGTCTGATTCGCCCAGGGACAGGGCGTCTGGCCTCAAGCGAAAGCGCCCATTAGAGGAGGACAATAACGGACACTTGTGCAAATTGCGGCTGTGCTGCAAGAAACTTACCTGGTCCGATGCACCAAAGAACGCTCTGGTTCAGTTGAATGAGCTTAGACCGGGCCTGCAGTACCGGATGGTCTCACAGACAGGACCAGTACATGCACCACTATTCTCCATTGCTGTAGAGGTCAACGGATTCACGTTTGAGGGTACCGGGCCTACCAAAAAGAAGGCTAAGATGAAAGCGGCAGAGATGGCCCTCAAATCCTTTATCCAGTTTCCCAACGCCTCACAAGCTCACTTGGCCATGGGCAGCTTGAGCAACCCTGTCACCGATTTCACCTCGGATCAGGCCGATTTCCCGGATACACTATTCAAAGGCTTTGAGCCTGACGGCTGCCGCTCTGCAGAGAGCCAGCTGCTATCAAGCGCGCTCCGTCTACGCCACACCTTGGACTTGATGGTTGTACAAGCCAGACAAGGAGATCCCTGCCTACCCCCACCTCCCGCTCCAACTATGCCGCCCCAACCCAGCCCTGTTGTCTTGCTCAATGACCTGCGGCCCGGCCTGCGATACGCCTGCCTGTCAGAACGTGCCCAGGGCAAGCAGGCGCGACACAGCTTTGTCATGGCTGTGCGAGTGGATGGAAGGATATTCGAAGGCTCGGGTCGCAGCAAGAAGCAGGCAAAGAGGCAAGCAGCTTTGTCCGCCCTGCAGGCGCTCTTCAACATCAGACTGGCACCTGAAGTGAGAGCAGGACACCGGCCCAGCAGGATAAAGTGCCCTCATTTGCCCCAGGTGAGTGTGCCAGTTCAGCCGTTGGCAGCCCACCCGTTCCATACGGCGGACCTTAATAACCAGAGCAGCAGGAATGCTGGGATAGTGAACAGCCAGCCAAGACTTAATTAAGAGGGAGGAGATAATGTTTGGGGAGGCATAGGGCAGTACAGATAGATTGTAGGAGAGAGGTTAGGCTGTATAGCCAAATAAAAGGTGGAACTGTTTTGTGTTAGCACACTGGCTTTAACATTTACTTTGGGCAGGACAGGGTGGCATATCTAGTGTAAACACACACATGCGTGTGTACTCAGGAAAGCAAAAAGGCCCAAAGGTAAGCAGTATCTATTCACAGATCTATTCAAATGGAAAAAAGATGTAAATGAGGCAAATTATCATTTGGGAACCCTCTGACTCTGGAGAGAAAGCCGATGCTCCAACAAATGAAGTTTCTTTTTTTCACCTTTCATGTATTAATAGAGCTAAATTGCAAAAGTATTATTATTTTGGGCAATCTCTAGTTTCCTCATGTATCACGTGACAGTGTCTATAAACATGAATTCAATCTGTTGCCCAAAGGAGATTGAACAAAGCACAGAGCAAATCGACAAACAATCCTCAAACACATTATGTATTATGTAGCTCTTTATGTATTAATTAATTAATTAATTTATATTTATTTACTTTCAAATGTAAAGGTGAAACGTAATTTCTGTAGCACTAATGCCACTAAAGGAATTGAACAAGTTTCATGTGACGTCACTCTATGACCGCACCACCACGTTTGTGACCAAAAATCCATTTATCTTCATTGTGCTGTGCGATGGGATGCGGCAAAAGCCGGCTACATTTTTGTTTCTCTTTATTAATCTTGGAAAAAGTGACACTGCTCTTTACTTACCAGAGCCAAAAATTTCTTTCAATAAAGTTTTATCTTTCAAGTGACACTGTTTCATTTCGCCCACGTCAAGTAGCGATGAATGTGGAGAACAGGGATAAAAACACTTGTGGGTCTTTGCTCATTTATTCAGACATGTCAGTTATCTGAACTCGTGTCTTTTATATTTATATATTTCACCATCATCGATTCGGCCTTTATACATGTATGTATTGGAGTAATGGTGGTGTAGTGGGCTAAAGCACATAACTGTTAATCAGAAGGTTGCTGGTTCGATCCCCACTGCCACCACCATTGTGTCCTTGAGCAAGGCACTTAACTCCAGGAGCTCTGGGAGAATTGTCCCTGTGATAAGAGCACTGTAAGTCGCTTTGGATAGAAGTGTCTGCCAAAATGCATAAATATAAATGTAAATGTATGTGATGATTTTAACACGAAAAAAAACCACTATAATGTCAATATATAGAATGCATATATTTAATGTGAATATACTAAAGTTAGTCAATAAACAACACATCATAAGATCATGAAGCACAGACTTTATTTACACCACCAGACTACAATGTAAACATGCTAGTCTTGTTCATTAATATGCCTCGGTTGCCTTCTGTGTATTCTCCATGAGTTAAAAGAAGCTCTTACATTCATACATATGGGCTCATCACAGATTTCATGTAATATTGTGTCCAAATCAGAGCAGAAAACAACACAAACATTTGTAAATTCTGAATGAGAGACATTTAAAATGATGTACCGAGAGGTGTGTGCACTCGCCGGTCACACATCAGACTCACCGGCGTAAGGAGATTGTGGAGAAAATATATTTAAATGTTAGCGAAAGTCATATTGGGCAATACTTGTGCTGTCTTCAGTCCTGTAAACACCTTTCCTGGGTCATTGATCAAAAGCCATTTTTTTTTTCTTGATATCGTTTAACATTGATGGTCACAAATATGGCGGCTGTGTGTACACTTTTGGGGGGAATCAATCTACAAGTAGCTTTATATATATTATATATAGTTTTCTCTGTTTATTACACTGCTCCTGAATCGCCTGAAAGACCTGGTTTGCAGTCCAGCTATTACCTCCATCACATAGCTACATCACTAAGTAATACATTTGCATAATGCCCGTCTCAGGAATGTGCTACTCAGGAAGCCTCGGGAGCTGAAACTCGGTTATGGTAAGCAGTTGACCAATCACAACAGACTGGGCCAGCTGACCAATAAGAGCAGACTGGGCTTTTCGGAAAGGGGGGCTTTAAAGAGACAGGAGCTAAATCAGAGCATTTCAGACAGAGGGGGAAAAGTGGTGCTGCAGCAAAGTACAGTATGAGAAACATTATGTGTTTTTTGCACATTAATGCATGTAAAACTATTCTAGAAGATCCCCAAAATAAAAATTATGAACCTGTAAATGAGCATAATATGGGCTCTTTAAGAATTATTCACAGTTGAATGTGGCTAGTCAGTTTATTGTATGATTTCTGCAACTTTTTTGTTGTTGTTTTCTTCTCCCCAAGTGTGTTCATCAATATGTGTGTCTGCCTGTAAGCATCAGCTCTCATTTGTGTAGTTGTGTGTATCTGCGAGTGTTTCTCACACTGTATTAGTATTCAGCCCTCTTCCTGGATGAAGCCGACAGGGAGAATGTTGTCTTTCCTCTCCAACTACAGCAGCCAAACAACCTGCATATGTTTGCCGGGGAGAAACTACTCCATTCTCCTTCTCGCTACGCTCTTTAAAAGGATTAATAAGAGGATTTGCCTCACCAGTTTAGTTCCAGAAATGCACTTGCTTGTGGAAATTCTTGAAAGTCAGACTGCTACATTTGCTGTTGAGTTTGAAATTATGACAGATACATGTACATGAAATGAGAAATTTTTCTCCTTTTCCATCACAAAATCAGCCAACATCATCTGGCCAGTGAAACATGTGGTTGTGCATGTGTGTGCGTGCTGTATGTGCTGTGTGTTTTTGTGAGTGTGTGATGATTTCTCAGTAGTGTGTAGATCTGACGGTTGGATGGCGCTCACACCAGCATCTTTAGGGTGTCTTCCTGTGCCATAGGGTGCTGCTGATTGCAAACGCTGCCAAATCTGCCACTGTCACACTGCTCTGTGCGATTTCTCTCTTTCTCTCTCTAAAGCAACTGTGGCTTTCTTTAACAGCATTCATTGCAGCAACTAGTTACAACAATAACAACATAATCATAGTTGGTAATGATAATTTAATGAAACCTTTCAAAGGTAATGTGTATCTATTTTTTTATATTAAAATACTTTCTCCTGTCCCAGCTTAAAATGTAGAGAAAACTAGAAGTAACGCATGAGTTGATTCACCTGAAAAGTGTAAACACTCTGGCTCTGTGGCGCGATCAAAACATTTTGAGCATCCTGACCAGTCCGACGCAGCAACAATAGTTCAATCAATCGTTTTAGTTTGGGGTACGACTATCATTTTATCGAGCAATGGAAGATGAGATTGTTACGGAAACCTTCGGGGAGCCTTGTGGGTTAGATATTTTTACAAATTAACTGTTTTATATTTTAGTCAATTATTTAAAGTCTCATTTTTATGGAAGCCGGTTTCCGCCACAGTTAAATAAAAAAAGGTGATTTTGTAAGTCAATATAATGAGATACTAAGTCATTATTATGAGAAACTTTCTCATAATAATGACTTAGTATCTCGTAATAATGAGAAACTTTCTCATAATAATGACTTAGTATCTCGTAATAATGACTTAGTATCTCATAATAATGAGAAACGTTCTCATAATAATGACTTAGTATCTCGTAATAATGACTTAGTATCTCATAATAATGAGAAACTTTCTCATAATAATGACTTAGTATCTCATAATAATGACTTAGTATCTCGTAATAATGACTTAGTATCTCATAATAATGACTTAGTATCTCGTAATAATGACTTAGTATCTCATAATAATGACTTAGTATCTCGTAATAATGAGAAACTTTCTCATAATAATGACTTAGTATCTCGTAATAATGAGAAACTTTCTCATAATAATGACTTAGTATCTCGTAATAATGACTTAGTATCTCATAATAATGAGAAACTTTCTCATAATAATGACTTAGTATCTCGTAATAATGACTTAGTATCTCATAATAATGAGAAACTTTCTCATAATAATGACTTAGTATCTCATAATAATGAGAAACTTTCTCATAATAATGACTTAGTATCTCATAATAATGACTTAGTATCTCGTAATAATGACTTAGTATCTCATAATAATGACTTAGTATCTCGTAATAATGAGAAACTTTCTCATAATAATGACTTACTGTGCGCATGCGCAATGTGCTCAGTCAGACGAATTGTGCGTTTCAGATTGAGACGGATCACACAAATGACAACAGCACAACTCTTTTGAAAGTAAGTATAGTTTTATAGCAAGAGGTTTGCAAATAACAACAATTTAGCGCGATGTAAGTGCAGGGCAAGTGTGTTGACTCGCGAATCGGTTTCACACCGCAAGCGAGGTGTGCATTATTAAAATACATATATAATAATCTCGTTTATAATACCACAGTTGTTACACCTCAAGACATTTTCAGGTTTTAATTCCTAAAACGCTCTTGTGAGTATAACTACGTTCTTACGTCAGGGATTCAGGGGTGAACCTCACTGTTTTTAGTTCTTCACCTAGGGTCTTGCGTACAAAGTCTCCGTTACGGATTCGAAAGCGTCACTTTAGACCTACTAACGGAGGTTTATTGGAGTAACGTGTGTGTGCGTGCGTATGAGCGCTGGAAAGAAAGTGTTCAGACCTGCGTGTGTACCTGTGGGTTCGAGCTGTTATGAATCAACTGGGGATCGTTTTAACTGTGGATGTGCGCTTGCACACTGTGGTAAAGTTAGTTTTACGTTTACTGTTACAATGTGATATGTAAATAAATAATAAAACAATGTGACAAGCAATACATCTTGGAAAAATGAACCTAACATTTATATACTTGCACTGTTTTAAAAAGATGCCCATCCAAAAACGTAGGTTTACATTCCATGTTTAAAAAAAGTTACTCTGGGTGCTATTGGATGTTATTTAAATAAAATACTTGATTTTAAATTTGTTATTTAGGTGATGGCTTAAATTTCATAACTGACATATGTTTGTCTACAGGATGGAAGAGCTAAAGGGATTCTTGAGACAGAGGAATGTCCCTGAGGAAACAATAGAGACACTGGAACATGAAACGGTGAAACAGATACAGATTAACACAGATAATGTTCATAAAAGTTTAAAAGTATTGTGTTAGAGATTAACATTTTAGCTCCAAACTCAAATATAAGCCGCCAAATCCATTCTTGCACTGACATTGGTAGTATTACAACATGTTGCACAAGTAATTGATTAATCGAGTACTTGTTCAGCTTTAAACATTCGACTAGAAAAACTTGATTTTCATTTGTGCCAGCTGTGGGCAACAATGAAACTGCTTTTCTCACTAAAATCTTGCAGTTACAACTAAATGTATTGGCTGGCATTGTACACTCCTGAGCACAAAAAAAATGGGTCAAGCCCAAAATGTCAAAACATTAAGTGAGGAATATTAGCAAGAATTAAACAAATGCTCTCCCGAGGCCTTCTGTGCCACCATTTGTTCATTAACTGTTTGGGGAAAAAGCTGGAAACGGGGAAATGCACTTGTTTTTTACCAAATTTGGGGAAAAAAAATTATATTTCTTGTTGCTTAGTATCTCAAAAATATTATCGTGAAGAAAAAACATATGTGTGAAAAACACTTTGTTGTCAAGTCACTTCATAGACTTCAATGTATTCTGCAGTGCTGATGCGAGTCATGTGAAAGATTCTTAATGTGTATAAATATCACTCACTTTTGCACATTAATCATTGTTCTTCACAATCACAAAAGTGACAGATTGTGGTTTCATAATGGCGAATTTCTCCGAAAGGTGAGCAGTTTAGATCCCTGAAATTATTATTATTTTCATGCATTTATTTATTTTGTGGAATTTGATAATTTTCCACGGCACACCTGACAATCTTTCACAGCACGTGGCACAGTGGTTGGGAATCACTGACTTAAGACAATTCAACTTTGAAAACATCAACATCAGACATCAAACAACATCAGCAAGATGGACAGTGCTGTTTTGTCACAGTATAAGCTTACATTAAGCAAAAAAAATAAACGGTAGAAAGGAATAAAGGTAAATCGTCCTCCACCTGCAGCCTTGATCTGTATTTGCTTTTAAGCAGGGTCAAAGCTGAAAACCCGCACTCACATAAGTAAGAGGAGGGGAAGGGGATGAGGAATTTCATAGCCTTTCGAGAGAGCCTGCTGGAGATACGTCACAATATTTGTTTCACAAAAATGTAACCTGAAAAATTTAATGAAATACAGAAATAAAGAAAAGAAAATCTTAAAGAAAGCCCAAATGTTAGTTTGGGATTGTTTTGAAGCATTTACCTAACTGCAACAAGAAATATTAAAAAAACTATTTTGAATGTCTCAATTTACATGCTCATTTAATTGCAATTAATTTAAGTAATTTTTTGTACAATTAATCACACTGAATTAATGCAATTAATCGCATGCCCACGGACCATAATAAAGAAGATTCCTGAGAAATGCAAGCTTGTAGTACCACCTAGTAAGTGAAATTTCAGCTGTATGAGCAACGCACAGTTTATACAGTGAAGAAAACACTTTAGTAGGCAGAACAACATGCGTTAAGTTCTTGCGTTCAAAAACACTTGGAGCGCAAATGCAATCTAAGGGATCTCAAGATGTGTTTAAAGATTGAGTATTAAACTATATTTAACTTGACACAGTGACCTAAACATTTTATGTTTATGATGCAACACACCGAGACATCTGATGTAGGTGTAAATTGAAAATTTTGTATGGTCTTATCTATGATTAACTCTTCTGCTACAGGAATGTAATGCATTTTAATTATCTGAATATTTGTTTATTTTATATATATATATATATATATTTTTTTTTTATATTTAAAGATAACTATGTATCATTATTTCATCATTATATATTGAATTATTGTTATATGAGGGGCTTTTTCAGCAAATATTTGTAAATGCGATTAATTAATCGGGACACCATGTAATTAATTCGATTAAAAATTTTAATCAATTGACAGCTCTACTTTATTTACATCGTTACTGATTTGGAGTGCACACAAGTTAGTTTCGTTGTGTCTGTTATTTATATTTGTTTCAATTTGAGTTTAAGTTTACCGGTGATGAGTGGCGATGGTCTTCAGACAAGGATGGCAGAAGCAGCATATTGTGGTGATGAAAATTAGAGTCCGGGCAGGATGAGGAATTTAAGCATTATTGGTTCCGATCCGCACATACCATTTTGCTCAGATTGCATGGGGAGGAGGAAAAACTGATATCTTTATTAATTGACTTCTTTAGTTCTATATTTATGGTATCTTTATAAAATTTGCTTTTCTTCAATTTTGATTTCATAAATGTATTTGTTGATTTGATCATGATTTAAGTAGAGTTAATTGTTAAATGTAAAGTTACTTTGTTTTCCCTTCTTGTGATGTAATGGGCCCATCCTTTCCTTTATAAGCTGTTGCTTTGTTCATTACAGGGGACAGCTTTAGTTTGTTAGTTGTTTTCTATTGAATGTTGTGTTATTTTATTTTATTTTTGTTTGTGGATTTTGTTATAAGAAATTTATGAGTTTGTAAGTCCTTTTTTATTTGGGTTCAAATAAAGACCAATCTTTTCAGTTAAGAGCTTGTGTTCTTTGTTTCTGACCCTCTGTCCCTCAAAGTAGGCAAGTTCACAGTAGTTTAATTTGCTTCTTATCATTCATATTCTGTTAAAATTCACCTCTGGTGCCGTTCTAAATGCATGAATGTGAACCGAACTATTGAGCATCTACATCTGAGATGCTGTTCTTGAGTAGCGCCCAAATATTGCGCACCACTGTGAAGGCTAAGTGACATTTTTGGAAAATGTTATCAAGGTTTTACATTTGCCTATAGTAAGACTATATAAGTGAATTTCCCCATTTCCATCTTTTCCCCCCAAACAGTTAATGAACAAATGGTGGCACAGAAGGCCTCGGGAGAGCATTTGTTTAATTCTTGCTAATATTCCTCACTTAATGTTTTGACATTTTGGGCTTGACCCATTTTTTTTGTGCTCAGGAGTGTACAATGCCAGCCAATACATTTAGTTGTAACTGCAAGATTTTAGTGAGAAAAGCAGTTTCATTGTTGCCCACAGCTGGCACAAATGAAAATCAAGTTTTTCTAGTCGAATGTTTAAAGCTGAACAAGTACTCGATTAATCAATTACTTGTGCAACATGTTGTAATACTACCAATGTCAGTGCAAGAATGGATTTGGCGGCTTATATTTGAGTTTGGAGCTAAAATGTTAATCTCTAACACAATACTTTTAAACTTTTATGAACATTATCTGTGTTAATCTGTATCTGTTTCACCGTTTCATGTTCCAGTGTCTCTATTGTTTCCTCAGGGACATTCCTCTGTCTCAAGAATCCCTTTAGATCTTCCATCCTGTAGACAAACATATGTCAGTTATGAAATTTAAGCCATCACCTAAATAACAAATTTAAAATCAAGTATTTTATTTAAATAACATCCAATAGCACCCAGAGTAACTTTTTTTAAACATGGAATGTAAACCTACGTTTTTGGATGGGCATCTTTTTAAAACAGTGCAAGTATATAAATGTTAGGTTCATTTTTCCAAGATGTATTGCTTGTCACATTGTTTTATTATTTATTTACATATCACATTGTAACAGTAAACGTAAAACTAACTTTACCACAGTGTGCAAGCGCACATCCACAGTTAAAACGATCCCCAGTTGATTCATAACAGCTCGAACCCACAGGTACACACGCAGGTCTGAACACTTTCTTTCCAGCGCTCATACGCACGCACACACACGTTACTCCAATAAACCTCCGTTAGTAGGTCTAAAGTGACGCTTTCGAATCCGTAACGGAGACTTTGTACGCAAGACCCTAGGTGAAGAACTAAAAACAGTGAGGTTCACCCCTGAATCCCTGACGTAAGAACGTAGTTATACTCACAAGAGCGTTTTAGGAATTAAAACCTGAAAATGTCTTGAGGTGTAACAACTGTGGTATTATAAACGAGATTATTATATATGTATTTTAATAATGCACACCTCGCTTGCGGTGTGAAACCGATTCGCGAGTCAACACACTTGCCCTGCACTTACATCGCGCTAAATTGTTGTTATTTGCAAACCTCTTGCTATAAAACTATACTTACTTTCAAAAGAGTTGTGCTGTTGTCATTTGTGTGATCCGTCTCAATCTGAAACGCACAATTTGTCTGACTGAGCACATTGCGCATGCGCACAGTAAGTCATTATTATGAGAAAGTTTCTCATTATTACGAGATACTAAGTCATTATTACGAGATACTAAGTCATTATTATGAGATACTAAGTCATTATTATGAGATACTAAGTCATTATTATGAGAAAGTTTCTCATTATTACGAGATACTAAGTCATTATTACGAGATACTAAGTCATTATTATGAGAAAGTTTCTCATTATTACGAGATACTAAGTCATTATTATGAGATACTAAGTCATTATTACGAGATACTAAGTCATTATTATGAGATACTAAGTCATTATTATGAGAAAGTTTCTCATTATTACGAGATACTAAGTCATTATTATGAGATACTAAGTCATTATTACGAGATACTAAGTCATTATTATGAGATACTAAGTCATTATTATGAGAAAGTTTCTCATTATTATGAGATACTAAGTCATTATTACGAGATACTAAGTCATTATTATGAGATACTAAGTCATTATTATGAGAAAGTTTCTCATTATTATGAGGTACTAAGTCATTATTATGAGATACTAAGTCATTATTATGAGAAAGTTTCTCATTATTATGAGGTACTAAGTCATTATTATGAGATACTAAGTCATTATTATGAGAAAGTTTCTCATTATTATGAGATACTAAGTCAATATAATGAGATACTAAGTCATTATTATGAGAAAGTTTCTCATTATTACGAGATACTAAGTCATTATTATGAGATACTAAGTCATTATTATGAGAAAGTTTCTCATTATTACGAGATACTAAGTCATTATTATGAGATACTAAGTCATTATTACGAGATACTAAGTCATTATTATGAGATACTAAGTCATTATTATGAGAAAGTTTCTCATTATTATGAGATACTAAGTCATTATTACGAGATACTAAGTCATTATTATGAGATACTAAGTCATTATTATGAGAAAGTTTCTCATTATTATGAGATACTAAGTCATTATTATGAGATACTAAGTCATTATTATGAGATACTAAGTCATTATTATGAGAAAGTTTCTCATTATTACGAGATACTAAGTCATTATTATGAGATACTAAGTCATTATTATGAGAAAGTTTCTCATTATTACGAGATACTAAGTCATTATTATGAGATACTAAGTCATTATTATGAGAAAGTTTCTCATTATTACGAGATACTAAGTCATTATTATGAGAAAGTTTCTCATAATAATGACTTAGTATCTCATTATATTGACTTACAAAATCACCTTTTTTTATTTAACTGTGGCGGAAACCGGCTTCCATACATTTTAAACTAGAACAGCAAAAGTGTTGTTTATTATTATTGAATATACTCTCACAAAACCTTTCTATGTCCCGGTCATATTTCACCCAGAAAAAAAGAAAGAAAAAAAAAATTAGCTTAAAGTCAAATTAAGCCTATTATTTTGTGCTATTTAAGATGTTTTGCATTTTGATATTATTTTTATGACAAGAAAGCACACCCAAATTATCATAATTATTTTACAGTAATGTAACAGTAACAATAGTAATAGTAATAATTCTAACTTGTTATTTAAACTGTAAAGTTATACATCATTGTAGACTGTTATACAAAAAAATATATATATTATTTTACAATATTATTTGTAATAGTAATAGTACTATATTACAGTAATGATAATCTGATAAGAAACACCTTTGACAATAATGGGAACTACTGAAAAGTGCATAGTAGGACAATGAGAATTTGTTGGTAAATCATAAAAATAACATTGCAATAAAAAATTAAAAATACATCTCAATTGTTTTACAATAAACTTTTATTGATTTATTTATTATTCTTGAGAAATGTGACCCTGACATATTTTTGCCCATGTTTTTGTAAGAAATATCATGGTCAAATGCATAAATTATCACACATTTTAGCTTTTAGTGTTGCAATAAAGCATGATTGAAAGAGAGAGAGAGCGACAGAGAGAGAGAGAGAGAGAGAGAGAGAGAGAGAAAGAGACAGAGCGTCGGAGAGAGAGAAAGAGACAGAGCGTCGGAGAGAGAGAAAGAGAGAGAGAGAGAGGCCACCTTTGTACCAGAATAGATGGACAGGGAGACTCTGGTGGGTAGCAGGAATTTCAGGCAGGGACAGAATATTTTATAGGAAGGGTAACAGCCACAGTAGTATGTGATGCCCCAGGCAAATATGAAAAAAAACTTACAGGCTACACTTCTCCACCACCTCTTAAATGAAAAATTAACCGTCATCAAGGCCGCATGCCTTGTTGCCCACATCCCTATGCCTCTTCACATCTCTAAATAATGACACACTCACACACATGTACAAACACACTCACACACTGCCTGCAGGGATTTACCTGCATACCCTGTGAAAGGCGATATAACACTGAAGTAGTAATATGAACACCAGTTATGAGGCAAGACTTGAGTCACCCAAAAATATCCATTGATCATTGCATCATAGTCCCCATGTGTTTTCCTAACTTCATTTCCGGCTAAAAGGACATGCATCAAGAATTTAGAGAGTGTGGAGCTGTATGTATGGACCTCACATTCATGTTCCTTGCCCTTCTCACCTGAACACTTTGTCAGGATGTCACCAACCCTGCATTTTCATCAAGATTCCTCTGGTGTCAGAAGTATAAATGCAGGACAAACTGATTTGGCATCAGGAGTCAGCCCACGTTATGAGGTAGAATGATTGCGGTGCATGTTAGGTTGATTGGCCACTTAATCTCTCAGCACAGTCAGAAATATCTGCAGCGTTGCCAGGTCAACGCACAGACCCCGCTAAGATAGGAGTAAGCCAGAATCTGGAGCATAGGGACACTGCTGCAGTCACCACAGGTCCCGACCGCTGTCACTAGTGCCATTGACCTTGTAGCCCAGAGCATTTTACTGAAAAAAAATGCCTTCGGAGTGCTGCTAATTCACAATCACAGTTAAATCAGGATTGCTTGAAATTAGACAGTGCTGCTTAGCCTAATGTGTTTGAATTCAGCACCTGGTATTTAACAGGAAAGTTTTCTTAAGTGGGATCACACAGGGGAATATGTTAAAACATGGGGTCATAAAAGGGAGGGGCCTGTGAAAATGGGTGTGGTCAGAATGGGGACTGGGAGATTTTAAAGGCTGGGAGTATAGAAGCAATGTCATTAAACAAACAGTTCTCAGTTTCCATTGTCATTGTAAAAAAGCACATAACTGGTAATCAGAAGGTCACTGGTTCGATCCCCACAGCCACCACCATTGTGTCCTTGAGCAAGACACTTAACTCCAGGTTGCTCTGGGGGGATTGTCCCTGTAATAAGTGCACTGTAAGTCGCTTTGGATAAAAGCGTCTGTCAAATGCATAAATGTAAATGTAAATGTAAAACAGGTTTATCTTTAAGATTGATATGACTAGAGTCTTCGTTTGTGAGTGTGCATCATTTTAGACATTTACGCATTTGGCAGATGCTTTTATCCAAAAAAAAAACGTACAGGGACAATCCCTCTGGAGCATCCTGGATTTAAGTGCCTTGCTCAAGGAAACAATGTGGTGGCTGTGGGGATTGAACCAGTAACCTTCTGATTACCAGTTATGTGCATTAGTCCACTATGCCACCACACCGCTTAGAGAAACCTATCTATTAAAATATGTAGGAATAAGCAATGAAATAAAAGTGCAACTTTTAAAGGATGGGGTGAAATAGGGAAAGGGGAGTGTTAAAGGGTGGGCCAAAAAAGGGAGTGGACTACTAAATGGCAAGGATAGAAAAGTTAAGCTACTATTAAAGGGCAATGCTGGAAAAGAAAGTGGACTGCTAAATGGCAGGGCTGAAAAAGGGAGGGTACTGTTAAAGGGAGTGAACTACTAAAAAGCAGGGGACTGTTAAAGGCTGGGACCAGAAAAGGAAGTGAACTTCTAAATGGCAGTGCTAGGAAAAGAATGGGGCCAGAAAGGGGAGTGAACTGCTAAATGATATAGCTGGAATGGGGAGAGATATGTTAAAGGGCAGGGCCTTAAAAGGGAGTGGACTGATAAATGGCAGGGTTAAAAAGGGGAGGGGAGTGTTAAAGGGTGGGGCCAAAAAAGGGAGTGGACTGCTAAATGACAGGGATAGGAAGAGGAGGGGATTCTTAAAGGACAGGACCATCAATTTGAGTAGACTGCTGATTGGCAGGGCTAGAAAAGGGTGGGGCCAGGAAAGGGAGTGAACTGCTAAATGGTAGAGCTGGAAAAGAGAGGGGACTGTTAAAGGGCAGGACCATAAAAGGGAGTGGACTGCTAATTGGCAGGGCAAGAAAAGGGTGGGGCCAGAAAAGGGAGTGAACTGCTAAATGGTAGGGCTGGACTGTTAAAGGGCAGCGCCATAAAAGGAAATGGACTGCTAAATGGCAGGGTAAAAATGGGAGTGGACTGTTAAATAGTGGGGACAGAAAAGGGCTGATAATTGGCAGGGCTAGAAAGGACAAGGGACAGAAACGTGACTGAACTGCTTAAAAGGAGGGGACTGTTAAAGGGTGGGGCCAGAAAAGGAAGTGAACTGCTAAATGGTAGGGCCAGAAAATGGTCAGGCTAGAAAAGGGAGTGAATTGCTAAAAAGGAGGGGACTGTTAAAGGGCAGGCCCATAAAAGGGTGTGGACTAAGGGGAGGGGACTGTTAAAGTGCGGGGACAAAAAAGGCAGCGGACTGCTAATTGGCAGGGCTAGAAAAAGGTGAAGCCAGAAAAGGGAGTGAACTTCTAAAAAGGAGGGGACTGTTTAAGCTTGGGTCCAGAAAAGATAGTTGACTGCTAAATGGCGGGGCTAGAAAAAGGTGAGGCCAGAAAATGGAGTGAACTTCTAAAAAGGAGGGGACTGTTTAAGCTTGGGTACAGAAAAGGAAATGAACTGCTAAATGCTAGGGCCAGAAAATGGTGAGGCTAGAAAAGGGAGTGAATTGCTAAAAAGGAGGGGACTGTTAAAGGGCAGTCCCATAAAAGGGTGTGGACTGCTAAATGGCAGGGTTAAGAAGGGGAGGGGACTGTTAAGGTGCAGGGACAAAAAAGGGAGCAGACTGCTTATTGGCAGGGCTAGAAAAGGGTTGGGCCAGAAAATATATTTGACTGCTAAATGGCAGGGCTAGAAAAGGGTGAGGCCAGAAAAGGGAGTGAACTCTAAAAAGGAGGGGACTGTTTAAGTGTGGGTCCAGAAAAGGAAGTAAACTGCTAAATGGCAGGGCTAGAAATGGTGTAGTCCATAAAGGGGATTGAACTACTAAATAGGAAGGCTGGAAAGGGGAGGGGACTGTTAAAGGGCAGGGCCATTAAAGGGAGTGGACTCCTAATTGGCAGGGTTAGAAAAGGGTAGGGCCAGAAAAGATGATAGCTGCTAAATGGCAGGGCTAGAAAAGGGGAGGTGATTTTTAAAGGGTGGGGAAAGAAAAAAGATTGGACAGTTAAATGGCAAAGTTTATCAGAGAGTAGGAATCTGAGATGGTCAGGTTCAATTTATTTAATGTGCTCAAAGTCATTGGCTGGTATTTAGGATGGAAAATGGCACAATTAACACTGTCAGGCAACATGAGCCAAAGTGCCTTTCTATATTATTGCATGATTATGTACTGAAAACAATAAGAATCATCAATAATTACAATAATATCCAGATAGAAGTGAATCTATGATTTTGATGAGGTCCTTTTATATTTTGTCTGGTAAGTTTCTCATGCCTCTGAGATTTCTCATTGAGGAACGGACTGCTGTAGGTGCCTTGCGTTTTGCTTCATTGAATTACTCTGCTATTTTGATATATGGGTGCAGAAAGTATGCATGGACTTTGACTAATCTAGCATGGTAATTTCCCCAGCAGAGTGAATTAAGACTGTTTTCATTCACATGAAGGTGACCTTGTCCACCAGCCTGCCATTTGGTGATTATTGTCTCTCTCTCTCTCTCTCTCTCTCTCTCTCTCTCTCTCTCTCTCTCTCTCTCTCTCTCTCTGTGTTTTTAACCCACTGACTTAATCACACCAGATATAAACAAGGCTCCTGCAGGCATGAAGTAAAAATCATTAATTAAGACTGCCACAAAAAATTAGAGATTGCAGGATGGTAAGAGCGAGGGAGAGAATGCAGATTGCAAAGTGTGAAACAGACATTATAAAGATAATTGATTTACATTATCGGCACCTACTGCTAGAAGATGTCTATACCACAGGCACTGTTTATTTGTAAAATTAGTCATAGATAGATGTCAGACACTATGGCCTACTATATGCATACTTTAGACAAGTATGAAGCCACCTTGCTACTTCTAGAACATAAACAGACATGCTGTGGTATAACTAGAAATTCATACAATCCCATTGAGCAGATCTAGACCAGTGGTGCTGGTGAGGAGGAGTGTTTTAGAGAGAGAACTCGTAGCCCACTACAGTGAACCCAGCTTTCTTTCAAACAACTGAGACTTTTTAAATGGTTTGACAAAGAGAGAGAAAGTAAGTTGATAGGATAACAGATTAAATATGAAGGGATCTAAATCAGATTAGGCCATAGAGTATGCGAGCTGATTGGCTAACAGATTACCTGTTCAAAAGACTTGTCAGCTAGTGCCGTGTAGAGTTCCATGACTGAACTTAGAATAATTTAAACTGTTGACATGTTTATAGTCAGCTACCTAAATGATAAAATCAGGTTTAGTGGCAGACATTTTATGTAACCTACATCACCCCCTTAAATCCTGAGGTCTACCACAGTGACATGAGAATGCATGTTTAATATGGACACAGTGACTGCATACTTGCATGAAGTATGTTTCTTTTTCTATCAAAGTATAACCATGTTTTTTTTTTTATATGATACCATGGTAATGCCAAATGTTTGTTTAACACACTATCATAATATCATTGTATTCTTTGGAATTTCATGTAAATAATGTAGTATATAAATATGGTAGTTATTTAGTACCATGGTATATATTGAAGTACTATTGTGCCATCTGAATATGCATGGCACAAACACAGTGATATTTGTACAGAGAAGTGGTAAGATACTATTGAAATGTTTAAAACTTAAAAATAATAATGCTTATATCTGTGTTCTTAAGAATAAAATAGTTGTATTATTTGTGAATTGATTTGAGTGTCATTTCTGGATTCATTGTCTTTAAATGATAAAGTTTCTAAATATAATGTATGCACTCTACACCTGAAAGGTTGGCACTATGGTAAACTGTCTCATCCTCATGCAAAAGATGACCTATAAGACTTCTAAATCTTCTGTCAGTACACACTCACACACACACACACACTGCAAGGAAATGCCCTGAATTGAAAGAGGGTGTGTAAACGTGGAGTGTGTTGAATTACCTCCCTCTGCCCCTGTAATAATCTGTTTTACGATTGATAGTCTTACATACACACACACTCATCATCTTTCACACCTGATGGTCTCTTGTGAGTAGAGCGCATGCTCATAATCACCTCCCAATGAGACGCTCACACTTCATTAAAAGCGTAATCAAGTTCATTACTGTGCTATAGACGCTCAGCTAGCAAACGGGCTCAGATAAATCATAGACAGCGTCTCGGCATGTGTGTGGAGGGTTATCTTGCCCAACCAGCTGGAAGAGTAGAGGCCAGAGAAACCTTTCTGAGCACACGTGGCCTTTACATAACCTTGCAGCTATTGATGTTGTTTATCTCTGTATACAGTACTTTAGTTAGTTACTCCTATTTATCAACACTCTAAGTTAGGCAATAAGTGCTGAACTGTTGGCTAAAAACCAACTATAAACTGGCTATGAAGCCAGTATTCCCCTGTCTCCAGCTATCCTCAAGAGAAATTAACCTCAGTGGCTTTAGTGTGTTTCCCTGGGTTACCTGCAACCCTGAAACTATGTGTTTTTTAGTTGCGAAACAACAGTGCAATACAGTTTCAGTTTCACCCTGCCTGTTGCGTACAACAGAAAATAATTTCGATTTATCCGTCATATTAAAAATGTGTTTACAGACAATGATTGGTCAAGCACTTAAATGGGTGGAACGTTGCAGCAAACGGACAGTTATTGAAATGATGTGTGGGACTGACGATTGCAATGTAAAATTAAATGGATGTCGATTACATTTGTTCATTCGGCAGGTCAGAAAATCAGAAACAGTTGTAATGTGTGGTGTAACACATTTAATTTAGCTATCATAATTTTACATTTAGCCCAATTTGCATTTTTCATTATTGCAATAACAGTTTGGAGACTGGTCAGATGTTTTCATTTGGTAATTTTTGCTAGTTGATTAGTATTTTGAGGTTTTAGGAGCAACATCAAATCAAATCAAATCAAATCAAATCACTTTATTGTCACACTACCATGTACACAAGTGCAACAGTAGGTGAAATTCTTGTGTGCAGTTCCGAGCAACATAGCAGTCATGACAGTGACGAGACATATACCAATTACAATAAACAACATACTTACACAACACAATTTACATATCAAATGTACACATACTTACACAAAACAATTTACAAATCAGATGTACACATACTTACACAACACAATAATTATATACAATGCAGAATATAGAACAGAATATACAATACAATACAATAAGTGGGAGTATATGAAATATATATGTGTATATATATATATATATATATATATATAGCAGTTGTATTGAGGAGAATATGTTGACAGTCCAGTGTGAGATTATAGATTAATAAAGTGCAGTGCTAATTATTGATCCTGATAGATCAAGTGTTCAACAGTCTGATTGCTTGGGGAAAAAGCTATCATGTAGTCGGCTGGTGCGGGTCCTGATGCTGCGATACCGCCTGCCTGATGGTAGCAGTGAGAACAGCCCATGACTTGGGTGACTGGAGTCTCTGATGATCCTCCGAGCTTTTTCACACACCGCCTGGTGTATATGTCCTGGAGGGAGGGAAGCTCACCTCCGATGATGTTCCTGGCAGTTCGCACCACCCTTTGCAGGGCTTTGCAGTTGTGCTGCGGTGCTATTGCCGTACCAGGCGGTGATGCAGCCAGTCAGGATGCTCTCTACAGTGCTGGTGTAGAACCGTGTGAGGATGTGGTGGTTCATTCCAAACTTCCTCAGCCGTCTCAGGAAGAAGAGGCGCTGGTGAGCCTTCTTCACAACGGCCTCAGTGTGGGCCGGACCATGTGAGTTCCTCAGTAATGTGGACACCGAGGAACTTGAAGCTGCTGACTCTCTCCACCGGTGCTCCATTGATGGTGATGGGGCTGTGTTCTCCGTCTTTCTTCCTGAAGTCCACAACAAGCTCCTTGGTTTTACTGACGTTGAGGGAGAGGTTGTGCTCCTGACACCAGCGTGTCAGAGTGTGCACCTCCTCTCTGTAGGCTCTTTCATCATTGTCAGTGATCAGACCTACCACCGTCGTATCGTCAGCAAACTTAATGATGGCATTGGAGCTATGTGTTGCCACACAGTCATGTGTGTACAGGGAATACAGGAGTGGGCTGAGAACACAGCCCTGCGGGGCTCCAGTGTTGAGGGTCAGTGATGAGGAGGTGTTGCTGCCCATTCTAACATCCCACCATAGAAGAAAAACAATTGTAACGAGTCAGGGTCAGACACTGAGGGAAGATCCATTTGCAGAGTTTATTAGTAGAGTAGTCAAACAGGCAGAAGTCAAACCAGGTAAGCAAATTCACATGAAGCAATAAATCCAATATGAGAGGCAGAGGGGTAAATCCATGGAACAGGCTAAGGTCATAAACAGGTAGGCAAACAATGTAGATAAGTACTCAGAAATGCAAGACAACGTGGTTTAATTGGCAAGACTTTGCAATGAAGTGAAGCCTGAGCTGTTGATGAGTGATTGGAAAACAGGAGTATGAGAAAATGGTGGGAAGTAAGGGATTCTGGGAAATATAGATATATTTGCCTCCCAATATTCTGGGAGGCAAAAAAATCTGGGTATCATCAGCTTAACAATGGAAGGATACACCATGTTTCATAAAAAATAGATCAGATTGGAAGCATGTATAAGGAAAAAATAACAGGGGCGAAAATGGAACCTTGGGGAACCCCCCCCCCACGGAACATGTGCTACAGAGGACTTGAAGTTGTCTAGGCTGATTGAAAACATTCTATCTATCAAATAAGAATGAAACCATTTGAGAACAGTTCCCTTCAGTTCCCTTGAGAATACCCAAACAGTGCTCGAGATGAGAAATGAGAACGTTATGGTCGACCATATCAAATGCTGCACTGAGATCTAAAAGAACAAGGATTGCATTATCACCAGAGTCAACAGTTAATAAAATGTAATTTAAAACCTTTAACAAAGCAGACTCTGTACAATGAAATGTTCTGAAACCCGACTGAAATGTCTCAAAGATAGAATTTGCATTCAAGAAAGATTGTAATTGTAAAACTTTTGAGATGAAGGGCAAATTCGAAATAGGTCTATAATTTATTCAGACAACAGAATCAAAATTCGGTCTTTTAAGGGATGGTATCACTATAGCGTGCTTAAAGTTCTCAGGTAGGGTACACCTGTTAAGGCATGTATTTATTATGGAAAGAAGACTGGGCCCCACAGTGTCGAAGGGCTGTTTGATAAGACGTGAAGGAATAGTATCATGAAAACAAGACATTGGTTTAAGTTGAGCAACAATTTTCTTAAGAGTGGAAAGAGAGATGGACTCAAGCTCACTTCAAACAGCAGTACAAACAGGGGTTTAAGACAGATCATATGCAGCTGGCAGGATCAGTGATCTCTGACCAGCAATCTTTTTAACAAAAAATCTGCAAACATTCTCACAGATTGTAGCAGATGACTATTGGTGAGCTTTACCAGATGGATTAATTATAGAGTTTATTGAAGAAAAAATTATTCTCGGTTTATGACAGTTCATTGCAATAATGACAGACTAATATTTAGTCTTTGCAGCTTTTACTGCTTTCTGAATGTTAGACAGAGAGTCCCTTAGAGCTTCATAGTACACCTGTAGTTTGTACTTTTAAGTCTAAGAGAAAGTGTGGTAACATTTCCTACCTTAGGTGGTTGTGGCTCAGTTGGTAGAGCGGGTCGGCCACTAATCGCAGGGTTGGTGGTTCGAATCCTGGCCCACACGACTCCACATGCCGAAGTGTCCTTGGGCAAGACACTGAACCACAAGTTGCTCCCAATGGCAGGCTAGCGCCTTGCCTTGGTGTATGAATGTGTGTGTAAATGGGTGAATGAGTCACAGTGTAAAATGCTTTGAATACCGTTAAGGTTAAAAGGTGCTATATAAGTGCAGACCATTTAACCATGTCTCAACTTTAGGTTTAGGGTGTTTGGGTTTTAATGGTGCAACAGAATGTAAAATGCTTAAAAAAGTGGAATTAAACCATTTAAAATGATCATCCACACTTAAATGGGGCAAGGGGTACTCCAGCACTTGAGAATCACTGGCTTCTTTATACATCAGAGAAATCTTCACTGGTATTGGGGCTAAATGTTCAGGACCATCGGACAGTGGTATGGGGTTTTTCCTTTTGAACATCAAGAGAGGCCAATATGAGTAAGGCCATTCACACACCGGGTACGATCAAATGAATCAATAAGATGTAAAAATTCCTTAGATAAAAAATCAGTTATGCAGACATGAATGTTGAAGTCCCCAAGAATCAAAGATCTACCCTTCTACATTCTGTGACTATTATTATTTCTGGATTGTGCATTTCAATTCACAGAGCTTTTACAAAGCGTGTGGTCTCCCAAAAACGAATTAATTGTAACATCCATAATGCTGGAATTGCGAGATATAAAGTCGCAATTACGAGAAATAAAGTTGCAGTTGCGAGATATAAACTTGCAATAGTGAGAAATAAAGTCACAATTGCAAAACATAAACTTGAAATTACGAGAAATAAACTTGTATTCGCTACAAATGAGGTCACAGTTGCAATTACAAGAAGTAAAGTCTCAATTGTGAGACATAAAGTCACAATTAAAAGATATCAAGTTGCAATTCTGAGAAATAAAGGAGCAATTGTGAGATATAAAGTGACAATTGCAAAATATAGTTGCAATACCGAGAAATAAAATTGCATTTGCGAGATAATTGCGAGATACAGGGTCTGTTCCCAACCTAGTGAGCTGCCTCCGGATGACTCCTCTCACGTCATCTGTATTTAAAGCTGTTGTGAGTCGAATGACACGTGGAGTTGCCGCTTTGTAAAGCCTTCCAAATCTCTCACTTACGAGGCTCCATTTCAGTAAGAATGCTGCCAAAAAACACATGTTCCTATGTAGGCCGGAGACAGCGAGGAAGCTCACTTAGTTTTGGAACAAACGCATGAACTAAAAATACGAAATAAATACAGTCACAATTGTAAAATATAAAGCTAAAATTATATTTTTGTTCTTTTATTCTGTGGCGGAATCAAGGCACCATAGCAGACACACACACACACACACACACACACACACACACACACACACACACACACAATAATAATTATAAATCTCAGTATCATTTGGTAATCTGTGCTTCCCCACTGTTGAACAACAGCAGCCGCTACTGAACTCCAACTACAGGAATTATTTCAGTAACGCATAACCAGAAGTTAATCTGCCTAGAACAGTGTCCCAACGTTAAAAATGACTATTTAGACAACTTTACAGCTTAAATAATACACTAATAATTACAGATTTTGCTTTACAATTCTGTCTGTTTATTAGAATTTGTTAATTGCATTGCTTTCTTTTTACTTAATGAGGAATGAGTCTAAATTATTTTATGTGGTAATCGTTTGTATAGATCTACTACAAAGCATCAATGAACGTCATTGCCAAGGCTTCTAAAGCATGATATAGGTATAAAATTATCATAATAAGCGAAATATCATTAATTAAATAACATTGTGCTTCCAGCCAGAGGTTATAAAATGTAAGTACAGTGGGAACATCCGGCGGCCATGTGACCATTCATATATATACAACTGTAAGCACGCACATGTATGAGATATGCATTCATAAAACAACTGTCAGATAGACCACATTTAAACAAATTTCTTCACACATGCCCAGTATTTCAACACATGTGCCTTCAGGGTCTGTCCTAGCACAACACAGTAAGTGTGAGTGCTGTTTGTCTACAGGCTAGAACTGATCTCGCATGGACATATGAGCAATGAGCATGTAAAGAAATGGACCTAAACAGTGGAAAGGGGGATTGGGGCGGAACAAAAGACATTCAGGATTAATTAGGCGTCAGATTGGTTGTGGGGCACAGGTGCATTGCGCATGCAAAATGTCCTCTCGGCCTGTTGGGTCAACATGCTTGGGTTTCTTTTATAATTTTTTTTTATATAATTTCTCTGAAAAAACTGCTTAAACTAGACTAGGTTTGCTGAAATTAGCTGGTTTAAACTGGTTTAAACCAGTCTCTAAGCCTCGCAAAGCTTGTGTTTAGCTCATCAGCTAGCTGGTTTTCCCAGTAGGACACCTGGACCTCTCGCTTGGGGGGGGTGCTTAAACCGGTCTATGCTAACCTTGGTCTCCCAGCTGGAAAGTGACCAAAACCCCTCTAAAACTAGCCAACAGATTAAGACCAGCTAAGACCAGAAAACCATCCTAGTCTTGTTTTGTTTTGGGGTTCGAGTTTTTGTTTTGTTTTGTTAGCACAAAGCTTGGCCAGGCTGGCAGACCACCTAAGACCATAAATTTGTCCTTGTTTTGTTTAGTTTTGTTTTGCTGGCTTAAAGTTTGGCCAGGCTGGCAGACTAGCTTAGATCAGAAAACCATCCTAGACTTGTTTTGATTTGTTTTGTTTTGTACAAAGCTTGGCCAGGCTATCTGACCATGTAAGACCAGAAAACCATCCCTGGGTGGTTTTGATTTGTTAGCTCAAAGCTTGGCCAGGCTGGCAGACCAGCTAAGACCAGGAAACCATCCTAGACTGGTTTAGATTTTTTTGTTAGCATGGAGCTTGACAAGGCTGGAAGACCAGCTAAGACCAGCAAAGAGCAAACCATCTTTTTTTGCTGGGGTCCAGTATCCAAAATGCTACAAAAAAACAGCATAATGTATGTTTATATATTGCGCGTGTATTCCTCACAGCACAAGAAATCGCAGAAGTTTCTTGTTTGTAATTGATTGATTCTTTGAGTTTTCACTTTGCAGTGTCAATTCTGCTTGCGATCACACTGTATTCAAAGCAGATGCAAATGATTGTGCATTCACTTTCCACTGAATTCAGGTACCGTAAGAGTCTTTGACCTCATTCAGTTGTATTTTTAGTTGGGTTTGGCATTTTTTTCCGTATAGTGACACAAGCAGCAGATCAAATATTTCGGAGATGATACAAAAATGGGAGAATTAGTGGGACACCTTTCAACCTTTTGCATTATGTAATTTTCTGAGGCACAGGAAGTCTCCATCTTTGAATACTGATTGGTAATTTAACATGAAACAGGAGTTATGGGCTTAATCTTCATTCCTGACCAAGAATATTTGCGCTCACTTTGAGAGAACATTTTGATATTCAGAACATGGCTGATATGACTCACTAAGCAATGTCCTACATTTGAATTAATAAATTGTTTTGTGTTCCAAAATGTTTCAGATGCATTAGCATTAATGGAAGGAAGTTTGACAGTGTATGTGGACTGTGATGTAATGACTCACTCCCTGAAGTTTTGTAAGAACCTTAAACTTTCCTAAAGGAATAGCTAACCAAGAAATGAAAATGACTTCCGTGTCAATCTAAACACAGAGGACTTTCTTTCTTTAGTGAAACGCAAAATCTTCACGACACGCCTTCGTACTGAAAGTTTGAATATGCACAATTGTGAATTAAATTTGGAAGCAACAGCAAAGGGGAATAGTTTCATTGAATAACCTTTTAAATTTAAGATTGTTCCTTGCACAAAGCTAATTGTGTGGCTTCAAAAAACCTGGAATATGGTGCACAAGTCATCTAAGCTATTTCTTATAGTGTTTTATTATGCTTTTTTTGTCCTTTTTGGAGCTCGACAGCCATGGTCATTATTAAATGTCATTGTATGGAAAATATCAGCATGAAGATTATTCAAAATATCACCTTTTGTGTTTCACAAACTATAACCGCATACAGGTTTAGATTGACAGTAAATGTGAGAATGTGAGTAAATTACATAGCTTTAATTTGTGGGTGAACTATTCCTTTACACTGCTGCTTTTAGACCAATGTGTTAAGTCATTGGTGCTTTTCCATTTTATGAATGCATTTATAATATATAAGTGAAGCTGTCAGAGTGTGCCTTTTAAGAATCCTTTTTTAGCCCTTTTTGCATTTCAAACACCTCATTCACATGTACAGTGAAAGCATTTGTGGTATTATGGTTTGCCTCAGCACCTCAACAAGTACAGGGAAAATCCATTTCATCATGTGCATTGACGTGTTCTCTCTGAATGAAACAATGACATTCTGAAACCTCACCTTTGCTAATGGAGATCATACTAGTGTACGCACCCCATACAGAAAGATAAATGTATAATGACTAAGCACTTTTAGCGGAAGGAAACCACAGTATCTGTGCTCTACCTTCTGCCAGCTCCCTCTGGTGGTGCTCTTTTGAACTCGCTGATCATTTATCAGAAGGTTAAAAAGGATAGTTCACCCAAAAATTACAATTTGTAATTTATCACTCTCATGTTGTCCCAAACCCTTCTGACTTTGTGACCAAAAAAGTACAGTGTGCATTGGCCTTAAGACACTTTAGCGAGAGTGGACTTGAGCTTCTCTGCCTATGCATGCTACGGTAACTTCCATGACAGATTAGGGCTAGATTTTGGCGCTAATGACATAAGTGTCAGGGCACAATTCGTTTTGTGGTACACTGGGTTGTGTCATCTGTGGTGAAATTCCCTGTTCTATTGCTCTAACCACCCACACAAAGCCATTAACCACCACGTCAAACATCCGCTGGAAGCCGAACTCACTCTCAGAGAGAGCTCAGGGGTGGGTTAGTGAGGTTTGAACACAACAGCTAGCTTTACACATCAGGTAACACCTTCCAATCATAGGTGGGACCATTGGGACTGTAGAACAGAGCTGTAAATCAGACTGGCTTGTGAACAAGCACATATTAGAATGCAATGGTTATGGCTACTAACAATGACATGTCCCTGGGTGATTCACTTGAAGAGGAATAGCGAAAATAAGTGATTCCGTAATTGACTTGCCGCTACATTAGAGTAAGCCAGGCTAGTTAGCTATTAGCTAGTGGCTAATGAAGAAAATCTGTTGTTTTAATGATGTTGAAAAAGCAAGGTTATGAATTGATTTGCAGACTTAATAATTGTGTGGCACAATGTGGAAAGCGTTAGCTCACAGGTTAGAGTATGGGGTTGTGTGTGTGTGTGTGTGTGTGTGTGTGTGTGTGTGTGTGTGTGTGTGTGTGTGTGTGTGTGTGTGTGTGTGTGAGCGTGTATTTATCACTTTGTGGGGACCAAATGTCCCCATAAGGATAGTAAAACCCAAAATCTTTGACCTTGTGGGGACATTTTGTCGGTCCCCATGAGGAAAACAGCTTATAAATCATACTAAATTATGTTTTTTGAAAATGTAAAAATGCAGAAAGTTTTCTGTGAGGGTTAGGTTTAGGGGTAGGGTTAGGTTTAGGGGATAGAATATAAAGGTTGTACAGTATAAAAACCATTATGTCTATGGAAAGTCCCCATAAAACATGGAAACACTACGTGTGTGTGTGTGTGTGTGTGTGTGTGTGTGTGTGTGTGTGTGTGTGTGTGTGTGTGTGTGTGTGTGTGTGACAGTATAGATATTGCTGGTTGTTTCTGCTATGGAATGTGAACATTTTGGGTTTGTGCTTCATAAATGACATCTCAAATTGTGTGGCTTGTTAAGGAGAGGTCTTTTCTAAGCAATCAGTCTGGCAGACAATAAATCAAAACAAAAGACAAAAATGTAAAAAATAAGTACATTGAAGGAGGTACCATATCTACAGTATGGACCAGAATATCCCTTCTCACATAGAATGTTCCAACAACATTGGCTAACATTATGTAAAGGAACAAATATTGTCCAAATATTGTATTAAAGGAACATCCTTATGATGTTATTAGTATTCAGTAAAAGAAAACTTTCATAGAACAACATTGTCTGTATGTCCTTTAAACAAAATTTGATATTTTTTTGAAAAACTGGATATTTTTGTATTCCCATAACAAAAATGTAACGTTTGGGAAATGCTTTAAGAACATAAAATTGTAAACTGAAAGTACTAGCTATGTTTCAAAGTTGTGAACTGAATAAGGGCTGTCAATCGAATTAATTACATGGTATGCAATTAGTTAATATGAATTAATCACATATAAATATTAGCTGAGAAAGCCCTTCAAATAACAATAATTCAATATAACTATTTATAATTATTTAATCATTATATATTAAATAATTACAAATAATGTGTGTGTGTGTGTGTGTGTATATACAGTGAGAAAAATAAGTATTTGAACACCCTGCTATTTTGCAAGTTCTCCCACTTTTAAATCATGGAGGGGTCTGAAATTGTCATCGTAGGTGCATGTCCACTGTGAGAGACATAATCTAAAAAAAAAAATCCAGAAATCACAATGTATGATTTTTTAACTATTTATTTGTATGATACAGCTGCAAATAAGTATTTGAACACCTGAGAAAATCAATGTTAATATTTGGTACAGTAGCCTTTGTTTGCAATTACAGATGTCAAACGTTTCCTGTAGTTTTTCACCAGGTTTGCACACACTGCAGGAGGGATTTTGGCCCACTCCTCCACACAGATCTTCTCTAGATCAGTCAAGTTTCTGGGCTGTCAGCTGAGAAACACGGAGTTTGAGCTCCCTCCAAAGATTCTCTATTGGGTTTAGGTCTGGAGACTGGCTAGGCCACGCCAGAACCTTGATATGCTTCTTACAGAGCCACTCCTTGGTTATCCTGGCTGTGTGCTTTGGGTCATTGTCATGTTGGAAGACCCACCCTCGACCCATCTTCAATGCTCTAACTGAGGGAAGGAGGTTGTTCCCCAAAATCTCGCAATACATGGCCCGGTCATCCTCTCCTTAATACAGTGCAGTCAGCCCTGTCCCATGTGCAGAAAAACACCCCCAAAGCATGATGCTACCACCCCCATGCTTCACAGTAGGGATGGTGTTCTTGGGATGGTACTCATCATTCTTCTTCCTCCAAACACGGTTAGTGGAATTATGACCAAAAAGTTCTATTTTGGTCTCATCTGACCACATGACTTTCTCCCATGACTCCTCTGGATCATCCAAATGGTCATTGGCAAACTTAAGATGGGCCTTGACATGTGCTGGTTTAAGCAGGGGAACCTTCCGTGCCATGGATGATTTCAAACCATGGCGTCTTAGTGTATTACCAACAGTAACCTTGGAAGCGGTGGTCCCAGCTCTTTTCAGGTCATTGACCAGCTCCTCCCGTGTAGTTCTGGGCTGATTTCTCACCTTTCTTAGGATCATTGAGACCCCACGAGGTGAGATCTTGCATGGAGCCCCAGTCCGAGGGAGATTGACAGTCATGTTTAGCTTCTTCCATTTTCTAATGATTGCTCCAACAGTGGACCTTTTTCACCAAGCTGCTTGGCAATTTCCCTGTAGCCCTTTCCAGCCTTGTGGAGTTGTACAATTTTGTCTCTAGTGTCTTTGGACAGCTCTTTGGTCTTGGCCATGTTAGTAGTTGGATTCTTACTGATTGTATGGGGTGGACAGGTGTCTTTATGCAGCTAACGACCTCAAACAGGTGCATCTAATTTAGGATAATAAATGGAGTGGAGGTGGACATTTTAAAGGTAGACTAACAGGTCTTTGAGGGTCAGAATTCTAGCTGATAGACAGGTGTTCAAATACTTATTTGCAGCTGTATCATACAAATAAATAGTTAAAAAATTATACATTGTGATTTCTGGATTTTTTTTTTAGATTATGTCTCTCACAGTGGACATGCACCTACGATGACAATTTCAGACCCCTCCATGATTTCCAAGTGGGAGAACTTGCAAAATAGCAGGGTGTTCAAATACTTATTTTCCTCACTGTATATATATATTAATATTCAATATAATTAAAATGTATTACATTACATTATTGTGGCAGAAGAGTTCATTATCATTGATAAGACCAAAATAATAAAAGTGGTTTTAGACTCCAATATATTGTTTATTTGCATATTATTGAACATAAGCAAATCATCAGCCTACAGTTCACAGCCATCGATTTTGCAATTGAATTTGTCAAGCAGCCCGAGATTTATTATATGGCTTTTCTAAGGCCACGTCAATGTACACCTGCATCAGACGGATGCTTTTCACACTTTGTTTGTGTTCCGTCATAAATATACCATATTTAGTGTCAAGTTTAACATAGTTTAAGACTTTAGAAACCCGTCTTGAAATCCCTAAATTTGTATTTGCGCTCCATCAAGCTGTGTTTTGAATGCAAGAACACGTCCTTGTGTTGTACTGTCTGCAGAAGTGTTGGTTTGTTCTCTCTATAAGCTGTGCATTGTCTATACTGCTGAATTTCCGCTTACTACACCCTGGAGAAAGGGTTTACTTCAAATTTGAATTGCTCAGGAATATTCTAGGGACATGATTAATTGCATTAATTGCATAATTAAATGTATGCAAAAATATCAAAACATAATATAAAAAACAAAATTGGCGAATAAAGCCACGTTTCCATCCCATGTGTTCAAAATCGTTGCTTCCAGAGAAATTGTAGCCACTGTGATTGTTTTTTAATAAAATACTCGCTGTTTAGAGCACACACACAAAACAAGTGTCGATCTATGATATATTTTTCAAAAGTGTTTATAAACCTACTCTTCGGCACAGTTCAAGTTTGTATTAGACTTATTTACTCTGCAATCTCAATGCAGGCTTTGGATTTTAAGAACATCTTTATTTCAGGATGATCAAAGCAACATTCAGATGCAATGACTGGTCTGCTGGTTAGTCCAGTTATAAATGAATTATTCAGTCACATTAATATTTTAATGTACATCTTGCATTCCTAATCAATTTAATAGGAGTTTGTTAAGTAAATGTTTCTCCATCGTAGTTCATCATACGCATTTCTTCTTTTCGAATACAAAATGTATCCATCACAAGTGAGCGATAATGTTTTTTATGTGCATTTTGGAGAACCATCCACAAGCAACAGGGTGGAACATTTTTCACAGGAAAGCACCACTCACATTTTCTTTAGCAAATGTAAAAATCTTGTCATTTTTTATTGTTTAAGCTCTTGCTTCCAATTTCAGTTTCTACGAATGTTTGTGTCATCCATATTCATGCTAATATAAGCCTCCTCGGATATAAGGCTATTTTAAATCTCATGTTGAGTAGAGCATCAGAGAGAGATTAACATGCCATCATTTGAATGATGAATCACGTTAATATTAGTCGTGCCCTCTTGCCGTGTGCCCTTTACTTAATAATTAACTTCCGGATTATTAGTCCTTATCTAAAAAAAAATATCTTTTTATTTGACTATTCTGTGTTTCTACATCTCTAGTTTCGTGTAGCCGGGTAGTCGTGTAGACTTGACAATCTGTATTAAGCCTAGTCTACATTGCAGCTTATTCTGGCCAAATCTCTGTGCATAAAGGGCAAGAAGTAACCACATCTGAATGCACATGATCTTTGATCCATCAGACATCACTGTCTTAAAAAACATCATTCAGTATCAGTAATAGATATCATGAACATGGGCTTGGGATTATTTTAGTAAAGCTTTGTTTATTAACACCATTCCTCAGATGCAAGTTAAGACTTTATTATTCAAAGCAGAAGCCATACATCAACACTGTCCAAAGCAGAAGACATACATCAACACTGTCCAGAAGCGCTGCTGACTTCTCTGGTCCCGGTCTCATTTTAGATGGAAAGTAGAAAAGTGGAACTGTGTTTCTTGGCCCTACAAGTCCACATTTCAAATTGGTTTTGAAAAACACAGCCGTCGTGTTCTCCGGGCCAAAGAGGAAAAGGTCCATCCAAGCTGTTATTAGTGTCAGGTCCAAAAGCCAGTGTCTGAGCATGTTGTAATCATCTGATTTGAAAATGACTGTATATTAAAAAGATAACAATGAAATATTTTGAAGCAGGTAAATCCAATGATTTGAGCTAAAGAAGCACAATTTATGATACCATTGGGGGTAGATTATATTTTGATTTGAAATACGTTATTTAATTGTAATCTTGACCAATAGTTTTGGAGATCTCTCTCTTTCCCAATTCAAGTAGATTGAAGTTATAATGTATGGCAAGAAAATAGCTGCCTAAAGGTACTACAAATATGGCTGCCGAGTGTCATGACTTGTCTTAAAGGAACTTTGACAGGGTTCCCGCGGATCCTTGAAAAGTCTTAAAATTTCTTAAATTCAGTTTAAGGTCATAAAAAGTCTTAAATATTTTAATTGATACAACAAAAGTCTTAATTTTTATTTAAAGAGGTCTTAAATTTGGGGGCAGAAAGACAGGAATCATGGTATGACCTAATGTGATTATCAAACTTCAAATGAATATTATTCAATTCAATAAATGCATGTGCTGCAACTTTCAGAGTGAAAATGTGGCACTGTATTTCTCAATATATATATATATATATCTCAATGAACGCGGAGGCTTGTGAGTGTTTCCAGCTGTTGCAAAACAGTTCACAATCATTAAGCCATGCCAATTTATGACAAGTGATTACTAATGATTAACTGTTGAAGATGACTATATAGTGTTGATGAAATATGACAATGTTTACTTGTAATACATTGTAGATTATTGTAGGAGTGCACATTTGATATCCCTTATTTGTTTGAATGAGCAGCTGGAAGCAGTGAAGCGCAAACATTTCAAAATAAGAGTCCTCAGGGTATTGCAAAGTTAAAGTGCCTTTAAAGTTAGATGTTCCATGCTATGAATCAAATCCTCAATTTTAATATGATACATTTGTGGAAAACATGTCTTGAGTATTTTAAACTTACATATAGCCTTCCCTGTATTACTGATAAGCAATGTTATGAACATGTTGAATGTGCGTCCCTTACTGTTTAAGTAAGAGTCTGTGATACATGATGCATTTTGAGATTGTGTGGGTTTGTTTTTGGATGGGGTTACAGTATTAATTTTATTTGTACAGTTCTTGAAAAAGGTCTTAAAGTCTTACATTTGATTTTAAAAACTCTGCAGTTTGAAATTATTCAGGTTTTTGCAATGTGAAAACAATTACATTTTGATGTACAATTTGGAAGCGTTTAGTTTTTTTGGACCCATCAGACATGCTCACACGCAAATCACAAAAACAGTAGTCTACATCACACATCAGTAAATTTCAACCAAAATAATTTACTAGAGGCACTCTGGCTTTACCAATCTCCAACACGCCACATCGCGAATTTGACATTTTCTTTGATTCCTTGTTGACCATTTTTGAATTTAAAAAGAACACCTGAAGCTATGAATCAAATGTCAGGTGTAGCAGTCTAGTGGAACTATATCAATATCGAGTGATATATGACCCGCTGGAGGGTTTTTGCAAGGCTAGGATCAGCGCTCACGAGTGTCCAGATTATTGGACCATGACAGAAAGGGTACTCCATGAAAAGGTTTGGTGCTCTTGCTGTACCCAAGGGTTGGACAATAACAAGACTGCTCGTTTCTTTCTCAACAACCTTGAAATGTGACAATTTCTTCAAATTGTGGCACCATGTTGCACACATAATATTTTTACTGATTCTCACGAAACCTTGGAATTTCAGGCAGGGTATGCTGGTTTCCAGGTTTGGCCACAGGTATAGATTTATTTTATTTTTTTTCAAAGGAAACAGGCTGGTTTGAAGTGACGTCTGGGATAGTGCACAATGCTCTGTCTTCAAGAGAAGCAGTAGGGATGTAGTTTTGATGTGTCTGGTTGATGGTCAGCATGTTCGCTTTCAAAGAGTACAACACAATGCTCCTTCACAGAGCGTTTGAATGCATCTCATGTCTTGTTGCACATGGAAAGTTCTTATCAAGCTTGAGAAGGCAGTATTTGAGGTATCGTTTACTAGCTTTTTTATTTTCATAGGTTGATTTGATTGGTTGCATTTCATTTTAACATGTTCCTAACTATGTGCAGTACACCAGGGTTTCTATTTTTTAATCAGCTGTAAATCAAATATGGCGGCTACTATCAAACCTCATAAGTTCTCATTGTGTCTTGTGACCAAACTTTATATCATCATGAAGCAAGAACCAATGAGACTTGATGTTATCAATTATTATTATTATTACCATTAATTAAATGAAAGTTTGAAACTCATTATGAATACAGAAATATTATTTGCTATACTATTATTATAATGATATGAGTTAATACATACCTATAATAAAATGTTTGCTGCAAACATTGTGTTGGAAATGATCTCCTAAGTCCAGTCAGCTCTGTTGATGGAATCTGATAATTTTGTTTTGTTTGTCAGTGATTTTTTGTAAAAAAAAATGTACAGCCAACAGTAAAGCACTACATTTTATTTAGCTTAACCAGAAGATTTACCCCTTGTGCAGTGTTTGTTTGTGAGTCACCCTCTTGGTGTTCGCGGGTAAAAATTGACCGAACGTTTATGTGTAATATTTTACTTTTATTATTTTTTTGGTGAATTGTTTAGATATTTTATTTTATTCAAATATATGTAAAAACACTAATTTTACTCAAATAAAAACACTGTAGCTGTGTATTTTATAGGAATTGTTATGGTATTAAGACCTTATTTAGCTCTAAATTACCCCATTAATGTTCATATAAAATAAGCACATTTTAAGTTATCTTCTCTTCAATAAAAAAACTTAATTTTAGTAAATTGAAAGAGTGTCAAAACATCATAATTTGTCATGCATTGGGGGTCTCTGGCGATATCTGCTGGAATAAAAAATAATTAAAATACATGAAATAACAACTATGTTCAGTAGATGGCTCCAGTGCTCCATGCATTCGGTGATCTCTATGTTGTAACAAATTAATTTTATATATGATCACAAGTTACTCATTGGATATATATTTAGACATTATAAAAAATGTTCATTATAAAAAATGTTTTTTCAAAATGTAGTTTTTTTCTAAACCACATTTGTTGAAGTATCAGGTTTTGCAATGGTGCTCCAATATGTTGTCAAACCTGACCATGCTGCCACATTCAAATCTAATTGTGCTACAAAGAAAAGACAAGAGTAATTATTGTGCTCCCTGTCATTTATTTTAAACATCGATGCCAAACCACCATAAACTCTCAAACAAGGGTCAGACTCATTTGGTACATACTGTATATACAAGTTTGTCTACACTTGTGAGGGCCAAATGTCCTCATCAGTAAAAAAAAATGGGTGAGATGATGTTCAAATCTAGTGATGTTCACATGTTTGTGTGATGTTAGCATTAGGTTTAGGGTTAGAGTTTGGAAATAGAAAATATCATTAGCCTGATGTGAAATCAGTGAATGTCAATGAGAGATCTCTAATATAATCAAACAATCCTGTATGTTTTTGTGGGTGTGTATGACGAGGCAGGCAAGGAATGAGGAACTACACGCAGCATTATTAAACTAAAAAATAAACAAGCTAACTCAGAATAAAAGGAAATGCAAAACACAGAGAACCTAGCACAGAGCATAGACAATACATGCAAAAACTGACAAAGGAAACAGGGAAACAAGGAACACCTGGGGAAACAATCCGGGAATGAGAAACAATCAGGGATAATCAATCAAGGAAAAAAAGTACAAGGTCTACAAAGCTAACACAGGAAACAGGAAACTAAACAAGAATTCCAACATAAAAGCACAAAAACAAAAGACAACCGGGAATATGACAGTGTGTGTGATTTCTGCATTGTGGATGTTTTATA
Source organism: Xyrauchen texanus (assembly GCF_025860055.1). Classification (NCBI taxonomy): domain Eukaryota; kingdom Metazoa; phylum Chordata; class Actinopteri; order Cypriniformes; family Catostomidae; genus Xyrauchen; species Xyrauchen texanus. The sequence goes on along the minus strand of NC_068316.1, from coordinate 27,208,062 downwards.
GTCTCACTGCTTCATTTATATGTGGTTGTTTTGTGCATTGTGTATTATTTGTTTTATTTTTATTTCACAAATGTTATTTCACTCAGTATTTAAGTATTTCCTATTCATTTTCCATGGCGGGTCAGTTGGAAACGCCACTGGCCTTTTTCATATTCAGAGGTATTCAAGGCTCCCGAAGGAAGCCCCTTGTGTGACTACAATCGACACAACGTCTCGTTCCCTCCATCAAGGACCCGGGGTTACACTAGTAACCTAGACGTTTGCATGGTCGACTGCATTAGCCGGTAGCATTAGCACAGTTTTGGAGTAATGATGCCAGGGTTTTCCATGGCCTTTCCATCCGCAGGGCTCTTCACACTCAGGAGTGGATGTTTGAGCATTGTGTGAATCTAACGAGGACCACCTGAGAGGCGTTCGTTAAGAGAACATCACACACATCCTGTCTCTCTGGCAATCTGTTTCTCTTCATCTCCTCATACCTCCTTCGTGTCTCTGTCTCCCACCGCCATCCCCCTCCCTCTCTCCTCCTCACACTCATGATTTCATTCTGAGGGGCAGGTCATGTTATGCCTTTGAAGAAGCCTCTTCGCTGTCCTCTTTATTTGATGCATTATGTATAAAGGCCATGATGTGTGTTTTACACCCTCTCTGGCATTATTAAGCCATTTTCCCTCTCATCTGCGCTTTTCTATCTTGACACAAGGTTAATAAGGTGGGATTGATGCTGTGCCTTTAAAACAAGCTCCCACTTACTGCGGCTTTGTGTTTACTACTCTGTAAACCAGGGCTACACACAGTTTTGAAGAGTTTGGAACTGTGTGGTCATATACCGTAAGTGTAGTGTTGGCTATTTTGAAACTGGAACTCGCAAAGCTACAAGCTACTCATCATTTTAAGTAGGGCAAAGGCTATTTGCATTTATTGCAAATAGTGATAGATGCTATTTATACTACGTGTTAAAAGCAAAAAAACATCTTTATGCATGCTATTTGCAACTTGGTGCAAATAGTGGCACATACTATTTGCACTCCTAATTAAATTCTAACATACAGTATCAATGCAGTGTGTTTATACCCCTAAACCTAACCTTACCTGACAAAAATACAGTGATTTTACTACAGTAACCATAGTTTCCCTATTGTATTTTTTTGTAAAATCATAGTAACAACAATATTAAATGACTATATTTACACCATATTATATTAGTAACACCATGGTTAATTGCATTAAATCTATGGCTTCTGCCAAAAAGCATGTTTACTACAATATTACTATATAAATATATGGTTAATTTTACCCGGCTCAAACATTTCTCCCATCACCCCAACTGACTCCGACCAAATCGCTGCAAAGAAATCAGCCTTTATATACATTTTTATTTATTATTTTAAGTAGCATAAAAATAAATATTAAGAGTGGAAACAGGAAAAAGGATGGAAAAAAATTGGAATCTACCATAAGGTGATATCGAACCCGGGTCAGCCACACCATCTTTACACATTTTGCAGCAACACTTTTCCACAAAATTCTTTAAGTGCAATAGCCACACTGTGTGGCATGTGCTATTTACACCTAGTGCAAATCATCTCTCCATTTAAGTAGTTCAACTACAATCAATGTATCCTGAAAAAGTAGTTAGCTACAGGCCACCAACAAAATAGCTTACTACATTAGGGCAATATCTTAAATATAGAATTGAAAACTATCTCGAAGTGAATTTCGGCAACATTAGCTCAGATCAGTCAATGCTTACCGAAAATCGAATCACTGTCCCTGGTGGCCAAAGTTGGAAGTGTTGTTGAACGTATGGGCACATGGTAGTTTCAGAGTCCGTGTAAATTGTCCATAAAGTGGTGCCAAAATCAAGCTGTTTTTAGTTGTAAATTATGCAATATTGTCAAAAGGATTGCATGTTTTACTATGAATATGACCCAACTTAAACCCCAAAGCTAAACCAAGCCTTATGTGGAGTAACAATGTTATCTTAGAGGAAAATGCAATTCCCAAAGAAACGTTATGCTAGAAAGGACAGTTTAGAACAGAACACTTGATTATTGCGTCAGTTTATGTCACTGTTGCTGTGGGTAATGCAACATTTTGTAACGCAACACCAATACTTGAAAAAGTAGCTTGATTGAACAGTAGAATTACTGTTATGCTAATAATAATAAAAAAAGAGTTAATTTTGTAGCTTCGCTACTTTTAGTAAGTTACTCCTTTACACCGTAAAGCTGTGGTTTATCTTACTACGAATCAGGTTTGCGGGCACAGGATGGCACCCTGGCACCTTGTGGCACACAGATAATGGGTTGAATGCACACAGAGAGAGAATTAAACCCAAGCAGGGCAAAACCGTCACAGTGCCACACTAGACCATGGCACTGATTGCATCCTAAAAGCTGCTTTTGTATCTATGTTTGCCAGGACCTGTATGATCAGATGGCCTCATTGGAACAGGACAGTTATTGGGCATCAGACCCTGCAACTTCTTATGTGTTACTCTCTCTCTCTCTCTCTCTCTCTCTCTCTCTCTCTCTCTCTCTCCTCACACACACACACACACACACACTACATAATCCCAATCAACATCTGTTTTATATGGCCAAATATGTGCAAGATCAGCCCATCTGTAATAATATGATTATGCACATTATAAATATGATTATGATTATAAAATCCACACTGCAGGGTTGCTAGTGTGCTTCTGTGTTATGGTCTGGAATATAACGTTTTTCAGTTTAGATATTTGAATGTCAACATGTTTTGTGAAAATTGCACAATTTTTCACCCAAGTCAGGAAGCTTATCTGTGCAGGCTTTGACGGGAATGATGGACATGTGTGATTTTTGTGATTTGCCTTTTTGCTTGTTTGTGCCTCAGTCCCGATCTAAAATACAACACATCTCAATATAAAAAAGAATATTGTATTATAATAATACAATCTAGATTATTATTGTATTTAAAATTTGAGTATTACAGTTCCTTATTTGAAATCTGGAGAAATGCTCATTTCCGCTGTACCTGCTGGATTATTTGAACTGTTTATGGCAACCTGTAATGGCCAATATATGAAGCTAGAGTGTTTTTCATGCATATTTCATGGCATTTCTGTATTCACATTTCTAAAACAGCTGTCAAAATTAATGCATTTAATGCATCCAATGAATTTAAAATGTTTAACACATTAAGTTTGCTTTAACGTGAATACATTTCTAAAACTGCATTTGCCAATTTTCACAATAGATATTGACTTTTTTTCAGCTTTCATCTCAGACAAAAAGCAAGTATATTGCATCCTTTGTAAGGTTGAGTTTTATAACAAAAGAAGACTCTAAACTATCACCTGAAAGTCAAAATACACGATAAATGGGATTGATGAGGGATCGCTGTGGTAGGGCAGCTTGTTCTAACGTGTTCGGTTTGTCAACGTGCCACACAAAGTAAAACAAAAATCAGCTTTGCACCCCTAGCCCACTGATCTTTTGAAGTGCTAGCTAATTAATAACGGATAATTCGGATGGTAGCGTCATTACGTGGGCAGTGCCAGTGCTATAGGCAGACTGCAATGCTTTTCATGTGGGGTTCAAAGCAGCGCTTAACACTGGATATCAAGTTTATAGTCATCCTGCCAGCTGATTAATATAGTAGAGGATGAGGGTTTAAGAGGTTTTAAAGCCCATTGTAACATATACTCAACCTATGGGGACTCATATTATCAACCTCTCATTTAGACTTTGGGAAACATTTAGTGTTCTTTGAATTTGAGCTTTTTGAGTGCATTTCTATCTTTATACTATAGAAGGCTTTGTTTGGAAAATACAAAAATGTCTTTCCTAAGAAGGAAATAAATGCATTTTAAAAGAAAATGTGTATATATATATATATATATATATATATATATATATATATATATACAGTATAATACATTTTCAGCACTTTCAAAATCTGTGATTAATCACGGATATTAAAAATCATTCGATTAATCACGATTAAATCTTTTCATCAGCTGACAGCACAAATGTCTATATTTTGGTCATGACAAGTGTCTGAAAGATTTAGCATGTTCATGTGGGTATGTCATATTGATAGGGCATTGGTCTTGGCAGACTAGATCTGCTAAGCTGCTGCTGCTTCAGAGCAAGTACAGAGACTTGCTACTGCTAGAACATACACATACATGCTGAGTTGAGCATGTGGACATGCTGCTGCTGCTGCTGCACAATAAAAAAAATGGATGCACAATTAGACATTAATACAATCCCCATGTAGCAGATCTAGACAATTGAAGCTGGGGAGGTGTATGGTTTTAGAGAAAAGTGATTACGTACAAACTAAGAAAATTTAAATAAGAGTGCGCAAGTTGATTGGCTACCCGATTACACGTCAAAGGACCTATCAGTTTACACCATGTGAGCCGACTGACTTGACATATCACACGTGAGTAGTCATTTTGCTGCTGATTAATTGTCAAAGAAATAATTGTTATCACGATTAATTTGTCTTTTTTGAGGGCTGTGATGATTAATTATCTCTTTCACGATTAACTGTCATATAAATTGTCATATTTCTTAAAGTGCATGTGTGCTTCATTCCAGAGCATGTGAGCGAAGCGGAGCGGCGTGACGCTCAGCTCAATATTCCGCTGTATGCGCGTGCGCTCCACTCAGTCGCTCGCGTCCCAAGCGAACGCTCCACTGATGAATCGCTCACGCTCAGCGGTAAAACAAATCACAATAGATCCCACTCAGACATAAAATGTCTCTGTAGGCTACTTGCTTTCTGTTTGTACTTTGTAATGAATATCTGGAATACATGTATAAATTTCAGTAGCTAGGATTGTAAATAGAAGTTATTTCGGGGTGATTCTGAATAAAAGTCTGTCCTTTTTATTCATTTAAATGCATTAAATTAACTTAATTATAAAACATGTCTAGCCCTTTGGCAAACTTGCCTATTAAATGCAATAACTGAAAAGGTATATTTGATTTTCGTTATTTTATTTCCGTGAACATAACTGCAGTTGCAAAACAGGCATATTAAAACGCGCACGCACACACAAACAAGATGAAATGCATGTAGATCTTCACAAAACACATCTGGACTATAATGCTCATAAAAGCACACACAGGTAAAATGCACTTAACAACATCTTATCAAAGCACACCTGGATGATTTACTGGTATTAGTAAAAGAAATGCGCGTTCTAAAGTTTATCTATTAATTTATTTTCGAATGGTATAGGCTATAGCTCACCTTTTGCTGCACTACCATGTTTGCGTAGCACATCCTCGTGCTTTCTGGCAATGTGACGCTTTAGATTCCAATATGAATCTTTGCTAACTCTCACAGTCTCTCCACACTCCCTTTCAATTTCTCCTCCCTGCTTGTTCTTAACTGTGATTTTTACTGTGCATTTATGCATAAGGCTCGCAACTTCCTTAAAACAATATTTGAACTCCATAACCAACCCACTATTGCTTTAGCTAATTCACCGATTCTCGAACTAGCAAATCACAATAGGGCATTCTGGGTAGAGCGAGCGGCGCTGAGCGGACGGAGCGAGCGGAGCGGAATCTTCAGAAAGGCGCTCTCCGCTCAGGAGGAAGTATTGCCGCTCCGCTCCCCGCTACGCTCACATGCTCTGCTTCATACTCCTTAAGAAGTCATTTTTACATATTTAACTTTAAATATAGAAATCAAATAATAAAATAAGGATTTATGATTTCCTTTTAAGGCTTTAAATACGTATGAATGACATGAAAAAATATGTTTTCAATATCAAAATATTTGTAAATACTTAAAATATGTCTCTTTTTTGGTTAACGTTAGTTTTGGTCAATTTTACATTGTTTTTGGAAATCATAAAAATGATAAATATACTGGTGTGTATATATATATATATATATATATATATATATATATATATATATATATATATATATATATATATATATATAATATCAAATATAGATTTTAAATATATTTATATTATATAATATTATACTATATTTATTATAAAATATTTCTGTCTAATTTCTTCACTTTCACATACTCTTTGATTAAACCCAATAGTCCTTATTTCTCATTAAGTAAAAGCTTTGAGATTTGCTTCATCATTTTATCACTCCACAGAATAAGAGTGTGTGGTCCTCCTCTGTGTCTCTCCGTGTCATTAACACTGTGTGTATAAACTCGCTTTGACCAGGAATATGTGCCATTACACGATTATTTATAGTGAAGCCAGGGCGTTTTGCGTTCCCTATCAAAGTTTATATTTGTTCACAGGAGTTTGGCATGAGCCTCTGCTGGCGTGCAGATCAGAGCGCTTCAGAAGTTCACATGCTCTTCCAGACAGGAGCTGATCTGGTTGACGTGGAGTTCAACTGAATGACACACAAATGGCATGGTGTTCAATTCCCTTAATATTCCCTTATTTTATCATTAAGATGTGATTGAAATTCAAAGTGAAAAATAATTGTGATTATCTCAAATTACCATGCTTAGATCAAATAACAGTGATCAAATGATTATTTATAGATGATAATCGCGACAGGCCTACATATGAGCGAACTGATTGGCTAACAGATAACAATCTCAAAGAACCCTTTCAGCTTGCACCATTCAGATTGAATGCCTGAATTTAGTTATATCTCTAAAATTCTATTATTTGGATGGCAATATGTGATTGGAGTTTATGGTGCACAATGATTGTGGTCAAATGATAAGAATCAGGTAATTATTTAATATTTTTACACAGCTTTTTGTAATACTCAATTTTGATTGGTCTGTCACACCATTCAACGGTCAAATATTTCGAATAAGTGACCACACATCTGGGGATTAAGTGATATGTTACCGGTCATCCGGGTATTTCCTACTTCTCATATCACTCTGCGATCTCTACAAGTCAGCTAATAAAATAATTTCAACTCAAATCAATATTTCATGTCCATGTATTTATTTATTTGTCAAGTAGTCTTGTAATAAGCAAGATAATAAGCAGGATAATGAGCAGTCAGGTGGTAATTTTCAGAATATAAATGGCAACAGAACTCTGACACAAACAAGGGGTTGAATTCAGCTGTTTCTAGAGATTCTGTGTTCTCTTTTTCCTCAGATAATACTATTTAAGCTCAAATAATTGTTTATTGCCAATTTATTAATTTGGAAGGTAGCCGTGTAACAAGCTGGATAATATACAGTCAGCCAGTCATTACTGACATCCTGATGACCCTGACTGGGTTTATTTTGTGATAATGATCGATGCACTGTTCATTATCCCTTACATCGCGACAGGCATCATGAGGGTAGTTTTCATTTTACAGAAGTCAAGCTTACAGTAGCTAGCTATTGTAAGGTATGGCGGAGGATCAGTGCCTTAACAGATTCCCGAACAAACAAGAACTTACTGTTAAAAACCCCCCTAATTACTGAAATAGCGCCAACCAGCCTCCACAAGCACAATAAATGTATTGACAAAGAGACAATGAACTATTGACAGAGAACCGCATGTGACATCCGCATGCTCACCACGTGCTTATCATGTGGACAGGAAGGGGAAACTTTGAACGTAAAAATGTGTGTGTGTGTGTGTTTTTCAGTTAAACACAGAACTGCATATTGCTAATGAAATACGTGTAATCCCTGTATGTTGTGTATTTCTGAGGTATATCAAACTCGTTAGAACTGTTTCGTTGTGTGTTTTAAACTCTGAGGCCTCATATTTAATAGCCTCAGTGTATATTCCCTTATTAATTGTACTAAATATACCTTTCTTGGTATCAAATTAAACCTTACGATTTGTCCGAGCTGAATTCGAATATAAGATCTCTGTAGAATGATATTACGCGATGTTTTACTATCTTTTGAGTCATTCAGCCCAAAATCTCTTACCGTCATAAACCCAGCCAGAAACATGCAAATGAGCCTTGACAAAGGAATCATTCTCCTGCCCAGAGTAATGGAGGCCTTTACGACCTCCAAAGGAATGTTCAGAGAAGTGCTGACCCTCACTTCATTCTCTTACTGAGAAAGAGAAATGAACCCTGTTAATCCTATATATATATTCTATATATCCATGTGATAAATATTGACATGTATCTAATGTGCCATCTCACATTTTCCCTTAAATGTGCTTGATCTATGTTTTCTTGCAAACTAATGGGTTAATGTTTCAGACTTTGCATACTATGGTTAACCAAAATCATATGTGTGGCATATTTGGTCTCTATAACTTGGTATTTTGAAGATTGAAATGACTGTGTACATGATATGTCGATAACAACAGCATATTAGTATTACCAGTATGTTTCCTATTTTCTTTCTTGCACATGCAATGGGCAATTTTACAACAAAGAGCAATAAACCAAATTCCCGCCTAGAACTCAAACCCTTCCTATTGGTCGAGCCAATGAGAGGTGGGACCTGTTTCCCGAGGGTATAAAATTGCTGCGCCCACTTCCTCTCATCCTCTTAGCTCTTATCTTACCAACTCTTCTCTCTCTTGTCGCTTATTTCTGCCTCTCTGGTCCTCTGAGCCTTGTGCTCTCTTCACTCTCTTGCTGAATGATGCCAAACTAAAGGCCCCAAGGACTCCCAAGCATGCGCCAGGCTACGGCCTCGACTTTCCATTCACCAAAGAGTCTCTGACTCCCACTGGTTCTCTCTCATCAAGACAACATCATCAAAGATCAACTGGAGCCTCAACAAATTGCATCAGGACAGTTTAATTCAAATGGGACATGCAAGTATCAAACTTAGTCTCATTATTTGATACATTAAGTATCCTTAACCCCTTTCTAAAAAGGGCGTGTCAGAACTAATATGATGGTTTGCTCAGGCTGTTGATCTGCTGAACTTCAAACAATGCTATAACTTCTTGCCTTCCTGTATTCTGCTTCAGCCCTCTTTCCCTTGGTAAACTGTATGAATGTATGTATATGTATGTTAGAGTAGTTTAAATGTTTAGTCTAGTTAATAAAGTCTTGTTCATGTCACATGTAAAGTTGTCTGTGTCTCAAGCTCATATCTAAAGTCACTAATCATAGATTTTGACTACTTGCTCTTAATACTTAGTAAGAAAGACATTTCCCTTGCCCCGGAAATGTACATTTCTATTAATTAATTAATTAATAACCAAAATTGAGTGTTCACGGGATGAACCGAGTATTTGGTTGTAATGTTAATGTAGCTACATCAAGTTAAACCGATTAACTGATCCAAATATTCATAATCGATTATAACAAGTTATGATTGATTATTAATATTTCATAGATCTGATTCGCTTCCTAATGGTGGAAGAATATAGAGCTGATTCGCTACACTATCTTAACCAGGTCATCGCTTTATCAGGTCGACAACTATTTTCCTGATGCTGGAGGTCATTTGTTCCTGCCCACAAATTTGTCATGATCCCTGCAGGCTATGAGGTCAGGTGCACAGTGTGACCCTCAGTTTGGGTGACCCAGCTCTCCTCTGTAGCATGGAAGGAGCAAAAGCCCAAAGCTCTTTAGTTCTGCTATCTGTTTTTTTGGTGTTGGGAGCCTTACAATGGGACAGATGAGAAGGCAGCGTGTTTTACGGCATTGGTACCCCAGCCAGGCTGATCTGAGTGACAGCTCCCCGCTGATAGAGCAGAAACCGTGGCCGGGTACAAATCTGTCTCGCAGGCTGCAGGGCCATCTGGACCTTCACACACTAAAAGGTTGGGCATGGTTTGAGGCGACATCACAAAGCCGTGCACACTTCATTTTGGAAGGGAGAGGGCTTTGTCAGCAGTTTTCTTGTATCCTCTTTTGGTTTGCATAGAAAGCGAACTGTAAATCAAAGAAATGAATACAATTAAAAACAGTTTTTAAAAGAATAGTTTGGCATAAATGAAAATACTGTAATTATTAAACCTGTATGCTGTTATTTTTTCAGTGGAATGCAAAAGCAGACATTTTTAATGAAATATTTTGTTCTTCACAACTGCTGTTAATAGAATCCAGGGCCTATCAAGCTCCAAAAAGGACCATAAAAGTAGTCCATACAGCATGTGTGCTATATATTAAGTCTTCTCAAATCATAAGATAGGTTTGTGTGACAAACGAACCAAAAGTTATTATTCATTATTCGCTGATAATTTGGCCAGCATCTTCTTCCAGATTCAAAAATGGTGTGTTGACATCATTGATGTCAAAATGGCATTGCTTCTCGTGAGCGTAGGTGAATGGGAAGATCATCAGTGAATAATTACATAAATCTCGGCCTGTTCCTCACACAAAACAATCATATGGCTTTAAGACCAGGAATATAACACATAAGTTGTATCGACTACATTTATGATACTTTTATGGGGCTTTTTTTTATCTCTATGAACTGTTGTTGTATGCTGCAAATGATAAAAAAATCGTCTTTTGTGTGTAATGGAAAAACAACATGAATGGTTTGGAATGGTATGAGGGTAAAGTGAATAAATGATGAAAGAATGTTCATTTTTTGGTGAACTATTCCTTTACTATTGTTTACTATTTTTGGTGAACTATTGGTTACAGAGAACAAACCAGAGTGCAATGTGTGGCATCATGAATACCTGCCACTTTGAGATTTTCCAAAGCTCCTGGAGCTGGGTTCCAATGATTTTGATTTTCAAAGAACTCACCCTTGGCATCAGGCAGGAGGATGATATATCTACGGGAAGACACTATTAAAACTTAGTGAATGAATTGTTAAATGCCTCTATAAAGAAATAGAAGACATGGCCCCATTTCTGTGCAGGCACGGGTGCTCTGTTGGGTCCTGATAAGCCGTGGGGTGGGGCGGGGGGTTCTGAGAGATGGCCCTCACGTGCGCCATCGTATGATTGGATTCTCTCGAACTGCAGATTGTAAAACATGTCATCATGGCCTCACTGCTAGGAAATGTATGACTCTTGAGTCACATAATGGAAGCAGTTAATTATAGGAATGTTTGCACTGTAGTCAACTGAAGAATGTCTGTTTAAGGAACAGGTTACTGGTTTACTTGAAGAGTTTGAAGAATTGACAGTTCAATAAAAACAGAGCTATTGTTGTTATTTCATAATAATATAAAAAGTAAAAAATGTTTGTATTTTCCATGGCATCTGCACATTCAGTCTAATTATTATTTATAGGTATGTGTACGTAACAGTTTAACTTACATTTTTGTATGTTTTGTGTGTGTGTGTGTGTGTGTGTGTGTGTGTGTGTGTGTGTGTGTGTGTGTGTGTGTGTGTGTGTGAGCGTGTAGTTATCACTTTGTGGGGACCAAATGTCCCCATAAGGATAGTAAATCTCAACATTTTTGAAGTTGTGGGGACATTTTGTCAGTCCCCATGAGGAAAACAACTTATAAATTATACAAAATTATGTTTTTGGAAAATGTAAAAATGCAGAAAGTTTTCTGTGAGGGTTAGGTTTAGGGGTAGGGTTAGGTTTAGGGGATAGAATATAAAGTTTGTACAGTATAAAAACCATTATGTCTATGGAAAGTCCCCATAAAACATGGAAACACAATGTGTGTGTGTGTGTGTGTGTGTGTGTGTGTGTGTGTGTGTGTGTGTGTGTGTGTGTGTGTGTGTGTGTGTGTGTTAACAACATCTAAAATGTAAATGTTTTTATGCATTTACAGCTTTAGAAACATACAGTTATTTACAAAACCGTTTAGAATTTATATCTATATATATTTGACTGTTTTATACAGAATATAAGCATTATGATGTCAAATTAGGTAAAAGTGTAAATTGTGTTAAATAATGGCATTGAATATTTGATTATAAATACAATAAAATTAACCAATTTTTTTTTTTTATTAAGTATTGATGCATTCAGTGTAAGGATTCATAAACATATGATTTATGTTTTAGATGATGTCAATACATACATTTTATACATTTCAGTGTCTGTGCAAATGTTATCACGCTTTTAACGTAAGAAATATATTGGCACATTTATGACACTGAAGTGCACTAATAAAGCAGGCTTGGCTAAATCAGGTGAGAGACCATTTCACTATAAAATACTGTTCCATTCACTGAAACCACTGTACAACATGATAATAAGCACATGCAGTAGTGGCCAAAAATATTGGCACCCAAAGAAGGCTGTAAAAAAAAATGTCCTTTTGGTCTTTCATTCAAAAAATTCACAAAAATCTAACCTTTAATTGAGGTAAAACAATTGAAACAGAGGAAAAATCTCATTATTAATGACACCCCTAGAATTTCTAATGAGTACAATATATCTGAAGTATATTCCCCTTCATATTTTTAGTGCACCCGGGTGACTAGGAACATGAAATTGTTCAGCCATGACTTCCTGTTTCACAGGAGTATAAATATGAGGTAACACACAGGCCAAATTCCCTTAATCCTCAGTTCCAGTGGGTTACACTAAAGATTATAGTTCTGATCATAGATCAAAAGGTTGTTGAGCTTCACAAAATGGAAACTGGCTAAAAGAAATTAACCAAAGCATTGAAAATGTCCATTTCCACCATCAGCGCAATAATTAACAAGTTCCAGTCAACTGGAGATGTTAAGAATTGGCCTGGAAAAGAACTTGTGTCTATATTGTCTCCATGCACAGTGAGGAGGATGGTTCAAGTGGCCAAAGAATCTCCAAGGAACACAGCTGGAGAAATGCAGAAATGAGTTGGGTCTTGGGGTCAGAAAGTCAAAATCACCTACATCACCACAAGTTGTTTGGGAGGGTTTCAAGAAGAAAAAAGGCTCTGCTCTCATACAACAACAAACACATGAGTCTTCAGTTTGCCAGACACTGCTGGAACTTCAAATGCAAATGGGTTCTGTGGTCAGATGAAACAAAAAAAAGAGCTTTTTGGCAGCAAACACCAGAGATGGGTTTGGCGTACATAGAGATGAAGTACCCAATGCCCACGGTGATGCATCTTGAATATTGTGGGACTGTTTTTCTGCCAGAGGTCCTGGACATCTTGTTCGGATACATGGCATCACAGACTCTATCAAATACCAACAGATAAAAAAATCATAACCTGACTGCCTCTGCCAGAAAGCTTACAATGGGCTGTGGTTGGATCTTCCAGCTGGACAATAATCCAAACAAACATCAAAATCGACACAAATACGGTTCACTGACCACAAACTGAAGGTTCTGCCATGGCTATCCCAGTCCCCTGACCTGAACCCCATATAACATTTGTGGGGTGAACTGAGGAGGAGCGTCCACCAACATGGACCTCTGTATTCGAAGGATCTGGAGAGATTCTGTATAGAGGAATGGTCTCAGATCCTTTGCCAGGTGTTCTCCAACCTCATTAAACATTATAAGAGAAGACTCAGAGCTGTTATCTTGGCAAAGGGAGGTTGCAAAAAGTATTGAATGAAACGGTGCCAATAATTATGGCCACTAATGAATGATCATACGTCCCATCGCCAGTACATGAAGAACAGGCCAGTATTCTCTTTTATCCCTTTTCTACCTATTCAACTAGAAAAACTGTAATGCTACATATTTCATCAAATTATTCTGAATATGAAATGTCTGACTTATGTTAAACCAATCACACTTCACTTTCTAATGTGGTTTTGGGATGTTCATAACATCGGTGTCCATCATAAGTAGTTTGTTAAACTTGTGGGGATATCTCCAATTTTACAACTATCTGCCTCAAAGTTATTAAATACCTTTAAAATATAACTTAAACTTTGTCTGTATCATAATCCTGTTGTGGTGTTATCAAAATTATATAGGCCTGTCAATTTTAGAATTTTAGAATTATTAGAATTGGATAAATGTGAAGCTTATAATTTGATATAAACACTTGCATTAATTCCTGTGTTAAACCGTGTGTATCATTTGAACTGTAAAGCTGAATAAATCGTCATTTTATGTAATTTAGGGTTTTAGAGTTGGTGGACATTACATTGTCATGGCAACGAAGTTGAAATTTGGATATAACTTTACACAGAAAAGGTTAATAAGTGATTGTATAACACATGTTGATATGCATGTTGTTTATGTCTCGTGGCTATACCTTTGAAAAAAGGGAGTATTTTAATGTTCAAAATTTAGCCCTCATTCAATTCAATTGTAAGTGCCTCAATGTAACCTCAATTTTTGAACTTTTTAAGGAAAAGGAGGGACGATTCAAAACAAATATTTTTTGTAATCAATAATATTTACCTTTGGCAATCCCAATATATGGCTGTATTGAGTACACAAAACTGAAATCCATGCACATTCTTTATGTGTAGACCTATTATAACGATTAAGAAATATCTTCAATATCTTCAAAATAAAACAATCGCCTACTTGATTGTATCATGCCACAGTAGCTTCTCATCTTTTAAACATATAGTCAAGCCTAAAAAACGTATACCATTGGAAGAACCAATGTTCTTGTGTTGGGCTTGTTAGTATATTTTGATAGAGTCTCAAAGCCAACTCACATTCAAGTTTGAAGAACTTTGACATGCAAATTAACAGTGTCGATCTATAGGAAGTTGCTTCATTTGGAAAGAACCTAAATAAAATGAATAAATAAATAAATAAATAAAGTACAGCATAAAAAAGATGCTGCTTGGCAAGTAGTTTTTGCAGGTTTCATTGTCGCTTTACGTCTGGCCATGCCTTCTGTCTCCATGCAAAGCTAAATGTAACTGGGCCTTAAGAGTATAATATTAGAGTGGTCCTTTTTATGATTTTATCATATTTAAATCCATTCTGCTGAATCCTGCATTTCCCCCCAAAATCAGTGCAGAAAATCTGCAGATTCTGTAAATTCCCAATTATTGTAAATCACACATATATGCATTGGTAAATACCACAAAGCATTTCATATCATACATATTTTGTTACATTTGCAAACCAATTAATATTCATAAAATTGTAATAAATGTTCTGCATTTTCTTCCAAATACAGTATTACTGTACATTTTTAGTAGGTTGAGCCAGTCGTTAACAGACTCCTAAATGCGAGTTCTCATACTGTAGAGCAAAATCATGATAGCAGGCAGGAGAATTTTCCCTGCAGAGGAAATTATGCATTGCCAGAACCTTTTTGTCAGCAAGAACCCCCCTAGGAACAGACTTCTGGGTCAGGGATCTTTCGAGAAATTCCTTGTTGACATTTGTTTTCCTGGCACAGTATTGACATCTGAGGGAAGGTGATGGTGGCGATGCTACTGACATTCTACATTACACTGGAAATAAGACTGGAAGAAGGAGAGGTTTTCAAAGGGTTGCAATAAACCCTGATAAAACATTGTGGCATCGATCCCTTACATGACGCCACATCCCCACTAATCTGTTTTCGTTTAACTCAAGTCAAGTCATTTTTATTTGTATAGTGCTTTTCATGACACACATTGTTTCAAAGCAGCTGTACAGAAAATCATTCTTTAACAGAAAATGAAACTGTAATATCTATAAAGTCTTAGAGTCATCATTGTGTAGTTTGATTAAATATGATTGTAAATTGTGTATTAATATTAATGAATTAAATAATAATTGTATATAGAAACCCTGTGAGCAAACTCCATAAGATGTTGGTTAAAGGAGAAAAATAACCTTGGAGAAACCAGACTCACTGTGGGTGCCAGTTCCCCTCTGACTAAACAACATGAATATAATGTAAATATTAGTTCCCCTTCTGTCGCTCTCTCCACGTTGTGTCGGAGAAGCGACACTAGGGGTCTCATTTGAGCGCCGATATTCACCTCTGACCTATTGAAAAGGGCCAATGGGAGTTGGCAGTCAGTATTTGCATACCCCGCCCCCGGACATACGGGTATTTAAGCGGGGCAAATACGGAAGTTTAGTCAGAACATTTCTTCGGAGCCGATGGTCTGTCTGCAATTTGCTGTGAGTTACACACCACTTAAACGTTCCTGTTTTCCTCTGACGATCTGCATGCTGTTGGATCTTGACGGCGCACAACAGCGGCATTCTCCTTCTCAGTGCACGGCGTGCATTGTTGCCCCTGAGCGCTTCGACAGCGCAGACACATACACACACACACACTGTGTATTAAAAGAGTTTTTACTAAAAGAGTAATTTTCTCTAAAAGAGCAAACACAGCGGCGTTGAACGTCCTTTTAAGGACACGTCTTTTTCAAGATGCCTTTCCGCCCCTGTGTCGTTCCTGGATGCGGTAGAGTGCTCTCCACTTCAGACGGCACAGGCGCTGTCTCATGTGTTTGGGCCGCGATCACACCAAGGCGGCGTTTGTGGATGGTTCATGTTCTCACTGCGAGAACATGACCATGACCACGTTGCGGTCGCAGCTTGCTTTCAACAGAAAGCAAGCCACCCCAGCTGCACCCCGCATTGCTCCTTCTTCCCACGGGATTGAGGACGGTGCAGTTGGCGCTGGGGGTGATTTGGGGGCGGCAGCGGGTGCAGTTTCGCCGGGTAACCCCCCTCGAACCTCCCGTTCCCCGACACGCTCGCTGGTCTCCGTCCACGCTCGCGGCGATAGCGGCTCGCCACACGGCCTGGCTGTCTATCCTCCCGAGTCCGAAGCAGATGAGCTCGCCGCTGCATCGGAGAGTGCGGTGTCTGATGCCGAGGACTCCCCTGGACTGCCGCCTTCGGGCCAGCAGGCCCAGGCTGAGGCCGACGCTCAGATGTCCGACATGCTTGCCCGGGCCGCCTTGAGCGTGGAGTTGGACTGGAACCTTTCTTCCCGGAGGTGCATGATGAGCTGACGTCTACGTGGAGAGCCCCGCTCTCCGCTCGTCTAGGTGCCACCCGCTCCACTCTCTCCACCCTCGACGGCGGAGAGTGCCACGGGTACGACGCGATTCCCCAGGTCGATAGGGCAGTTGCGCATCATCTATGCCCCGGTAGCCCTACCTCCTGGCGGGGTCGCCCCGTACTCCCATCCAAGCCCTGTAAGACAACATCCTCGCTTAACGCGAAGGCCTACACTACGGCTGGACGCGCTGCCTCCGCCCTGCATGCGATGGCCCTCCTGCAAGTCCACCAGGCCAAAGCTCTCAGAAACATGCACGGGGTGGACCTGATCCTGATGTGCTGCAGGAACTGCGCTCAGCGACCGACCTCGCCCTGAGAGCGACGAAGGCCACAGCGCAGGCACTTTGACAGACGATGGCCACCCTAGTGGTCCAGGAATGCCATCTTTGGCTCAACCTGGTCGAGATGCGTGAGGCTGACAAAAACCGCTTCCCGGACGCACCTGTCTCCCAGATTGGCCTTTTCGGTGACACCGTCGAGGACTTCAGCCCAACAGTTCTCCGCGGTGAAGAAGCAGGCGGAGGCCATTTCGCACATCATGCCCTGCCGCAGACCTGCTGCTACGGGCCCTGGCCCGTCTGCCCGCCGAGGGCGTCCCCTGCGAGGAAACCAGCTCCTGCTCCGCCTCAACCCGGGCCCAGCTCTCAGCCCCAGCGTCGAGCACTCCGCAGGCGGCGCACGCCCCTGTCTCACGAACCCCTCCAGGACCCGGAGCGCTCCCAAGCGTTCCTGAGACAGCCGACCCAGAGCCGAAGACGTTAGCTCCGGAGGTGGTAAGACCGCTCCGTCCCCCGGTGGAGGGCCGGGAGGAGAATCCTTTGTTTTTTCATTTGCCACACCCCCTGACGGGGGCTGTGGTACCCACATTCTCAATAAAAGAGCTATTTCCTTTGCCTCTGGGTCACCTGGCCCGCAAATGCCGTTTTCACGGCAATGTGCTTTCAGATCACAACAGTCCCGGTACACCGGACGCGGCGATCCCGCCTTCTGCCTGCCCACGACTGTCCCCCGGCCGGCCGGTTCAGACGAGTCTAGAGGACGCCAACATCAGACCTCCTCCTCAGTCAAGAACCCGCCCCCTGCCGGGCGCGTGGAGCAAGGTAAGTGCTTTGAGTCTATTCTCAGCAACTCAGCCTCAGGCCGCAACGAAGCCGCCCGACGCTGCATTACCTGTTCCGCCCCGCTGCGAGGCCCCGCCGTGTACGTCCAAAATACTCGTCCCTTCAACCGAAATGAGGAAGGGTTTCTACAGCCCTTACTTCATTGTACCCAAGAAAGGCGGCGGCTTACGACCAATCCTGGACTTGCGAATTTTCAATCGGGCCTTGTTAAAACTCCCGTTCAAAATGCTTACGCAGAGAAATATTCTGGCTGGCGTTCAGCATCTAGATTGGTTCGCAGCGGTGGACCTGAAGGACGCGTACTTCCACGTCTCAATTCTGCCACGACACCGACCCTTCTTATGGTTCGCGTTCAACGGCCAGGCGTTTCAGTACAAAGTCCTCCCCTTCGGCCTGTCTCTGTCCCCTCGCGTCTTCACGAAAGTCGCAGAGGCGGCCCTTGCCCCGCTACGAGTAGCCGGCATCTGCATTCTCAACTACCTCGACGACTGGCTCATCCTAGCACACTCTCGAGAGTTACTATGCACACACAGAGACCAGGTGCTCCGGCACCTCAGCCGCTTGGGGCTTCAGGTCAACTGGGAAAAGAGCAAGCTCACTCTGGTTCAGAGCATCTCTTTTCTCGGGTTGGAGTTAGACTCAGTCTCAATGACAGCACATCTCACGAGCGAGCATGCTCAGTCGGTGCTGGACTGCCTCGCTTCCTTCAAGCCAGGCACAGTGGTCCCTCTAAAACTTTTCCAGAGGCTCCTGGGGCATATGGCGTCCTCCGCGGTGGTCGTGCTGCTGGGGTTGATACATATGAGACCACTCCAGCACTGGCTCCAGACTCGAGTCCCGAGACAAGCATGGCACCACGGCACGCATCGGGTAAGGATCACCCCTGCCTGCCTCAAAACACTCCGACCCTGGACAGACCTCTGCTTTTTACGGGCAGGAGTGCCCCTGCAGCAGGTGTCCCGATGCGTCCTGGTCACAACCGACGCCTCCCGGTCCGGGTGGGGTGCCGTGTGCAGCGGGCACGCAGCAGCGGGCCGTTGGAAAGGGGCCCCGCTGCGTTGGCACATCAATTGCCTGGAGTTGCTGACCGTCCTTCTTGCTCTCAGGAAGTTCCTCCCGTTAGTTCAGGACAAACATGTCCTCGTGAGATCGGACAGCACCACGGTGGTGGCGTACATAAATCACCAAGGCGGCGTACGCTCCCGCCACATGTCACAACTCGCCCGGTAGTCTTGGCAGGACTCCAGAGACCTCCCTTCGAGCCGCTCGAATCAGTTGGACTCAGGGCCCTCTCTCTTAAGTCGGCCCTGCTGATCGCGCTCACCTCCATCAAGAGGGTCGGGGACCTGCAAGCGTTCTCTGTCAGCGACACTTGCCTGGATTTTGGTCCGGCAGATACGTCTGTGATCCTAAGACCGTGACCGGGCTATGTGCCCAAGGTTCCTACCACACCATTCCGAGATCAAGTAGTGAACCTGCAAGCGCTGCCCCGGGAGGAGGCAGACCCAGCCCTTTCGTTGCTGTGTCCAGTGCGCGCTCTGCGCATTTTCCTGGACCGCACACAGAGCACCAGACACTCTGAGCAGCTCTTTGTCTGCTTTGGGGGACGGCAGAAAGGGAATGCCATCTCCAAGCAGAGGCTCGCCCACTGGGTTGTTGACGCCGTCACACTGGCTTATCACACCCAGGCCGTGCCCCTACCCTTGCGGGTCCGAGCTCACTCAACAAGGGGTGTTGCGTCCTCGTGGGCACTGGCCAAGGGCACCTCCCTAGCAGACATCTGTAGAGCCGCGGGTTGGGCAACACCCAACACCTTCGTGAGGTTTTACAACCTCCGCGTTGAGTCGGTTGCATCTCGTGTTTTTTCAGGTCCGAGCCCGTAGAACTCGGTAACACGTAGACCGACCGGCCGGGTGGATCGCTTGCGCCCAGCGCCCTTTTCCTGACGTCAAGGTAAAGTAGTGCGCCTTCTTCCCAGGGCGCCCCACTCCGAGTCGGGCCCCTGGTCGATTCCTCCCCAGCCCTCCGGGTCCGCGGTTCAGTGGAGGAGCTCACCGACCCAAGCCACTGCGGGTACCCTGATGGCTACCCTTTACTGGTATAGGTGCTCCACAGGTAAGGCCTCCTGCTCGGACTCCCCCTGTGTGTAATTCCACGGTTCTGTCCCCTTACGAGCGGACCCCCGTGTCTCCCTTAGGCAGTTACATCTGCCTCGGTCGCCGTGCTGTAGCAACTCCCCCCTTTCGAGGCTGGATCTACCACCGCACCATACTTTCCACACGAGCCCTAAGACGGCCGTGTGACGTGTCTACCACTTTTCCTCCCCAAGAAAAAGGGCAGGTGTGGTCTCCGCAGGGTCTGGGTAAGACCCCCTTCCCTATATGTGTGTAAGGGCCCCGGCCGTGATTGCTCTATGCGAGAAACATAGAGAGAAAAGAGGCCCAGCCAGGCTGGCCCGTTCCCATGTTGGCAAACATCGCCGTGTTCCCCTCCCAGGGTAACTAGAAGGACTCCGATATTCTTATGGGGCATTGGGGAAGGGTACGTGCAGCCAGGTACAGACGATGCGCGGCACTGGATGAAATCCCTGCCCGCCTCTGTATCGGCGGTTCACGTACAAGGTTCAGCGCATGGCAAGATTGGAATGGGTCCCCTAGTGTCGCTTCTCCGACACAACGTGGAGAGAGCGACAGAAGGGGAACGTTTGGTTACATATGTAACCTCCGTTCCCCGAGGGAGGGAACGACACGTTGTGTCTTTCCTCCGCCACGCCACTGAACCGAGCCACTGTTGTGGCCGGACCATTCCGGCTCCTCAGAAAAATCCTGACTAAACTTCCGTATTTGCCCCGCTTAAATACCCGTATGTCCGGGGGCGGGGTATGCAAATACTGACTGCCAATCCCATTGGCCCTTTTCAATAGGTCAGAGGTGAATATCAGCGCTCAAGAGAGACCCCTAGTGTCGCTTCTCCGACACAACGTGTCGTTCCCTCCCTCGGGGAATGGAGGTTACATACGTAACCAAACGTTATTTATGTGCAGTGCAAGTCATGGTTTTAAATTTGTAAACTAAGTAAGTGTTAGGATCCACTGTTTAAATTATTTTTAATGAACTTTAAGAATGGAGAAAGTCATATACAACTAGGATGGCTGGAGGGTGAGTAAATTATGGGATCATTTACATTTTTGGGTGAACTAACCCTTTAACACACGTTTACTCAAAATTCATATTTAGATATTTGAAGAAAGAAATCGTGCAATATCCACTGACCAAGCTGAAACTGACAACAGGGGAGCTGGCACTTGACAAGTGGACACAATTAACAACTAATTGCTGAAAATCTAAAATTGGTCAAAAATCAAGCAATAGTTGGCTAGTACCAACTACACACTTATAAGTATTAGTGTTTTTTGGTGAAATAGGACAAGAAATGTGATGTTTATTTACCTTGACAGACTTTTATGTTGATTAGTGGTGTTTACAAAGGGCAAGCATCACTATTATTACTTTTGGCCATACTTAGGGTTTGGAATTTCAACAAACACCTTAACCCATCTATTAAACTTGAGTACATAATTTGTGTTAAACTGATAGCTCAAATTGTGTGGCTTGTCTACTGTACCTTTTCTACGTGATTTGACTTACAATTGTCTAGCGGGTGATAAAATAAATGGGAAAAAAAATCCCCATTTATGGTAGGATTTCGTAGGTTGTAGACTTTGGGATGGGCTCTTCTGACTTTAGCCAGTAATAAACCACCTAAAAACCACCCCAAACCCCCTAGAAACTATTTAGCATTAATTAAAAATACCATAGCAACCACCTAGCAATCATAACTACCTTAGCAACTGCATAGCAACGCTCTGGCAACCACCCTCAACACAATAGAAAACACATAGAAGCATGCTTAAATCCACATAGAATTTATTAGCAAGCATATAGCATTAGCAAAACCCTGGCAACTCGCTGAAAATCCTAGCAACTACCAAAAGAAACTCTCAAAACACCTTAGCAACCAAATAGCAACACCCTGAAAACCACCCTCAAAACCCAAATAAATGTATATATGGTAAAACCACTAGGAACACCTTAGCAAACCATAGTGTAACGCATACAAGTATTGCAACACACTGGCAACCCCCCTCAAAACTGTAGAAAAACAAATAGCAACAGGCTAAACATCCACTCAAACTTATCAACCGCATAGCAACGCCATGGCTACCACCTACAACACCCTAGCAAAAGCATAGGCATGCTAAATCCACCCTGAAAACATGAGCAACCACATTGCAACATACTAAAAACCAATCAAAACACCTTAGCAACTGCATAGCAACGCCATGGCTACCACCCACAACATCCTACCATTGTGACAGTGAGTTTTTCACTGGCAAGCGTGACTCATATTTGTTATCAAAAATTTACAAATTTGTTCTAATAACCCTTGATTTTCTCCTTGATTTAACCATCACCCTGGATACGGGCATCAGTCCAACGATATCACACGCCTCTCTCTTTGAAGTGTAGAAATGTTTGGCGTCCTTCTTAATCCTTTTAATGTCAACAATTAAAGATGTTTTATTAAGGTAACTTTGGGCTTAGTGTTTAATTACATCTGAGAGGCATTTAAAAATGTCTGTTCTGCTGGTTTGTCATGCTAAAATTAAAGTCGTGCTTGAGTTTTACTACTAGTGAAAGAGTTGATCATTATTTAGAACAACAAAATCGTAGATTGATGATCATTAAAATAAAATTAGAACACCTTAGCATCCACATAGCAGTGCCCTGGCAACATCCTCAAAACCATATTTAATACATAGCAACTTGATAAAATAAACTCAGAACCCCTCAGCAACCATCCAGCAATGCCATAACAACCAAAGAAAACACCCTAGCAACTGCCTAACAACCTCCACATGCATCTTAGGAACTGCATAGTGACATGCTAAACAACTATTAGAAGACCGTAGCAACTGAATCACAATGCCCTGGCAACTACCCAAAATGTTGTAGTAAATACAGGTGAAACTCGAAAAATTAGAATATCGTGCAAAAGTTCATTAATTTCAGTTATTCAACTTAAAAGGTGAAACTAATATATTATATAGACTCATTACAAGCAAAGTAAGATATTTCAAGCCTTTATTTGATATAATTTTGATGATTATGGCTTACAGCTTATGAAAACCCCAAATTCAGAATCTCAGAAAATTAGAATATTGTGAAAAGGTTCAGTATTGTAGGCTCAAAGTGTCACACTCTAATCAGCTAAACACCTGCAAAGGGTTCCTGAGCCTTTAAATGGTCTCTCAGTCTGGTTCAGTTGAATTCACAATCATGGGGAAGACTGCTGACCTGACAGTTGTGCAGAAAACCATCATTGACACCCTCCACAAGGAGGGAAAGCCTCAAAAGGTAATTGCAAAAGAAGTTGGATGTTCTCAAAGTGCTGTATCAAAGCACATTAATAGAAAGTTAAGTGGAAGGGAAAAGTGTGGAAGAAAAAGGTGCACAAGCAGCAGGGATGACCGTAGCCTGGAGAGGATTGTCAGGAAAAGGCCATTCAAATGTGTGGGGAGCTTCACAAGGAGTGGACTGAGGCTGGAGTTACTGCATCAAGAGCCACCACACACAGACGGGTCCTGGACATGGGCTTCAAATGTCAAACGTCTTACCTGGGCTAAAGAAAAAAAGAACTGGTCTGTTGCTCAGTGGTCCAAAGTCCTCTTTTCTGATGAGAGCAAATTTTGCATCTCATTTGGAAACCAAGGTCCCAGAGTCTGGAGGAAGAATGGAGAGGCACACAATCCAAGATGCTTGAAGTCCAGTGTGAAGTTTCCACAGTCTGTGTTGGTTTGGGGAGCCATGTCATCGGCTGGTGTTGGTCCACTGTGCTTTATTAAGTCCAGAGTCAATGCAGCCGTCTACCGGGACATTTTAGAGCACTTCATGCTTCCTTCAGCAGACAAGCTTTATGGAGATGCTGACTTCATTTTCCAGCAGGACTTGGCACCTGCCCACACTGCCAAAAGTACCAAAACCTGGTTCAATGACCATGGTATTACTGTGCTTGATTGGCCAGCAAACTCGCCTGACCTGAACCCCATAGAGAATCTATGGGGCATTGCCAAGAGAAAGATGAGAGACATGAGACCAAACAATGCAGAAGAGCTGAAGGCCGCTATTGAAGCATCTTGGTCTTCCATAACACCTCAGCAGTGCCACAGGCTGATAGCATCCATGCCACGCCGCATTGAGGCAGTAATTAATGCAAAAGGGGCCCAAACCAAGTACTGAGTACATATGCATGATTATACTTTTCAGAGGGCCGACATTTCTGTATTTAAAATACTTTTTTTTTATTGATTTCATGTAATATTCAAATTTTCTGAGATTCTGAATTTGGGGTTTTCATAAGCTGTAAGCCATAATCATCAAAATTATATCAAATAAAGGCTTGAAATATCTTACTTTGCTTGTAATGAGTCTATATAATATATTAGTTTCACCTTTTAAGTTGAATTACTGAAATTAATTAACTTTTGCACGATATTCTAATTTTTCGAGTTTCACCTGTACATAGCAACATGCTAAAATCCCCTCCGAACACCCAACAACCAACAAGTGACTGCCTTAACAACCACCCAAAAAATAGCATTAGCAACCACCTAACAATACCTTAGCAGCCTCTCAGAGCACCCACAGCATATTAAAAACAATGATAACACGTTAGCAACAGCATAACAACACTTTCCCACACTCATATAATAGTAAATACATAGCAACAAGCAAAAATCCACTCAAAACACCTTAGTGACCACCCAAAATACCCTGTCAACCACCTAGTAATGCCTTGGCATCCTCCCAGAGCACCCTATCAAACGTATAGCGCCATGCTAAAAATGACCAGAACACCTTAGCAACTTCATAGCAATTACCCTGGCAACTACACAAACACTGTATTAAATACATAGCAACATGCTAAAATCCTCTCAGAACACCCTAGCAACCACACAGTGATTGCTTTAGCAAACAACCAAAACACCCTAGCAACCTCCGAGAGCACCTTAGCAACCGTATAGCAACATTTTGAAAATAATCAGAGAACCTTAGCAACCACATATCAACGCCCTGGCAACCACCCACCACAAAATTCAAGCAAATGCATTGAACTGTATATTGTTTTATTGCTCTCATGTATTGCATCCCCTGACTTGCAGTTTTATTGTATTTATAATACAGCTGTCTGTGCATTGATATTGCACATTTTCAGTGTCAATCCACACTTTAAAAATGTGTAATCTTTACATATAAATACCTATGAATACTAATGAGATTACATACTGTATTTTGGTACTTTTAAGCGTCCTTTTAAACTAAATGTTCATTACTAGTAGTCTGCGGGGTCCACAGACAGCCACAGCTTTCCGACTGTTCTCCGATCAGTTCATCAGCTAGCACATGCTGTGAACAACCTCAGTAAAGAGATGTGCATCTGTTTTTGCCCTCTATGTGATTAACCCCCACTTTATTTCACCAGCTGCCTGGACAACCCCTCAGAAAAAATCATTATCATCTGGCACAGTGTGTATGAATATGTGTTTGTCTTTACTAATTGCCACAAAGAGCAACATAACACTGTCACATGTGGATGTAGTGTTTAAAAAAATCCACTGGTTCGAGAAACAGCTGGCCAGTAGTACAGGGCAGGAAGGGCTGAAGGCCCTCTGGTGAATGCAAATGCAGGGTAGAGTTTTTTTTTTTTTCAGCCTGGCGGGTTTTGCAGCGGTCTGGGCTCAGAGCGATGGACAGATGGTCCATTTGAGATGCCACACAAGTAATCACGCCGCTTCATTAGCACAAGTGTCTGCGATAAATTTCTGACCACAGGCAAGGCGTGGTCTCCTCTCCATCCAAACACTCTATTGATGGGCAATGTTTTGACACAAATTAATTGGGTCACCGTGTTAGTGTAATAAAAAAAAAGGCCACGGGAAAGTCACTGTGTGATCATGAAATAGCAAAGCAATTTGCTTGGCTGCTGCTTAAATATGCATGATTGATGATTAATACGCATGATATATATGATTTAGAAAAGGTGAAGATGTTTATTTGCTATAAATGTTATAGCGGTAACAGTTTATAATAATTATACTTGTACTAATACTATAAAAAAACACTCTAGAATAAATTATTAAACATGTTTTATTTTCAAATAATAAATTAATAATTTAACTACACACAAATATTGTAGCCTATTTTTAAGAGTTACGTATTTCAGTTTTTTTAACAAATTTCAATCAGACAGAATTTTCTGATTTTCACAAAATTAAATTAATAAAACCTCAAATATTACATTTTGTTTTTTCATTTTATAGATTACTCAATTCAATTAATTGCATTTTAAGTCATTAAAATGTATAAATCTTAAAAAATATATTTTTGAGTGTAAATTAACAATTTATTAATTAAATAAATACATTATTTTAAAATTAATAATAATCAATAATAAACACTACAATAAGGTAAAACAATTTTACATGAGTTAATGCATGAGAAATCACAAACTAGCAACAAACAATATTTTTAGCAGTATTTGTTAATCTTGATTAATGTCAATTTATAAAAAATACAAAATACTTAATTAATGCTGTCATAATCAGTTAACTAATGTTAACTTATGTTTTAAACAAACTTTTACTGAATGACACCTTTAGTCGCCTTTGACTTTCATTGAATAGAAAACAACAGTGTGATCTTTATATTTTACATATATTTAGAAACAAACTGAAGTATCACATTGACTTAAGTATTCAGACCCTTTGCAATGATGCTTTAAATTTAGCTCAGGTGCATCTATTTTATCTGGATCATCTTTCAGATGTTTCTAAACTTTGTTTGGAGTCCACCTGTGGCAAATTCAATAGATTGGACATGATTTGGAAAGGCACACACCTGTCTATATAAGGTCCCACAGCTGAAAATGCATATCAGAGCAAAAACCAAGCCATGATGTCAAAGGAACTGCCTGCAGTGCTCAGAGACACGATTGAGTCGAGGCACAGATCTGGGGAAGGCTACAAAAAATATTTGGCTGCACTGAAGGTTTCCAAGAGCACAGTGGCCTCCATTATTCTTAAATGGAAGTTTGGAACAAGCTGGTCTCTTCCTAGAGCTGGCCGCCCAGCCAAACTGGGCAATCGGGGGAGAAGGGCCTTGGTAAGAGAGGTGACCAAGAACCTGATGGTCACTCTGGTTGAGCTCTAACTTGCAGATGCACAGCCATCACTGCAACACTCCACCGATCTGGGCTTTATGACATAGTGGCCAGACGGAAGCCTCTCCTCAGTGCAAGACATATAGGGACTCTCAGACTGTGGAGAAACAAGATTCTCTGGTCTGATGAAATGAAGATTGAACTATTTGGCCTCAATTCCAAGTGTGTTCCAAGTCTGTAGGAAACCAGGCACCACTCATCACCTGCTCAATAACATCCCAACAGTGAAGCATGGTTGTGATAGCATCATGTTGTGGAGGTGTTTTCAGTGGTGGGGACTGGTCAGGGTTGAAGGAAAGCTGAATGCAGTAAAATACAGAGATATCCTTAATGAAAACCTGGTTCAGAGTGCTCAGAACCTCAGACTGGGCCAAAGGTTAATCTTCCAACAGGACAATGACCCTAAGCATACAGCCAAGACAATGCAAGAGTGGCTTTGGGACAACTCTGTGAATGTCCATGAGTGGCCCAGCCAGAGCCCGGACTTGAACTCAATCACACATCTCTGGAGAGACCTGAAATGGCTGTCCACTGATGGTCTCTATCCGACCTGACTAAGCTTGAGAGGATCTGCAGAGAAGAATGGCAGAAAATCCCCAAATCCAGGTGTGCCAAGCTTTTCGCATTATACCCAAAAAGACTTGAGGCTGTAATAGCTGCCAAAGGAGCGTCAACTAAGTACTGAGTTAAGGGTCTGAATACTTATGTCAAGGAGATATTTAAGTTTTATATATGTATATGTATATATATATATATATATATATATATATATATATATATATATATATATATATATATATATATATATATATACATACATTTTAAAGTTATCCAAATCTGGTTTTAGCTTTGTCATTATGCGGTATGGAGTGTAGATTGATGTGATTTAAAAAAAAAAATTAAAGCATGCACAATGCTGCAACATAACAAAATATGAAAGAAAATGAAGGGGTCAAAATACTTTCTGAATTCTCTGTGTGTGTGTGTGTGTGTGTGTGTGTGTGTGTGTGTGTGTGTGTGTGTGTGTGTGTGTGTGTGTGTGTGTGTGTGTGTGTGTGTGTACTGTTTATAAAATACATTACCATTTCAAGTTCAGAGATGTAATGAAACTTTGATTCCTATGTTTATATTATTCATATGTAATTTAAAAAATGCATACATTCATAATTGAATGTACATAAATTATGGATCTGTAAAATGTATGACATTTGTTAATGATTTATTATTGAAAGTTATCATGAAGTGTAGCTATACTATGTGATATAGTTTAATACACATGTAAATATGCATATACAGTACATACGTATACAAATATATAAATTAAACATGCATTCAAATATCAACAGTATTAGGTAGTTTACTTTTGATATATGTAGGCTGTAATGTAATCTTTTAGATGACACTTTTAGGCAATCAAATCTGATTACTTTTGGATAAAACTTTTAATACTTTTTTAATACATTTTTATATTTTTCGATGACGGTATAATTTTAAGTGTATTTTAAAATATTAAATTCAAATTGACATTTTACACTTTCATTTAAAGGTGCACTCATTAATTGTTTTCCTCATTAAAAAAAAATAAATTCTGAAGACATGAATTGTAATTTTGCAATATATGTAGGAAATCATGAGCACTCACATTAAAATGAAGATTCCAGTCATACCAGTAACCTTATAAAAGCTGTTTTATTCTACATGGAGAGGGTCCACACATGGGGGCGGCCATGTTAGAATCACATGACCAGCAGAATACTACTCGATTATTATTGATTAGTAATAATCAATTATTGGTGGTGGCGTAGTGGTTAAAGCACAGGGCTGTTAATCAGAAGGTCATAGGTTCTAACCCCACGGCCACCACCATTGTGTCCTTGAGCAAGGCACTTAACTCCAGGTTGCTCTGGGGGGATTGTCCCTGTAATAATTGGACTGTAAGTCGCCTTGGATAAAAGCGTCTGCCAAATGCATAAATGTAAAATGTAATGTAATCATGACTGACTGTGAATACTACATTTCTATAATGGCATCTGAAACTGAAAACTATTGATTTTAAATTATGCTGCATCCGAGCCGCTAGGTGTCAGTGTAAGTCACATGAAATAACATGAAATAAATCAATGATTTGCACTAATCTAATTACAAGTAGTTTGACAATTAAATAAAATTACATTTTTGTAATCTGATTATTTAATACAGATTACATGAAGCTACAAATTTACCAAGAACTTGTTGTGTTTTGCAGGAGTTTGCAGATGAGATATTCAACCTGGTGCGAGAGAAATACACAGAGCTGGCTGGCTGCTCCTCGTTGCTACACGCGCGTCACAAAGGCCTGGCAGGCATCGTCATGACCAGAGGTATGGCAATGTTTCTGGAATGTGAATTATTTAACCAGTTCAATATCGAGAGAGAAAACACCTCTGTGTCTCTGTGTATCTTTTGAGTGTGAAGATTTATATGAAATATTTAGAGCTTTATCACCTTTGAAAAAGAAATAGACAAAGCTGGACCTATATCGGAAGTGAGTCAAACAGCAGTCTAAGAATGGACTAAGATGATTGACATGAATAAAAGCCCTTTAGATGTATGTTTCTGTTCTATTGAAACCCTTTACACTATTAATGAAAAGGCTCTATAGTAGTTCTGTCATCATTTCCTCACTCTTATGTTGTTTCAAACCTGAATTACTTTTTACTTCTGTGGAACGCAAAAGAAAAAGTTGTCCATATTATTATAGCACTATATTCCAATATTTCTGTAGTCATACGATAGATTTGTGTGAGGAACAGACCCAAATTTAAGTCAGCTTTCACTGAAAATCTTTCACTCCGCCATAGCTATGGGATGAAATTAGACTCCAAATGTCTTGTCAGAGTGAATTGACAAATACATAATGAAAGAAAGAAAAAGATGAATATCTGAAAACATATAATCTAAGCAGATAAGTGCTATTTTGAGTTATTGGAAACATTATTGTTTTGAAATAAAAGTCATTACAAAGTTAAGCAACGTTTGTTAATATTAGACATAATGATTACTAGCACCGATTACCGTATAATTATTGTATTTCACTACACACACTTTTTTTTTGTGCATTGTGACCGCAAACGTTCAGCTTCAGCTAATCCCACATAGGTGCTACAGTAGCTGGATCTTATTTTCTCGGTGTATGGATATGACGGGCGAATGACATATGTATGCAATTTCTCGCAAAATCAGTCCCGACAGCTCTAAAATATTTATTATATAATATTATAATATTGGTCATTGATAGAAGAGTATTACATAATTACAATTTATCCATGGTGAATTAAACAGTGTATTAATTATTATAATAAAATAAATTACGCAAAATCAGTCAAAAAGGTTTTTTTTTATTAAAAATTTTCATGAAGATGCAGTTCCCTACAAAGTCACCCCAATCATTCTAGAATAATTAATTATTCTCAAATAGAGCTATTCAAGTCATCTGGTGAAGTCATCCTGTATTTTTTCATATCGCAATATAAATAATATCGCAATGTCAGTTTTTTTCAATATCGTGCAGCCCTAGCATGCGTGTCACTTGATCCATAAATGCACTTTCAATACTTCACCAGACCATTTTGTGTTTGATTTGGAACATCTTCCATTGGTTGCATACACAAACTGTGATGCATTTATACAAAAGGGAACATTTGTGTTCAGAAATATGTCTCTATTTGTACATATCCCAGCACATTTATTTAATTTTGAATTTCACAAGTTGAAAGGCATTTGTCTGTGGATTGTAAGATACATTTGCAACATTTATCAAATTGACAGATAAGTATGCACACATTTTAAAATAATTTTCAGTATAATTTCATCCCATACAAAGCTCTCTTTCTTATATTCAAACTGAACCAATGCCTTTTGACGCTGACACCTGATGCGCCATATATATATGAATACAGGAACATTTGAATGGTGTGTAAAGAAGAAGAGAAGATTTTTGTGACCATAAAGGGGTCTGTTCCTGTCACAAAGCTATTGTATGGCTTCAGAAGTCTTGGAATACAATGGATGATATGGACATATGGGCTACTTTTATGGCCTTTTTATTGTGCTTTTTTTGGAGCTCAACAGCTCCAGTATGGAAAAGAGCATTCATCAAAAGAAAGGCAAAATAATTCTTCTTTGCTTACATTGTTGCTGTAGCTTCAATTTACTGTTATATCTCACCATTATGAATTAATACATCTCAGTTGCCTAGCAGTGGCAGGTTGATGTGACATTTAAATGTGTGTGTCAGAGACAGCTGCAGCTTCAGGAGTCATTGAGGGATCAGTATCAAGTTTCTCATTTGAAGACCACAGCTCATCAATTTAGACTTTAGTGAGATCTGACCTAATCCCTGTCCTCTCTCACTCACGCTCTCTCGCTCTCTACCGCTCCGTCTGCCTCACAGTAATTGCAGAGCTTGTTTATTAAGACTGTTATCTTCAAAGATCCAGACATCGGTGCCCAAGAATTTGTGGCAGGCGAACAAACTTGACAGAAACACTGGGGGTTCTGTTCGCTGCTCTTAGCATCTATTGAATCTTTTAGACTGGCACGGGCACCAGTGGAATATTAATGTGGGTCCAACTTTGAACCAAGGGACTTTCGCTGGGGGAGTCATAACCTGTGTGAGAGTGCTCCTCACACGACTCTTATTGGATTTTTTCATCTGGTAACTCAAAAGAAACAGACTCCATTTGAGTCAGATTGTGTGAATAATCTTATTTCAACCTAGCAAGGTACGGATGCTGAGATATCAGGTTTTGAACATCAGATACACAGTTGAAGAAGTGGTAGAGGGAACCAAATGGGTGGACTTACACATTTAGGAAACAGATTATTTTATTTAGAGAAATATTAAAGTGGAAAGACAGATTTGCATGGTTTAAAATGCATAGTAAATTCAACCATGGGTGTTTGAATGTTTTATATAATTAAAAATGATATTGCAACTATAATATTATCGTTTGTATATTTTGATCCGGATGGAATTAACATCATTTTAAAAAAAATTCATAGATAAACCTCATAATTTAAAGTCAACTTGAAACAGCATTTACAACCCATTTCACTTCCGTTTTGTGGCATATTTCTGAGTGAAACAGGATATTAAATGTGAAGAAAAAAAAAATGTAGGACGAGAATTAAATTTATCCTTCAGGAATTTGATAGTATCTTGATGTTTTAAGTGGTAATGTTTCTTTTTTAAAAGAAATATAAAATATATAAATATAATTTGCTATTTTTGGCGTAAATTTGATCACATTGCCATTAAACAACATTAAATAACTGTGTTTCCTACTTTGGTAATGCATTTCTGAGTAAAACAGTGTATTCAATCGGGAAAGAGTGTAGCGTTAGGCTTGTTTTCATTCTTCGGGAATTTGACAGTATCTCGACGTATCCCAGTGGTAACAGTTCTTTTACAAATTTGTCATTATTTTCTATTATTGGCATAACCGTTATAATATTATGGTTAAACAGCATTGAATTACTCTGTTGTATTTCTGTGTGAAACAAGAGTAAATTAACTACTGCATTATTGTGTTTCTGAGTGAAACATGATATTGAACATGATAATATGTAGCATGGGATTTGAATTTAGCTTTTGAGAATACAATAACATCTTGACATATTCCAGAGGTAACGCTTCATTTTCAAATTTGTTGTTCATTGCAATTATTGCCATACCTTCTATCACATTGTTTTAGTGTGCTCCACCACCCCACCACCACTAGCAGTTGAGTCCCGTCCTGCACGGGGGTAGGCTCTTCGCCCTGCCTCCTATCTCTGGCAGGATATGACGGTTTTGAGTACAACTTCCTCGGACTGCCAGAGGAGCCTGCGCCAAAGATAGACATTACTTTTCTGTTTTATAGTCATCAAATCTTAAATTTCACTCAAGTCTGTAATGCAAATACAGCAGTTTTCAGAAATATTCATGTTCTGCATTTTCCATTTTGCCAAAATACACACAATTTGTCATTTTTAGCTGTAATGCATTCATCCAATGGGCAAGGAGAAGGCGGGAACCGGCTGAGCAGTCAACGTAATCTTTTAATGACACAAAGAACTTAATATAACATAAAACACACACACACACACAGTGTGTGTGTGTGTGTGTGTGTGTGTGTGTGTGTCTCTCTCTCTCTCTCTTGGACTGGCATCCCTGGCTCCTTTTTATCCCTCTCCCGGCTGATTGGGCTGATTCAGCGCCGGGCGTCCATCGTTATGGCCCGGCCATGCCCTCCTCCTTGCCACATACTCCCAACGCCCGATTCAGGCCTGACTTCCTGGAGGGGATGTGTTGCCATTTTGGCCGTCCTTCCGCAGGCCAGTCTTCCCCACCTCCTGGGAATCTGATTAGGACGAGGAGAGGGAAGAGGGAAAGAGCAATTGTCAGAAACAGAGATAGAGAGAAACTGGCTCGCCGGTCCCGAACACGCTATCGACTGGTCCTCAGCCAGCTGTGCATCGGTACTGGACCTCGTTTCCTGGCGGACTGCCTCCCCACTCCTCTTTATCCTTCTCCCAGCTGATTGGGCTGATTTAGCACCAGGCGTCCATCGTTGCAGCCTGGCCATGCCCTCCTCATCATCACACTAGCCAATCCAAGGTGGTCTATCCTAAACCACCCAAAACAGTGGATGTATAGAAGCCCATCAAATGATTTCTTATGATTTAATGGCCTTATAAATGAGCTGATGAACTGCATTCTTTCCTTGTTTTGTGAAACAAAATTCATTCAGGAAAATGTGGGGGTAATGATGCTTATTAAGCTCATATCAGCATATGGGCTTTCCCCTGACACAGAGTGACCCATGCTCTGATTAATAGTGGCTATGTTTGGAACATCATACTGCCATACTACTCCCACTGTTATTGCTGTTACTACACATATGTAGTATGTATTGAATATTGTTCAATATGTCATATTTTAATCCAGTAATATCCATACCTTCTACATTGTATGAGCATTCATTCATTCAAGTATGGCTTAAGTGTCCAAATACTTTATAGGGCTACGGTATGTTTAAAGTACTACAACAATTAATAGAGTTTGACTTCTTTTGTACTATTATATGTATCCTTAAAAAGGAAACAGATTCACATTTTCTTTAGACAAAAGGCACTTTATTGTATGCTTTGCAGGCCTCCTTCTGAGATGTTCCTATAGTGTGTTTTAATAGCTCACTTGCCTTAGAAACGTTCCCTTTCTTCTTTACATGGCAGCGTGCTGCAGGGTACAGAGAGCAGCAGTGATGTTCACACAGCGGTGTTTGTCTTTGTACCCACCTCACTGGCACAATGTGGTCTCTCAGAGATCCTTATGATTATTGCTCTTCTAAACGCAGCAGTGCCCACAGGCCATACCTCCCCCACATACTAAGAGAAGAGCCTTTGCAACAATTTAATTCTGATACTGAGAGAAATTACTAGACACTCTCTTGCTTTCTCTCTGTCATCGCCAGATTGATCTAAACTATCATTAAATGGAACAGCAAGGAAAGAACAGGGTAAGTTTTGAAGCAAAGTGTTGTTGCTGTTGGAGACTGTTAAATAAAGATGCTTGAACATAGAAACCTGGGTATGCTGGATCCCTGCTGCTCTTCACTGATGAATACTGGGAAAGCTCAAGTAGGGTGGGGTTTTCGATGTTTTTAACTACGTTTAGCTTGACACAGCATCCTAAAGCACTGCACTTATGACTAGAGACACAGAAAACTAGTGAGACACGACACAACCAAAGTGAGATGCTACAAATGTGTCCATCCGTTATATGGGTACATAAACCAACCATTAAAAATAGCCAGAAGTAGGCCAGTAAAATGGTTGTGTTCATTGATATGGATAAAACAAACAATATTTTGACTTTTCCATTTTCCATTTCCTTTTTGATTTGTAACGATCACCTAATACATTTTTGGAAATTGATCAATGGAAAGGAGGTGGCAAGAACTGGCTTGATAATATAAATAATAGTTTTAATGACAAACTTAAACAAAAGAGTGGTGTAGTGGCTAAAGCACAGGGCTGTTAATCAGAAGGTCCTTGGTTCTAACCCCATGGCCACCACCATTGTGCCCTTGAGCAAGGCACTTAACTGCAGGTTGTTCTGGGGGGATTGCCCCTGTAATAATTGCACTGTAAGTCGCTTTGGATAAAAGCGTCTGCCAAATGCATACATGTACATGTACATGTAAATGTCCATTAACGATCTCTCTCTCCCGCATGATCCTCTGCAGTCCACCTTTATCCCTCTCGAAGGCTTGATTAGCCTAATATGGGACCGGGTGTGTACGATCACGACCCGGCCCCACCCTCCACCCTGCCACAATTTTCTTTTATCAAATTATCCTATATCTGCCAGTTGTGTTGAGTGGTTTAAACATCATCTGCAGCCTGAAACTGAACTTTTGATAGTAAGTTTTGATTGAATGTACTTGGCTTCAAAGGAAAACTACAGGATGCTCCATTGCTCCCTAGCACCCTATTTATTGCATGAATTAACCTCCAGTGTGCAGTCTGTCTGCACTGGTCTCAGAACAGTACAAAATGTACCATATTTTCATCCTAACTCCATATAAATCCTCTGAAAGCATTTTTTTTTCATTGTGAAAATGCACAGAAAATATGTTTTCTAATGAAAACCTTTGTGCTATTGTACACATTAGTGTACATTGTGTTTATCAGCTTGCCGTTTCACGATAATTTGCTTAAATTGTAAAAATGGCATTTCGAATGAAACTAGAGACTATTATTTTGAATCAAATAGGTTTCAGTGTTAAATCTTTCCAGATTATTTCCGTTTTTTAGCCGTTTCTCCCAAAGACAAACTCCGCTGTGATCGGCTCCATGTGGTTTTGTCACATGAATCTGTACGCCAAAAGTGTAACCCTTTTCTGACAGCCAAGAGTCTCCTGAAATGAGATCAGTCGGTTTTAAGGAAATTCAATTATGCATTGCATATAGCGAAGCCAAAATACAACATCTATGCATGTGAACGTGGGGTTGCATGAGGTTAATGCCACTTTTTGTCTTGTCTGAATGTGTTACTTTTCCGGTGCCACAATATATTTTATATATATATATATATATATATATACACACACATTTGAAGTCAGAAGTTTACATACACCTTAGCCAAATACATTTCCTAACAAATCCAGACATTTAATTGTAGAAAACAACTAAATCAGGTCAGTTAGGATCACTACTATATTTTAAGAATGTGAAATGTCAGAATAATATTAGAGAGAATTATTGATTTCAGCTTGTATTTCTTTCATTATATTCCAAGTGGGTCAGAATTTTACATACACATAGTATTTGGTAAATTGTTTAACTTGGGTCAAACATTTTGGGTAGCCTTCCACAAGCTTCTCACAATAAGTTGCTGGTCTTGAGATGTTGCTTCAATATATATCCTCATAATTTTCATTCCTCATGAAGCCATCTATTTTGTGAAGTGCACCAGTCCCTCCTGTAGCAAATTATCCCCACAACATGATTCTGCCCACCCCCATGCTTCACGGTTGGGATGGTGTTCTTCAGCTTGCAAGCCTCACCATTCTTCCTCCATACATAACAATGGTCATCATGGCAAAACAGTTACATTTTAGTTTCACCAGACCAGAGGACATTTCTCCAAAAAGTAAGATCTTTGTCTTTGTCAGACAATGTGCAATTGCAGACTAGTCTGGCTTATTCATGACAGTTTTAGAGCATTGGCTTCTTCCTTGCTGAGCAGCCTTTCAGGTTATGTTGATATAGGACTTGTTTTACTGTGGATATAGATACTTGTCTACATGTTTCCTCCAGCATCTTCACAAGGTCCTTTGCTGATGTTCTGGGATTGATTTGCACTTTTCGCATCAAACTACGTTCATCTCTATGAGACAAAATGCATCTTCTTCCTGAGTGTTATGATGGCTGAATGGTCCCATGATGTTTATACTTGTGTACATTGTTTGTACAGATGAACATGGTACCTTCATTGCTCACCTCTGAGGTCTTGAATGATTTCTTGTGATTTTCCCATGATGTCAAGCAAAGAGGCACTGAAGATAGGCCTTAACATACATCCACAGGTACACCTCCAGTTCAGTACACCTCCTATCAGAAGCTAATTGCCTAAAGGCTTGACATCATTTTCTGGAATTTTCCAAGCTGCTTAGAGACACAGTTAACTTAGTGTATGTAAACTTCGGATCCACTGGAATTGTGATATAGTCAATTAAAAGTGAAATTATCTGTCTGTAAACAATTGTTGGAAAAATTACTTGTGTCATGCACCAAGTATATTTCCTAAAAGACTTGCCAAAACTATAGTTTGCTAATATTAAATATGTGGAGTGATTAAATAATTTGTTTTAATTACTTCAACCTAAGTGTATGTAAATTCTGTCTTCAACTATCTATCTATCTATATATATATATATATATATAGAAGAAAGTCATACACATATGGCATGAGGGTGAGTAAATGATGAGAGAATTTGGATTTTTGGGTAAATTATCCTTTTAAGTGCTCTTGACAGATCTGAATAAATTTGTCAATAAGAATAGAGGTTTGTAAACATTTCATCCCTGGTCGCAGAACACTTGTGTCTGAAACTGCCCCCTATTGACTATATAGTGCACTATTTCAAGTGTATGCTATTTTGTAGGAGTGTCTGAATTCTGAGTGATCCACTCGTCCCCTACTTGTGCTCACTCATTCTTACCCACAATGCACTCTAATTTTGAGTGTACATTTGATGGACACTCGACGACGATGGTTAATTGCCCACAATCCACCACGGGGAAGACGTACAAGCTGGGAGTTTACTGCTTCCTTCACTTCTGCAATGTTTTATTTCTTGTTTAATGTAGTAAATTACTTTGACAAATCATTACTGGATTAAAATAACATAATAACATATAGAGAGACAAAACACAGATACATTTTACAATTCTTTAATTTAAATACTCTTTATATTTATTTATACAGAATGTTGTCATAAAGATGAAGAATTCTTTATTTACTAAATAATTCACTGAGGTGATAGTATTTGAACTCAGGAGATTGAACACAGTAGAAATTATAACTCTGTGGATGATTAAAATATTCGGTTATAGCATAGGTTATGTTAATTTGGTCGGTTGAGGGCGCTTTATGCCCAGAAACGCAACCCAGATTGTAATGGAGTTTAAAGATACTAAAGTATAACAAAATAAATACAATAATGTATATTTGATCAAATGTGTTTACTCTTAATATTAACATATATATTAAAAATGACAAAGATTTATTGTAATAATTTATTATTTAATAAGAATAACAAGTATGGCCCAAGAATTTAAAAAATTTATATGTGACATTGTTTCTAAGACAGGATTTCAGACACAGCCACTCTCTTTCACCATACGATCGCCTCGTGCCTGCACATCTCTCAAGCGTGTGCCCTGCTCACCTCACTCTGCACGTGCAGAAATGCTTGTACAAATTTACTTGAGTGAGAGTAAAAAGTACCCACTTTTAAACCGACTCTAAATGTACCTTTTTTTCCAAATGGTTACTTAAGTAAATGTAACAGAGTAAATGTAGCACGTTACTACCCACCTCTGGGCAGAGGCAATATTTTCAGCAAATAACTTTTTTATGTGTCCGTTCCCCACACAAAGATAGTATTCCAAACTCAGAAAACTTAGAATAAGCACACAAGTAGTATAGACCACTTCTATAATACATTTACAATGCT
Source organism: Xyrauchen texanus (assembly GCF_025860055.1). Lineage (NCBI taxonomy): Eukaryota > Metazoa > Chordata > Actinopteri > Cypriniformes > Catostomidae > Xyrauchen > Xyrauchen texanus. Next base: position 27,169,155 of record NC_068316.1, on the reverse strand, counting down.
TTATTTTATTTATTTATTTATTTTTTTTGTACCTCGACAGTCCCAGTCCCCATTCACTTTTTTTGGTATGCAAAAGAGTAATGAGATCATACAGCAAAACATCTAATTTTGTGTTCCTTAAAAGAAGAAAAAAAAAGTAATTCAGGATTGGAACGACATGAGGAAGAGTACATGTTTCACAGTATCTTAGAATGTCAGTACAACTGTAAACAAAATGAGCTATACTGACAGCATCAATCAGTCTCTCTCTCTCTCTCTCTAGCTCTCATTTCATCTCTTCCTCCTCTTCCCACGGCCTCTCCCCCTCTTTAATCCTCGTGCAGTGAAAGGTGGAAGAATGGATTTCAAAGGCTATGCCTTTAACCCCACCTCAATATTAGTTTTTATTATTGTTATTGCCAGCTACCGTGCTGGTGGCAGCCGGGCCGCGGCGTGCAATTCCGTCTGGGCCCCGACTGATAAAAGCTCATATGTTGCCTCTAGCCTGCAGGTCTGCAGGAGGGAGTGAACACTACATTTTGAAGCGATGGGGAGGTTTTATTTTTTTTTAGTACACAAGAGCTTTATGGTTAAGCATGCTGAGACATCCGGTCACACGCTTGAGATGTTCTCAGTTCAGAAATCTGTGCCGTGCCATGGCTGAGCAGCTGTGAGAGAGGTATGGTGGGATATGGCAGGTGGAGATGCTTTTGTGCCGGGCTTGTGGGTTTTATCTTGCTGTGTCTGATGAAAATGTCAAAGAAAAGCTTTGTGCGCAGATGACCAGCAAGGCCACAGCGAGTTAGGAGTCACTCATCCTTGTGTTCAGAACATCAGCAAAGAGCAGATTTTATTGTAGAATACAACAGATTTTATCATACAATCTGTCCTGAAAAAACTTTTGTTTTTTTCCTTTGTAAAGGGTTCATAACTGCTGTATAAAAAAAATTAAGTTGTGGTAACCAACCTCTATACATTTCACCTCAAAACTTCAGCGATACGTGTAATGAACCAAATAATTTCAATTTGCAAATATGTTGCCACCGCCACATAATTTTCACGAGATCAGGCTGTACTAGACCCGTTTTACAATGACATTTCACTTGCTTATGTTTTGAGCCTTAAGTCCAGAACATACAGTAGTTTATGCAAGTACATGAATGCAGACCCTGGGGCCTGGATAGCTCAGTGAGTAAAGACGCTGACCTCCACCCCTGGAGTTGTGAGTTCGAATCCAGTGCATGCTGAGCGACTCCAGCCAGGTATCCTAAGCAAATTGGCCCGGTTGCTAGGGAGGATAGAGTCACATGGTTTAACCCCCTTGTGGACGCGATATAGTGTTTCGCGCTCTCGATGGGGCATGTGAGAAGTTGTGCGAGACCACGAGGACACAGTGAGCATTGGGAATTGGGCATGTCAAATTGGGGAGAAAATCCACATAAAAATAAATAAATAAATGCAGACCCTTCTAGCAATGCAAGCTTCAAAATTTGTGAAACTGCCATTGATAACACAACGCAAGTACACATTGCATTCTGAACGTTACCACATGGGGCGCTTTAGCGGATATTTGTGTGACTGCCCAGTTCTATGGTGAGTTTTCTCTTTCAACCCAACTAAAAGTCATGGCGGAGCAACAGTTTAAAGAGAATACTGCTGAGCATGTAAGTTAAATTCAGTATATTTATAGCAACTTACCTCAATAATAACGTCCAGTTTATTTGCATAGCTAGACCTTTGAAGGTAACTATATCACCCCCCTTTAGTACTGAGGTTTGCTACCGCCACAGTAATGCAAAAAATAATTGACCACACATTGGCAAAGTGCTTACATCTGTGTATGCGAACTTGCATTAAGTATGGCCTTAGAATTTAACAGATTGTTTTTGACTACTGTACCTTTACCTCCTAACACTGCAAATGCTGACTCATTGTGTTTCAGGTCTGGATCTGAGACAGGCTCAAGTGGTGGCGCTATCTACCGGCACTAAATGCATTAATGGAGAGTATATGAGCGACCAGGGACTGGTGGTAAATGACTGTCATGCAGAAATCACGACCAGACGAGCACTGCTACGGTTCCTGTACTCTCAGCTAGAGTTACACCTCAGGTAACTTACACACAGTGTGTTTTTGCTTTACTGTGTAAATTATAATATATGGTAATTATATGTGCTATATATGCTTTATACATTAAGGTTCCCTATAATGTTATAAAGGAATTTACTCGGTTAGTTACACTAGGTCCTAACTTGTTGCGATTTGTCAAGTAATAAGCAACGCAACATTTTGTGGGTCATTTTGTTTTTATTTCTATTTGTTGCATCATGATTGGTGCTGCTGCACGCATTGAAATATCATTGGTTCAAAATCCTGCACCACTATTGTATATTAATCATCAAGTTTACTTCTCCCCCAGTGTTGGGGAAGTAATCAAAAAAAGTAGTAGTTGCACATATAATGCGTATAGTGCATTTACTGGCTTTACATAGTCATGACAGGTGACATCCACATTAATACCTTTTAGTTTGAAAACACATTATTTTCTATACGTTTACACCTTCCGTTCACACCGAGACTGCATTATTTACAGTGAAAACTGAGCATTTCGAAAACGTTCTCCCAAGTGGATAAATTTGAAAGTAAATGTTACTTTGTACAATCTTCCAAACATTCCTTCAAAGGCGATGGGCAGTTTACTCAGAATTGCTGTCTGGCGATGGAACTGAGGTCAACTGCACTTCAGATCGTACATGGAATGGCGATTTTTAGCATGTGCTTTAAGGGGATTTAAGAATTTATATGTTTCAGTATGGACAACTTTTGGAAATGCTTGAAAACGGCAGATTGGATGGAGAACATTTCAAAAATGAAAGTGCTGTTTCTAATGTACCTGGATTAATGTGGAGGTAGAGTAGAGGAACGCTTTCCTCCACCAAAAATGGAGCATTTCAAAAACACTACATTACCGTATACTTTGGAAAACAATAAAGTTAGGAAACTGAAAACTAAGTTTTCAAACTAAATGGATTAGTGTGGATGGGGTCTTAGTAAGTGATTTTATTACAGTAGTCTCATGTTAGCACATAGTCTAATAACTTATATAACATACTGTATAAACCCACATAACATATAACGTGTTGTAGATATACTTTGAGATAAAGATATACTTTGGGTTTTTTAACATTTACTCTGCTGCCATGTATTTTGCCCCATAGACTTCCATTTTAAGTGGCAGGACTTTTAAAAAAACAATTGTTTGATTTTACAAACTGAGGGAGGTGTCAAAATAATTTTCTCTAGTAATGGACATGACACAGATGCTGTCGATAGATCTTAACTTGCATTAATCCTGGAACATTCCTTTATTGCTTTTAACAGGGCCATGGCAACAAACACAATTTTTGAAGAGAAAATTACAAAGCTGCATTTTTAGCATGTTATCATGGACTTACAGTGACACCTAGTGGCCTGGATGCAGCATTATTCAAAATCAATAGTTTTCAGTTACAGATGCCATTGTAGAAATTCACAGTCAGGCATGAGTAATTTAATCCAATAGTGAAAGTGTTAATAACAAGTTAGTTACAGAGATTAAGGGAGTAGTATTCAGCTGGTCATGTGATTCTAAAATGGCAGCCCTCATGAGGGCACCCCTGCCCCATGTAGAATAAAACAGATGATATAAGGTTACTGATATGACTAGAGTCCTCATCTCATGTGATTGCTCATTAGAATTAATTTCTTTAGGAGTAAAACTTTTTTAATGGGGAACAAAATGAATGAGTGCACCTTTAATAGCTAATAGAATTTGAGTCAGTGTGTTGGAGGTATCAGTGTGTGACAGTAAATACTCTAAATGTCTTCCTTGATGTAGAAGATTGGTCCATAGAAAACCCTTCTGTAATGTCATATTTGCATACCCGCTGTCCCAGAGTGCATTATCTGCCACTTTTGTTTTGCTTGGTGCAGAGTCTATTTGAAAGATAAGGCATACCAGCAAATAAAATACCACAACAGCCATCAGCACCTTCCTCTATGGACATATCTAGAGCAACACAACTCCACCCTTGACATCACAGGTCATTTGTGTAATTAGCACTGCTTAGGTGCCAAGTAGAGACAAAATGTTGTTGCATGTAATGCACTCCCTTTGCACAGGTCACCTCTTGCACTGTGGTCAAATGTTTTTTGTAAGATGTGACAATGTGGCGGTAACACTAATTATGATGATATGTGTAAAAGTAGGGCAGCATAGCAGGAAACGGTGGCGTCCTCCCTACAAATGACGAGCTACAGATCATCTGGTTTGAAGAATTACAGCTCGCTGTTTTTCAGCCATTTATTTCCCCTTGTTCTGACAGAGTAATGATTTGAAAGTGTGTGTCAGTGTGTGTGTGCATGAGGGGAATGTGACAGTGATGGAACTAGCCTTGGTCGCGGCAAGGCCAATATTTGTCTCCTTTGTGTCTCTGGTCCATTATTAGCAGAGAATGTGAGTGGTGAACACTTTGGAGACGTAACCATTTCTCATGTCTCCCCTCTCGTGTCTTTCTTCTCACCCGGGGTCTGTGATCACTCTAAAGCAAGAGAAAAGAGGACTGGGAGCAATCGATCTTCGTACAGCACAAAGACTCCTGTTTGAGACTGAGAGAAAACATCCTTTTCCACATGTACATCAGCACATCACCCTGCGGGGACGCCCGTGTGAACTCACCCTACGAAATCACATCTGATTGTAAGCGTCTTTGTCTGATTGATCAGTCGGTTTGACTTCCTTTCTTATTTCCTTTTCTCTTTAGCTGGAGTTGTTTTTAGCAAGACTTTTGTTAGCTACAAAATGTCTGTTAAGCTATCACTAAGACAGAAAGTCATATACAGATATATGCAATTCATTGTCATATGTTTTTGTTACTCTTTCACACGCTGTCACTCAGGGCAAAGTAACAGACACTTCGTTAAGAAGTTTCACAGTCACCTACGAACAAAGATTGAATCAGGGGAGGGAACGTTGCCCGTGAAGACCACAGGTCCCGTCCAGACATGGGATGGAGTTCTTCAGGGAGAACAGCTCATCACCATGTCTTGCACCGACAAGATTTCTAGGTGAGTCTCGCAACCATTGAACAGAAATGAGCTCCCGTACAAAGAAACATCAGTAATCAAACACAAGTCTCTTGACTCTTTCTAGAACATTCTCTTCTGAGGAGACATTACATGAAAGGTATTATCATGATGTCAGACCGACAGTCAAAATGCTTTCAGTGTCATAAGAACGCTTACTGTGTAAAGTTATATCCAATACCGCAACTTTGTTGCCATGACAATGGAACGATGGTAGAACCTGTAAGGGATTTTATCACACTACAATCATGTAGAACAGAGATTGTATCACACTAAAATCATGTTAGCATGTATAATGTTTATGTATTGTGGCTATACTTTTGAAACAATGCGTATTTAAATGTCCATGGAATGGCCTTATTTACTTCAATAGTAAGTGCCTTACTGTAACTAAATTAGTTTTTTTTTTTTTTTAATAAGTTCAAAATTAGTTCTGTGGTAATCAACATTATGCTACAAATGCTGTCGATTGAACCTAACTCGTACCAAAGTCCCTTTCAAGACAAGTCAGTCCACTCTGCGGCCATCTTTGAAATGCTTCTGGGCAGCTATTTTCTATGTATGCATGTGCCATAAAAGTACAGCTCCTATCTACTTGAATGGTTAAAGACCGAAATCTCCAAAACAGTTGGTCAAGATTTCAATCAAAGTACATATCTCACATAAGCAGTTAAATCTGCTAACAATGGTATCATAATATGTGCTTCTTTAGCTCAGATTGTACTAAAAACGCAATTTCTTTAGGCAGGTCCAGCTAATGCACATTCGCATTTGCGAGTTGAATGACTCTATCTGAAAGGGGATTGGCTCCTTTACACGCAAGGAGGAACTTCCTTTTCTATATCTGCCATATTGAATGTTCCAATTTCTCCCATTCATTTTAATACCAGTGTTCTGTCTCGGGCTAAATAGTCTCTTCTTGTACTGAACATGGAACATTCTTGTGAATATAAATTGGCGGAACAAGAAATTAGATATGTATCTAAATACCAGATCTGTACATCTGGCGTTGGAGTATAAATATAGACAAATTCAGCATCCATTATGATACTGGTAACAATTCTATCAAGCAGGAAGTACATGTTTTGTCAGACAGTGGAACAACGGTCTCCACTGTGTGATTTTTGAAGCATGAGTGCTGGACAGTGTATTGATTTAAGGTTTATCTTTATTGGAGGATTAGTTTTTATGAGGGCATGTTTTCTTCGTTTAAACAGGACAACTTTTACTGAGCATTATAAAGGTTGGTGTGATATTTACCTTGAGGTAGGCAGTTGAAGATGCAGATCTTTGGGACTGGCATTATTCCCATTTGTGTTTAATGATGACTCTTGTACTTAGGCTTTGATAATCCTTCAATAATTAGCTTCAAGGTGGGATACGTCACAGCGTTAATCTTTGTCCTCATGGGAGGTCTGTTTTTGTACATCTACCTTTACCCATGAGAATTGCTTTCCATCATAGTAACCTTCAGAACTCATAACTTCCTCCCCAGTCCTAAAATTCGATTTATTAAAACAAAGCTGCAAAAAAGAGTATGAGTAAGTGTAATATGTGGGGAAAGTCCCCTAAACCCTGAGTGGTTCCTGGCTGTGTAGCATCTGCCAATCTGCATATCCCTCCAATGGAACCTAACAATAAGAAACAAAGTTAACAAGTCCTTTATCATTTCAGGCTACGTCCACATTAATCTGGATTCATTTGAAAATGTCATTTTCAAAACTCTCTCTGTCCACACTGCCATTTTCAAGAATTTGCCAAAGGTTTCTCATCCACACTGAACCATATGTAAACTCTTAAGTCCCCTTACTGCACATGCGAAAAATCGCTGTTCAATATACTGTCTGAAATGCAATTGTCCACGTCTTCTGTTGCCGTACATCGATTCCGAGTACCCTTCCCATCGCCTTTGGAGGAATGTAATGTAGGCTAAATGTTTTACAAAGTAACATTTATCTTTAACAACATTATCAAAGTGAATATCAGGCACAAAAACGCCACTACAACATGGACCGCCATCTAGATTGTTTTGGATTGTATGGATCACATGACTGCACCACATGACAACAAATACATCATCATTTTCAGTCTCGTCTCCGTTTTCCCCGTTCACACTACAACACCAAGACGATGTTTTAAAATGTACCCACATGGGAGAGCGTTTTCAAAAAGCTCAGTTCCTGCTGTCAAAAATGCCATCTCAGAGTGGAAGAAAGGCCAAAACATAGAGAAAAAGATGCATTTTCAAATTATTATTGATAAATAGGTAAGAGCAAACTATTTTAGAACCAACACTTAAATCTGCAGCTTGTGAGTAAGCATTGTTAGTGATTTCACATCCAAAGAGAATGTATACAATATAGTCTTAAAGGCACAGCAGCACAAAATGTCTTTTATAATTGTAAAGGTCAGAAAGAGGATGGAAAATTGTCATGAAACACAAAGTTATGCCTGCTTTTGGCAGATCTTTTTTTTTTTATAACCTTATAAGTGGACCTTAGGGTTGAAAATACATGATAATACATCACCCCTTTAATGAAGTCTCCCTCTATATAACCTTAGGGCACCTGCAAGCTTTGTTTGACCTCATAATGAGGCTGTGGTTAGTTATTGCTTAACAGGTGATGAGATTGGACAGATATTGGCCAAGGTGTAATGTCAAGAGAGTGTAATTACTTCAGTTTCAGACAGTGTGTCTGTTTCACACAGCTTTCTCGTCATCACTCGGTCCACACTCTGTGTGAATATGTGAATCACACTGCCCACAGATCACACACACAGCTGTGTTTTAGCTCGCTGCCATATGCTTGATTTAATTACTGCCATCAGTTTACTTCTGTTTGTTTATGTACAGTTTCACAACCTGAAAAGTGTGATTATGAACATTTCCGATCTTTCGTACTGTTACACGCACACACTTAGAAAGAAGAACTTGCAGTTATCTTATTATGCCATGGAGTTGGGGGTGAGTGATATATGGGTAAATATTTTAAAACCAGTCAAGAATATGCCCATATCATATTTCACCCAAAAATCTAAAGAATAAAAAAGAAAGATTTATTTTATATTTATATATATTTTTTATAAAGACAATGTATTGTGCATTGTAACAGCATTTGTTAAGCACATTGCCCCCCAAAGTTCTCATTCTATTATTAATATTAATTTAAAGCTCATTTCTATAAATTTAACCATTATTTATTTGTTTATTTTTTAATCTAAATTTTCATAGGATTTGGGGAAATAATGATTTACAGTATAAACATTTGCATAGAAAAGTGATTCAAAAACTATACAGAAAAATATATAATTAAAAGGTAATTTTGTACAAAGTAAAATTACTTTCATCCATTTGAATGAGTTATTTTGCTTTTTGATTTGATTTAAACAATAATGTAAGTTGTAATTAATGTATTAAAAACACATAAAATAATTAGATTTTAGGGGGAAATGTGTTGAATTGTCATAAAGATAATGTTCCAAAAAATATAAAATATTTGATTTTTGCAAAATATACTTGATTTATTTTTTTCTTTTGTTTTTTGGGTGAATGTGACCTGAACGTTTTCTGATATTCACCCTAGTATAAAAACTTGACTGAAATACCAATTTTTAGCTGATACTAAATTTTAACACCACAAAAAAAGTTATTTTATTTTTTATTATTATAAATGTACTTTTTAATTTGCTTCTTCCTCCTTAATGGAATTAAAACACCCATTATCAACTAATTCTGCAATGTTTTGTAGACTCATGTAGACTCCAAAATGTAACAAATTTAAACCACCCCTACCTGTAGTGTGTGCATGTTTGGTTGGGTGCAGTGACACACAGTCACACTGATGTGAAGCTCTCTCTCCCCTGGGCCATTAATTTGACCAATCAGATTGTGTCTCCTGGGGCCGCAAGGGTCTGATTCTATCTGGCGAGTTCATCATGTGGGGTGAAAGTAATTACTTTAAGAAAAACACAGAAAAGAGCATCCAGATCTCTTTTCTGACTGCCAATCCTTTCTCCTTTTTTATATCCCGGTGAGTTATCCTGCTCTTTTGTTGAGATCACAACTCGTGATCGCCGTTGATGAAGGTCACCATCAAGAGCAGGGCAGAAAAGACATTTAAAGTCCTTATAGTCCCTTATAGACCAGCTCCATTCATCTCCACTACCCTCAACCAACTCTCCATGTTTTTCATCCTTAGCTGCATTTTTTTTTTATCCCATCATCACCTTCCCTGACCTCACATTATTATCCATCTCTCCTCTGTTTCCCCCTCCCTTGCATCTCAGCTGCCTCCATTTGGCCACAGGAAAGCTGTACGGTGATTATGGGACCTGGAGTTAAACAAACCCTAAATTTAAGTATTAAACTTTGCACTGTTTGTGATACGGACATGAATTAACCTCAAATTGTCTGGCTTATTGAAGAGAGGTGTACTATTACTTTTCAAAGCAATAAGACACAATTTTATATGACAGATGAAAAATTATATCTTTTTAATTTTAAAATTATAAAATTTCCTTAGACTTGCATTGAAAACACCATAGCTACCACCTAGCAGAATCTTAGAGCATAGAACATCCTTACAATGCTCTAGCAACCACCCATAACAGCATAGAAACTAATCTGAACACTCTAGCAATGCCCTAATATCTGCCTGCCAACCACCAAGAAGACCCTAGTAACCACCCTCAAATCCATCTAGCAACACCCTATCAACCATTCAGAACACCATATCAACTAACCTGAACACCCTAGAAATGCCTAGAAATACCACCTTTCAACTAATGAGAATTCCCTGATAACCAGCCCCAAAGCCTTAGCTAACACATTGCAACACCATATAAACTACTCTGTACAACATAGCAATGGCCTAAAACCACTTGAACACCTTAGCTACTGCCTAACAACACTCTATACACCAGATACATTTTGTGATGTCCTATCAACCACCCAGAACATCAGCAACTAATATTAACACTCTAGCAATACCCTAACAACTGCTTGCCAACCACCAAGAAGAAGAAGACCCTAGTAACCACTTTCAAATCATTCACTAACACCTAGCAACATCCTAGAAACCACCCAGAACACCCTAGCCACCGCCTAGTAGTACCCTAGAGCCCAGAACACCCTTTCCGTGCCCTAGAAATCATCCAGAACACCATAGCAACAAACCTGAAAATCAGTAATCAGCCCCACAGGCTTATTTAACACCTGGTAACTCCATATAAACTACTCAATACACCCTAGCCATAGCCTAAAATGACTTGAACACCCTAGAGCCCAAAACACCCTTTGCAATACTCTAACAACCACCAAGAACACCCTACTAACCTCCCCCAAAGCCTTAGCTAAAATATAGAAATCATTCCGAACACCCCAACAATGATTTAGAACCACCCAAACACCCTAATGACCACTTAGCAGCACACTAGAGCCCAAAACATCCTCGCAATCCCCTAGAAACCACCAGTAACACCTAAACAACATCTAAACAACCTAAACAATGCCCTAACAACTGCTGAACAACCACCAAGAACACCCTAGTAACAACCCCCAAAGCCCTAATACCTAGCAACCACCCAGAAAACCCAAGCAACAACCTAGAACCAACCAAACACCCACACAATGCCCTAGCAACCACCCATAACACACCGTGCACCTGCCTAGCAATGTATTATCACTAACCCAGAACACCCTAGCAACAGTGAAGCAATGCTCTAGGAATCTTTCAGTAGAGACTATCAACCACCCTGAACACCATAGCAATCATTTTGCAATGTCATAGCAACTACTAAGCAACCACCCAAACATTGTGAAAGAGTTTTGCATGAGCAAACACCATCCATGTTTTTTTTTTCAGAAAATGTACCCATCTAGATGTTATTATTGTTCAGAGGCAGTAAGGTATGCCGAGCTGATTGAGTGGAGTGGATGTTTAATTAAGTTGATGACTGCTTTAATTGAAGGCATAAATGGGATGCCTGTGAATATGATCCATCATATTCCATTTGAGTTTTATGTAGATTAACGTGTTTTACTGCACAGGAGGTGGGGGGTGGAAGCTGGGAGTGAGGGAGGGGAGCAGGGGAGTGAGGGGCGAGGGAGGTTAGGAGGAGGGTACGAGGGAGGGCGAGAGGGAGTCTCCCCCATTTTACATTTCTACAGCGGCCAGATGGCTGACTTTTCTTGCATGAGATTGAAAGATGTTTCTAATTTACAGCAGTGCGTCCTGGGTAAATTAATGTTGCAGGGCCAAATTGTTTCTGTTTTGGGAGAATTTGTGAGAGAGAGCGAGAATAAAATAATGTTGGCTGGATAGGGTAGTTTTAATTTTTTATTTTATTTATATTTTATTTTCAATGTCCTTTTAATTTAGTTTAGTTTTCGTTTGGGATGCACCTATGTATTGGCCAGTTATTGACCAAATTAAAACCATCTGCAAATCAAAAACCATTGTGAAAGCAGCACTTACATATACATGATGAGGTAAAACCATCCAAAATACTTTGAATGCACAATACCAAAGTTTCAGGAGTCGGTAGTAAATTAGAATAGAGACAAAACAGGGATAGATACAATGTTAAGGCAATTTCCTCTAGTAATGTCACATTTCAAGCGACAACTCTCAAGCCTTAATTTCTCATAATGTCCCACCTGTGAACGGATCGATAGTTGTCCCTAAGTATGTGTCCATCTTGTCTTCTATAGGTTGGAGCAGTATGTCTATGCATATGCATTTGATTTTGGGGCACATGGCCTCCTCCGCCTATTCTCTGCTTTCACCTTCTCAGCTTTCAGCTTTTCTTCCTTCTCCTTCCTTTCTTTTTCTTTCTTTGCAGCAGCTTTCTTAACATCCTCCTCATTATTCTTCTGTTGAGCCTCTTCTCGTTTTGTTTCAATAACAAATAATAGCCTAACGCTGACTAATTTGTTAAGAATTGCTTAAGTTCTCAAGTAACTATTCAAGAGAAGTAAACTGTAGGTAATAAAATAACAATAGAAAAACAATTAAATGAAACTAATTAAAAACACTAGAAAAAAAATACAAATTAAGAAAAAGTGCTTTTTAACAGCTTTAAAAGTTTTAAAGAGCATTATCAAGTATTCAAGTAGGCTAAACATTCAGAATGAATGGGATATCCTGTAAATACTGGGGCCTACTTATCTTCACTGTATAGTTATAAATACTACATGAATACTTTTAAGGCTAAAGTTACTCAGTCAGGAGCAGTGAGTGTTTTCTCATTTTCTTGTTCTGTTTGTTGGATTATTAACAACACACAGATAGCAGCAGGCTATCATTAGCATACATTAACACTTAAAAGTCCAACATTTTAATACAAATTCATTAACCCCACTGTTTACATTGACTTTAGACATAACTCATTGTGTTTACATGAATTCACCAAGATGGGCATATTGGCAAACTTTTGAAGTGTATTTGACCGCTCAGTCGTGTATCCGCATTAGCGCTCTGGATTATTTTCAACAGCAGAATAAGACTATGAACTTTGTGACACAGGCCTAGGGCAAATCTTATTATTTATTATTGTTATTTTTTGTTATTGATGTTTTTAATCAGGCTACCTGTCTGGTCGGACAAGTAAAATTCTCTTTCACTTGTCCGGGACAAGCGAACAAGCGTTAATGTCGAGCCCTCCGTTACACCACAATAGAGCTTATTAAAAGGGTGTTTTGTTCCTTTGGTAACTTTTAAAATTTCGGTGGAATTGCCCAACATATGCATAATATGAATTTGTGTTCAATTATATATGATACAATCGTGTAAAATGTTAGTTTTGTTATTTTGAACAGTTAAAACAGAAGTGCAAACATTTTTTAAAAGTACAAAATAAAAATTCACATCAATCATCATGTTATTCATTTTTTTTATCTTCTATTTATCTTTCATTGTGGCTCTCTTTAAAATTTTGATCATGTGGTCAACAGATCCAATCCGTGTTCAATGGAAATGATTTATTGTTAGAACAGAGAATAAACATTTGTTTTAATGTTTATATATTTATTTGTAAAAAATAATTCCTCAGCAAAACAGTAAGGTAAGTGGCAAAATATCGGCATCATCTTATATATATATAAATTTCTTTATTTATCGGTATGGCCCAAAATTTTCATATCGGTGCATCCATAGTTTTCTTTCGTTTTCACTCTATGACTGTTAGTTTTAGGGAGGGTTGCACCAATAAGATTTAAATTAAGTAGTTTAGAGCTAATCCAGGGTTTGAAGATCCAAGTTTTATTTTAATTGTTGTGTTGTTTAGTTGTGTTGCACCACTTAATTATAAATATGGTTTAACAAATCAGAGATTAAACTTTTAACCTGTGATTTAAAGGGGTCATGACATGGTTTTTTTTATTGTATTATTATGTTCCCTTAGGTGCAATTATAGTATTAATATATTTTTTTTAAGAAAAACTTTTAAAATCTAGTGATTTATGACCTTTTCCCACCCTGTTTCTCATCCTCTGATTCAAACAGTCTGTTTTGGGGCGTTTTCCATTTAAGACTTCAGTGTTAACGCCCACTGTTATGATTGGCTAACGTCAGTGCCTATGTATCAATTATTGACGCCCCCAGCCAGAACAATATGCAAGTAAACGAAGTAAAAACACTGTGATTATTCATAATGAATGAAATTGCGCTTTAAAAAGTAGTTTAAAGTTTAAAATAGATTACTTACAGTTTGCGTCGTCGTTGTTCCCAGAATAGTCGGCACGGACTTATCTTTGAGCAACAGTTTTCTGGCAAAGCCAGCATCATATTGAGATTTGTTCTCAAAACAGTCATCCTTAAAATGTACAGAACAAACGCTTAAGTTAACACTGCCGTGACTGGGTCGTCCGCAAAAAATAAACTGCATCCATTTTTCCCTGACGTCTGGATCTTTCGGCAGCTTATTCAGAGGTTTTGTTTGACCACAGCCAGGAACAGCACATCTGTGTGGCATCGTAATTTTCCTGTGCACAAGTAGTCTCTGTCAGAGCTCGCTGTCCATCGACTGAACACTTGTGAGGCGCACGGCGATACTGAAATGAGCGTAGTCTTGCGCTTAAAGCGTAGTTATCTTGTGCTGGAGGCGGTCATATGCAAACGCTGTTACGTCACTTCTAACCGACACGTCACTTCTAACCATGAATCCAGAACGAGCTGTATTTTGAGCTTGATTAAATAAATGATTCGTTTAGAATGGGGAGGACGTCTTAAAATATTAAACTTGCAGGACGTTTTAATGATACAAAGACCTCTTATATACCAAAAGATCAAGGCAAATTTGGTTTCTCATGTCATGACCCCTTTAAACAGTTACCTGTGATTAATATTGTCCGCCATGATGGATTCTGAATTTAGCTGTAGATTGTTGGTACACAGGGCCGATCAAGTAGGTTAAGAAAATGTTGCTGCAGCGTGTATAATGTCACAAGCTTTAAAATATGACATCATAATTTAAGAATAAAGGACCACACGCCTCCCCTCGTCAGCGCCACTATTGTGGCCAGAAATGAACAGCCCTTGCTGCCGACTGAAACGAGCATTAGAGGGGACCAATAACAATCATCAGTCGCCCTATAACCGCTCTCGTTAAATGCCAAAATTATGCTCTACTCCCGCATGTAAAGGATGGGGAAACAGGTAATCGTGCCGCCACCGAGCCGCCATATTCTCACACCAGGTTCTCACACATTGCAGCCAACAGCTCAACATTTCAGACCATAATAAACATAAATAATGTGATAAATGTCTCTCAGAGGGCTGACGGCACATCCACTGTTCCTTTATCTAGTCATTCATGTTTAATTGTAGGTCCGTTTTTTATTTAAACCACCTCAGCTGCAAGTTTAAAGTTAATCCCTAACAGAGTTTAAAGTGTTGGAGCAACAGGATTAAAGTTAATTCAGAATTACTGTCAAATTGAAATCAGGATCAAATTGATGGTTAAAATGTAACCCTGATTATTTTTAAACAAGGTTTAAAGTTAGGTGCAACAAAGGTATCAACCTTGATTTAATCTAAATTTAAGATTAATCCTTGTTGGTGCAACCCACCCTAAATGTTTTAAGTGTTTGCTAGTTTCAGTTTAGTTTAAGTATAGTGGGGCTGCCAATCTTTCTCAGGGCCTATCATTATTTAGCAGAATTTTCATGTTTAATAAAGGCAGGTTTCATTTTGTAACGTACTGTACTGTGATCAAAAATGTAACTGAAAATAATTTGTGGTCGTTTTAATTTTACGTTAGTTTTTAGTCAAAGTTCAGTTGATGAAAATTTTTTAATTTCATTTTTGTTTTCATTAACGATAATAACTCTGATTGGAAAGATTGCACATGCAGATTATTGCTCAGATAAATGGATCCATATGTGTGAGACACTGAAGAGAGTTGTTGAAGAGCGGCCCATGTTAACTGACTGCTTGGGAAAGCAAAACTATAATGATTATTATTAGTCATTTCCAGAGCGAGTCTCGCCTGCAATCATTACTGGCATAATAAAGACATTAATTAACCAAAAGAACAATGATGTAAAAATTAGCTGAGAAATATTTGTAAACGATTGCGCTTTTCATAAATGCATTAGTTTATGTGTACTGGCTGAGGCTAAAAATAAAATGTGTATTCCATCTGGTGAGATTCCACTTCATGAATTCATGCTGTGATCAAATGCAATTTTGTAATACTGCCATTTTGTCATGTACTTGCCATTTAATATTTGCAATTTTTTATATTAGAATACAATATGCACTTCTTGATCTCACTGTATTTTCTAGTCACTTATTAATCCCACACAATTCCACTTTTGCAGAGAAAGAAAAATTAATGAATTGTTTACAAACACACAAAAACACGTGAATTGTTTAGCTTATTATGTTCTAATGTGGTTATACTGTACTGGAAATTATACTCTGGCCCTCAAATAACATGTCCACCTGTGTGTTTATACATATCATTAGCATACATGATACATTTTGTAGTCTAAGCCACAGATTATATGCTTATGGACGACCCATAGAATTACTGCTCACCGCCCATTACGTAATATCCGGAAGTCAGGATGCAAAGCACACTTTTGGTAGGCCATGAAGCAAACTCTTGTTTCAAGCTACCAGGTTGATACAGAAAACCCTTACAATGAATAAATTGTCAATGGAAATCGCAGATATCAGATTTACTAGAACTGTAGTTGTCCATTTTGCATGTCTTCCTGTCTATGTGGGCGGTTCTTGGGCAGAATGAGCAGAAAAGTGGACCAGACTTTATGGCAATAGTCAAAACTTTGGATAAACAAGATTACACTGTTCCTTATCTTTCTGCACTTTCTACAGGTGGAATGTGCTCGGCCTCCAGGGGGCACTGCTCAGTCACTTTGTGGAGCCAGTGTATCTGTACAGTCTGTCGGTGGGAAGCCTGAGACACACGGGTCACTTCTCCAGGATGATGAACCACAGGCAGGAGAGAGTTGGTCCTCTGCCCACCTGCTACCGCCACAACCAGCCTTTACTCAGCGGTTTGTCCTTCAAACCTTTCCTTTGACTGCTCTCATTATTTAGTCTTATGCACAAGGGAGGTCATTAAAATACCCTTAACTAAATTGAACTGCAGTATTTAAAAAAATAGTGTCCTTTGTTTGGTCAGTTGGCCGTACCAATTATGAAGGTGCCTGCTGAAGAGATTAGCATGGCTGCATTAAGGTAAAGTGTGTAATTTGCATGACCAGCTAATCGGAATTTCAAAAATATGTTTTCCAACAAATTTCTAAACACCACCAGTCAGTTTACCATTGGTCAAACAAACTGGTATTGCTGCCCCAAACTCTTGCCACTGGTTGAGCCAGTGTTTTACTGTGCCCAGCATGTGGTTAGCTGTTCTACCAGCTTGGCCAGACTGCTCTGTTTTGCTGCTTTTAAAAGGGTTTGGGCACTTGTCAGGCTGGAAGGCCATCTAGACCAACTGAAGACCAGCTTGGCCATGCTAGGGAACAACCTAAACCAGATTAAGACTGGGAAACCATTTTGGGTTGGTCAAAGACGTTTTTGTTTTTCAGCAGAGTACACCAGCACTTTTTACTTGTGACCCTGTTTACTGTTTCCATATCTGACCAAAGAATGTTACAAATAATGAGAGAAAAGTGTCCACATGATCACCCAAATTTCAGCTGACCCAAGCACTCAATCCTCAAATCTTGCCTGTGTTCTTGTTGACGTGACCTTAAGTGAAGAAGGACGCTGTCTATCGCTCTATCATTTTGTTAAGCTGATCTCTTGTGCCTCAGTGTGGCAGATGAACTGTCCTGTTGGATCTACCCTTCCTTCAAATCAATTATTTCAAACACCTTATCTCTGCCATTGGAGAAAGATCCATTGACTCTTCCTTTCACGCCCAGTGGGCTGCACGGCTTCAGGATGACCCCTTTCACCACCATTGTTGATCTTCACATCCTTTGTGTGGGCTCTCTTTTTGAGGAAAATGGGTTATTTATTTTAAGCGCAGGCATCATAAAGGGTGCAGATTTCCCAAGAAGCGGCCAAGAGCTCTTATCATAAGTGAAGCAAATGGCCACTTCACAGATTATACCAGATCTAAGCGATCAAATGCTTTAGCACAGCACTTACATATAATTCACAAAATTGCAATCGAGAGTTCATGGCAAATTTGCTGCAAATTCACTACTGATAATTTTCACATGCAAATGATCTTTTGACACATTTTCCATTGTTGCCAAAGGTTTGCCGGAGGTTCACTGCTACCAAACATCTGGCAAACATTTGTGGCGAATCAAAAGCTCATTTGCATGTGAAAATAACAAGTGGCAAATTGGCGGCAAGTTTGCAGCTAGTTAAAAATGATTAAGTGTGAGCAGTAGTTGTACTGTATTTGAAATGCATCAGTCACATTAAGCTAACTGCTTTGTTGTGAAACTCTTGCGAGATTCACCCTTAATAGTAGGAAATGTAATCTTGGGAGACTTTAGGAAGGTTGTAATTTAAACATGGATCAAACCTATGCTAAACACACAAATGCTAAGCACAGCACATTAAGCATTTAGCAACAGTTATATCTGAAATACAACAATCACATTTTGATAATTGTTGTGCTGTGAAACTCTTGGCAACGTCACCCTAACCCTACATCTTGGTAGTAGCAAATGCGCTCTTGCAAGACTTCAGTGAGAATATCCTTCAAACAGGGGTCACACCAATATCAAACACTCAAATGCTAAGCACAGCACTTTTAGAAAACATACACAGTTAGCACTTAGCATTAGCTGCATCTAAATACAGAAAAAGCATTTAGTGGCGTCTTGGTAAATGCTCTGCGTGATGGATAGATGACAATACCATGAGTGACAGTAAATGATGAAGACTGCTTGAGGGAAAATATAAATTAAATGCTCTATTACAGGCATATAGGAATAAACTGTATGATGGGAATGAAATGACAATGTGATAAAGAGAGAGCAAGTTCTGAGAAAGAAGCTGTTAGCATTGCTAATAGTTGCTGTTATTTTAACAGGCAATTTATTGTACCTGTTTGAAGGAAATAATTTCCACAAGGATTAAGATGCTTAAATAGAGCACAACAGTCGGGCTCTGTAAGTAAAAATACCAAAGACAGTGTTCCAAAAACAAAATTATTTTAACAATAACTTTTAAACCTTTAAAGATAGACCTACCATGAGCTCAGAGGTTGTCCATCTATGGTATATGCTTCTGCTGAAGCCATCAGTCAGTGTTATTTCAAAAATCTTGTTTAATAGATTAATTTGTGCTAAATAACTACACTACCCATAATCCTGCAGGAAAATATCTACCAATCAGATAGTCGAGACAAATATACTTGTACTCAACTTCTGTTCAACAACCTAAAATCAAGAGTTTTAAATATTTCAATAGTTTAGAATTCAGTTAAGTCTTGCTTTATGGAACTGTAGTTTATTCCCTCATGGAAGATGTTAAGTTCACATTCTTTCACCTTCCCTTCAAATGAAAGTTTTTAATGTTTTGATTTACCTCAGTGATGGCTGGTTTGGTTTATGGCTTAGAACTCTTATGAAGGATATTATGAAAAGCCTATGGAAAAAAAAAATGTATGGGAAAAATACTTCCGGAACCTAGACGTCTGAAAAAATGGGCACTGTTGTGCTCTATTGAGTCCATGCTGTTTTCTAACCAGGTACAATGCAATATAGTAATGAAGGCTAAATTCAGTGTCTTCCATGTAAATCAAGTTTTTGTTCTAACAACTGTGACAAACAATGAGCGACAGGACATTTTGTCGATTACTTAATGACGTGCTTACACTGGCCCTGTCCCAAATGGCGCACTTCATGTGGACTTGCGGTCTCGTGGCCTTCAGTTGCGCATGCTTGTGAAGTCTACGAGTCCGTAGTGTGTCGCATTTCGTCACCTTCCTAAAATAATTGCCTAAGTCATTTTTTCACTTTTCTCAGAAAACACAAAAAACTGAACCAATAATTGAATATATGATATTTATTGATAAATAAATCGTTTCTAGATGTTTGATTACAATATGTAAGCCTATTCAAATCTTTCTTAATTAGATCATGTAATGTGGAAAAAATTAGACAAAAACTAGATGAAATATTGTTTAAAAATACAGAAAAGAGTTAACAGAAAGCCTAATGCTAGCTTGACTTAGCTATTTTTCTTGACTAAAATGCTGACTAAAAAGACTAAATAAAAAGACAAAAACACAATATTTTTATGCAATATTTATAGTCTATATTATAGTAAACCTCATCACTTACCAGTAGGGGTAAAAAACTTGTAAAATTGTCTCATTGCCTTTTGACTTAGGCAAAATAAAACGGCCTAAGTCACACACTTGACATAGGCCATTATACTATAGGGGTAGAATTGCATGATCTGTTCAACTGAGGATGTGGGCGATTTTACCAAAGGTGGCCAGCATCATGAGGAGATGACTTATGCAAAAAAATCATTTTTGTCAAAAAATGACTTAGGCAATTATTTTAGGAAGGTGACGATTTGTGATTTTAGCACTGGCAAGGTTTCTCGCCAGTGCCCCCCTTTGCGCCCTCAATCTGGGCTTCGCTCCGGGCTCACAGCAGTCCGTTACCCAACAGTCCTTGCGACAGACCAATCAGGACTCCAGTTTCTGAGCTGGAGGAAAAAACATGGCAGACAAGGTGATGTTCAATTGCGGATTAAAAATTCATTGTAATAATAATTAATAATTAATCGCTTTTTCCTGATTGTCAACAGTGGATCACTTGCATATCATGGGTATATAGAATCACTTTTAATTCTGATGTGTAGAACTTGTTCCAAAATTAGTTTTATTTAATTTTTCAGAGATATGGATATACTCCTATTCAATTTATTGTTATTGTTGTTTCAAAAGAGGATTTTAGAATTATTGTGTGTCTCTAAAATATCAAGGCAGGAAAGAATAATTGAATGCACATGGCTGTAGCTTGCAAGATTGCTTATATTTACTGATATAGTAATATTCGGTCTAACAGTGCTATTTATACCTGCAGGAGTGTTTTCTAACTATTTTTGTGGTATGTTCTTTCTAGACATTTTACTGTGTTCTAAGCTATAACCATCCATGTGTCTGAATAACATTTATTTGTTCTCTAAAGATATAAACAATGGGGTTTTGTTGCTGTAGTTATACTATATGTGCACACGCACAAAATGCTGAACAAACTACAATCTATGTGAAGTCTTGTTTTGCCACGGCTACATTACTGAGCGTTTCTCCACTGTCTATTGCCTGCCTTCTGACCCTGGTTTGTCTATCTGGATATTGTTGTTAGCTGCCTGCCCTGACCATTTGCCTATTACTGGCCACGATTATTGTCCCGTCTTCATTACTGTTGTTGTTCTGGGTATTTCGACCCACACCTGTTTGTACTCTGATTATTCTGCCATTTAATAAACTGCACATGGATCTCAATCCCAGAGCGCTCCAAAAAGCTGTATATTAGACATCAAATATGGTCTTATTAGATGTAATTGTCATGTCACGCTGCAGTTTTGTTCATTGTGGTCAGATAAAGTGCTTTTTGCCACGCTTGGTTAGGACAAGGTGTAAGAGTTGCTCTAAACATGCGAATTTCACGTCTCAGTCTGTGAATATTCACTCTGACTTTGATCAAGTTTGCAGTAAACATTTGTACGTGCCGAATTTTCAGTTTCACAAACTTGCCACCTTTTTACAACATGCTACACCATTCTACCTCGCGTAATACATTCATAAGTCATCAGGACCCAAACATCATGTTAAATGCCGTGATACTCTC
Source organism: Xyrauchen texanus (assembly GCF_025860055.1). Taxonomy (NCBI): domain Eukaryota; kingdom Metazoa; phylum Chordata; class Actinopteri; order Cypriniformes; family Catostomidae; genus Xyrauchen; species Xyrauchen texanus. Next base: position 27,147,743 of record NC_068316.1, on the reverse strand, counting down.
CACTTAAGAACGAAAGAATGCCATGATAATTGGTGTAGCGGAGCGGCAATGATTGAAGAGCCTGTGAGATTCTTTGTGTCAGGAACCAGTGTTTACTTCAAAGATTGCAAAGACGACACACAGACAAACTCGCCTGCTAATGAAACACTTCAGCAATCACATGCTTAATAGAACCTCCCTTGAGTGCTTTTTCTTTTCCTATCTTGCTGTCTTTCACACTGTCTTACTCTTTTTTTTTTTTTCTTCTTGCATGCACATACTTCAGGTCTGAGCAGCGGTGACTGCAGGCAGCAGGGGAAGTCTGTTTGTTTGAGTGTGAATTGGACCGCAGGCGACACCCAATTGGAGGTGCTCAATGCATCTACTGGAAAAAGGTGGGACTCCGGGGCTCTGTCCAGACTTTGCAAGCTTGCACTTTTTGCACGGTGGATCAGACTCTACCGCAAGGTGAGCTTAGATGTGAATATTTGTTAGGCAACTTAGGGGCCGTTCACACCAAACATGTTTTTGAAAAACATGTAAACATTTGCTAGACCGACATCTTTAGCCATTGCACATTTGAGCACCTCGTGCAGAAGCACCTTGATTTTAAACGCTGTGTCAAGTTAACTTTTGACTTTTAAAACACATTTCAAGACACCTGTGTTCTGTTCAATTTGTTGTGCTGCATTTAACCTTTTCAGCACAAGAATACGTTTGCTCTGAACGGACCCTAACAGTACAACCCTAACCTAACCCCTACATGCAGTTATTGCCAGCTTAAATTGTAAAACGACTTAGGCCCATAACATTCCCTATGCACATGAGTGAATGCAGATGTTTTTAGCTGCACAAGCTTACACAAGTACAAATTTCATTGTCAGCATTGCTGAGTGTATCCCCATCATGCTTGACCTTCCATTCTAATTTTAATCTCGCTCTTTTTTTTTTTACAAAATTAAGAACATTTTTTTACATTTTTGTATTTTTCCAAAATGATGAGTGAGGTCATGTGACAACAATGTAGCATACTACATAGTTAAAAAAACGTATTGTTGCATACTGCATACTATTTTACATAAAATATTTAAGGTAGGAAGTATGCATAATATAGTGTGTGCAGTATGCAGTACTGTTGTATTCCTTTCTGAACAAGTTTGAAAACCCCTTTAGCAACTTGAGGTCAAAGGGACAATGATGATGATACAGCAGAAACCTTGCAGGGTTTGACCTCAACCTTTCAATTACCACCCCAGACCTGGTAGCATTTCTCGGGTTAATACAAAGAACTAGTTGAGGATGAAGAATTCAGTGTTTATTAACAGAGTGGCTCCCATTTCTTCAAAGAAAAAAAGAATGTGCAAAATTAGGCTCTCATCATGTAAATGTATTGGAGAGATCCGGCTGCTGGCAGTTAAAGTGTAATGACTGTGGAAATGGTAATCATCTCGAAAAGCACTTGAGCGGCCTCCCATGGCAAACGCTCTGTGCGCAGCAGTCAGGGACGCAAGAACATGCGCGCTAATCTCCAAAGAAACTTTTCTTTTCTCTGAGCCCCTCCGTTCGCCGCACCCCTTTATCTTGCGCAATTTTTTTTCCCGTGTGTGAGTGTGCAACAAAGAAATGCACAAAAGCATGAAGAATGTTCAATTGCTTGTGAAATTTAAATGGAGAGATTACACAGCTGCTCAAATGCCACGTTTGTGCTGGCTCATTCGTTTTGTTTTGCTCTCTCACCATCGCATTCTTCTGTCTGTCACCCCATCCCAATTTCTTTCGTTTCCTCTCTGTAGCTGGTGGTCCATGGCACAAGTCAGAGTGGTACGTCGCTATTGTACTGTGAAGCGAAGCAGGCCGCTGGTACCTACCAGACTGTGAAGCTGCAGTGGTTGAAGGGTCTTCAGGAAGCGGGTTTAGGGACCTGGGTCCGGAAACCTCCTGAGCAGGAAAACTTTGCTGTTACTGTATGAGTGTTGAAGTCTGACATGGATGTGACTGTCCCCTAACCACCAAAACCACCTTCAATCTGCCAACCAATTGCCACGGAGGCCCTTTTTCACACCAGGGTACAGTCAACAATGCCCCACTGCCATAAAACCTCCAGTGGGAGTAAACAAGGTTCATTTCTAGATGGTAAACCTTGTTATGTGAAACTCTCGCGAGATGCTGCTACCAAGGTATTTGTTAGGGAGTAGGGTTATTGGATGTTCAGGGTTCAATGACATTCTGCCGATTAAGTGTAACTTGTAACCATAAGTTAACACAGAAAATGAGTTTGATTTATCCCTCAGCCCTTTTTTTTAATGCATTGGCAGAAACACTTAGAATTGAAGTAAATAGAAGTCATCTGTGTTAAAGAACTTCCATAAACGGAGCTGTAAAAATTTGTCTAAATTGTCATTTTATTTAAGTGGAACTACTTTTCTATTGCAAGATTAACTTCTGGTTATAAATTCCTGACGTAATTCTAGTAGGTAACGTTACGTCAGTTTTCTGGTATAATTGCATTGGTCCTCATTCAAGACACTTTCGTAAAGATATGAGTAAATTTGGAGTAATTTGCGTGTAAAATGGACCTTCCTGATAACTTTCCGACGGATTCACAAATGCTTCGTACTCCATAGATGTGTTACTAAAACGTGTGTATGCTAGTGAATTCCAAACATTAGTAAGAGGGCATGTGTGCACGATTCATTCACAATTATCATAATCCATGCCCATGAAAACACCATATAGGGAAGGCACCTGACTCGCTAGTAAATGCACTTAATATCTATGCAGAACAGTAATGAAATAATTTGTGCATTCACATAAAAAATTTATTTAGCAAGCACTATAGCGTGTTAAAGTGAGGACTGTCATCATATGTTTTTGCTGTCCTTTGACGCTCATTTGTGTGATCATACAGTTCAAGAAATCAATAAAAATTGTTTGACGTTAGTGTAAAACAGTTTAAGCCGGGAGTAGGATGTCCTCCACCATTAACCTTCTTTGGTTAATTTCGCAGAGCACCGCCAATTTCTGGGAAAATCATTATGGCAACGTGATATATTTGCAATTGGAAAAATCTTCAGAGAAATTAATAGAATGCCGGAAAAAAAGCCAAAAACCTATAAGATATTACAAATTTGCAAGCTATACAACGGTGTGCGGGCTTTTCCTGTTTTTCCCTATTGTAGTGTGTTTGCACCTGCCCGCAGTGTGTTTATTTATGGATTTAACAGCATTAGAATTGACCATACGTTATCAACTGAGCGTGGTTTACCTAGACTACATTTTGAAACCTAAATTAACAGAGCTCATGTCAAATAAAAAAAACTGTCCAACCAGTCACGTTAGAAGGCATTCATTTCTTTGGGGAAAAATCAATCACTTCTCCTGGAAAAACTTCTAGGTTACTTTTTTAACCTCCATACCCTTATGGAGAGAACGAGACGTGGTGTCAATGTAGTGACACTATGGGTCGCTCTTGGGAGCCCCAAACACCTCTTTGATCTTTGAGAAAAGACCAATGGGAATTGGCGAGTGGAATTTGCATGACACTCCCCCTGACATACGGGTATAAATGAAGCTGGCTCGCAACCACTCATTCAGGTTTTGCGCTGAAGAGCCGAGACAGGGTCCCGGCCATTTCAGCGGGTACAACAGTATTGTGGCAAAAGGGACACAATGTCTCGTTCCCTCCATCAGGGAATGGAGGTTACAACAGTAACCAAGACGTTCCCTATCTGTCACTCAAATGTGCAAGATCTATTTTTTTACCCCATAAAAAATGACATTTATTCAGCTGAGGCCATATGTATTGTGTCAGGGAAGGCGCTCATCCCACAAGGGAAGACACCACGAAGACCACATCCTGCCAAAGGGGAGGTTAACATCCACTTGTGGTGGTGGTGTAGAGGGCTAAAGCGCTAAACTGTTAAGCAGAAGGTTGTCGGTTCGATCCCCACCGCCACAACCATTATGTCCTTGAGCAAGGCGCTTAACTCCAGGTTGCTCCAGGGGGATTGTCCCTGTAATAAGGACAGGGCATACTTGCACATGTACTGGCCCTGGCTTTGAATTCCTCCACTGAATTCACCTGCTGCATATCTAAGGACATCCAGGGTTCACCCATCTCGGGAACTCGCATGGGGGAAAAAAGCACATGTGTTCCCCTCATGGAGGAGAAAGGCACTGTGCACAAGCAGTACACCCCGCCAGCTGCCCGCACACTTGCCTGTTCGTACCTGTCAACACACGGGACAAATCTGGCTCAACAAGGAGATTTTAAAATCTCGCAAAAGTATTGGGTGTTGCCCAGCCCTCTGCTCTACAGATGTCTGCTAGAGAGGCTCCATTGGCTAGTGCCCAGGAGGACACCACACTCCTAGTGGAGTGTGCTTGTAGTCCCAAAGGGGACGGCACGCCCTGGGCCTGGTATGCTAAAGCGATGGCATCCACTATCCAGGTGGCAATCCTCTGTTTGGAGACAGCGTTCCCTTTCCGCTGTCCCCAAAACAGACAAAGAGCTGCTCAGAGCACCTAAAGCTCTCTGTACGGTCCAAGTAGATAAGAAAACATGCATCAGACACCGCAACAACAAGGCTGGGTTTGCCTCCTCCCAGGGCAGTGCTTGCAGGCTAACCACCTGATCCCTAAAAGGGGTCGTGGGAACCTTGGGAACATAGCCCGGTCGGGATCTCAAGACCACGTGAAAGTACACCGGACTAAACTTCAGGCAGGTGTCACTGACAGAGAACGCCAGTAGGTTCACCAGGATGACCTATTCCTCGTCCTCCCTGATCTTACACAACATCTATGCAAGCAGGCTCCCTGGGGAAAATGAACACTTGCGCAGCCCCTGGGGCCAGCTGTGTGCCAGCGCGTCTGTGCCGAGGGGAGCCTCAGCCAGGGAGTACAAGAGCAGGCAGTGGGAGAATTGCCGGGAAGCAAACAGGTCTACCTGTGCTCACCGAATAGACTCCAAATCAGCTGGACCACATGTGGGTGGATTCTCCACTCTCCCCTGAGCATCACCTGCCGTGAAAGCGCGTCTGCTGCACGGTTGAGATCGGATGTGAGTGGCCCACAATGAGTTGCGACATGCAAGTTGTGCGAAAAATGCCTTTGCAGTTTATATAAACTACCGTTGTCCATCCGGACCAACACATGCTTGCCCTGAATCAACGGCCGAAGCTTCTGCATGGCCAGCAATACCACCAGCAACTCGAGGCAGTTGATATGCCAACATAGTCGTGGCCCCGTCCAGGAGCCCGCAGCTACATGCCCATTGCACACGGTGCCCCAGTCTAACTTGGATGCATATATCGTAACAACTACACACTTGGACACTTGCTCTAAGGGATCTCCTGCCCGCAGAAATGCAAGGTCCATCCAAGGGCTGAACATCCATCTGCAGATTGGCGTGATAGCCCATCTCGGGACTCAAGTCTGAAGCGGTCTCATATGCATCAAACCAAGCGGCAGGGAGGAGAAGGAACTGCCACGTGTCCCAAACTCGTGGCTGTGCTGAGGGAAACGTCAAAGCACTTACCTTGCTCCGCACACCCACCATAGGGCACCCTCGCGGCTCGTCACAAGTGCCAGACCTTGGGTTTGTGTGCCACGGCCTAGTGCGCGAAGGTGGGAAGCCCACCTTCATAGTGCCCTGGCCACAGTGTTCAATGTATGGCGATCGTGACAATGAAAGCTGTAAACACCGAGAATATGACCCAGGCAGTGAGGAGACCGCTCTCTTTTTGAAAATGCTGGACCTTGAAACTTGCCAGGGCAGGATATGTTGGATGGCCTCCGTCTGCTTCTTAACCACTGTGAAGTGCTGGGCAAAGTCCTCAACGGTGTCGCCAAATAGGCCGGTCTGGGAGATGGGGGCATCAAAAAAGTGGACCTTGTCAGTGTCCTTCATCTCAACCAGGTTAAGCCATAGGGAGAAACCGCTGCAAAGTGCCGTATATCCAACAGCATACAACCGCGAGTTGAATGGAACGGCAGTGGAACATGCTGATTCAACACTGCTGGACTACGAAGAAAAAATCTGAACGAATGGTTGTGAGCCAGCTCCTTTTATACCCATATGTCCGGGGGAGTGGCATGCAAATTCCACTATGCAATTCTCATTGGCTTTTTCTCAAAGATCAGAGGTGTTTGGGGCTCCCAAGAGCGAACCCTAGTGTCACTACATCGACACAACTTCGAGTGAGTGAGTGACAGATAGGGAATGATAAGCAGAGTTAGGGTAAAATTATACTTTGAAAACATTTATTCAAGCAAGTAAAGAATCGTAAACATACAGGCTATGGTTTAGAAAGAAAGCAAAAGCTTTTTTTCATTAACTTATGTTATTTGTAAGGTTATGGTTAATTTCAATCAATTAATAATTTTTTTCATTACTTAGTTAACTTCACTTTTATCAAAACGTAGTCATGACAGTTTGCCTGAAAGAACACTAGTTCAGATGTCTTAAGCACAATTTACATGTGGTCGGGAGAAGGTGTAAATTTTGTTCGTACAAACTAAAGTTTTGAATGTATTAAAACTTTACGCCAGAACGGCTTGACGAACAATTTATACAAAAAATTGCTTGTGTTTCATGAATGAGGCCCATTGTGCTGAAGTTACTACCGGCTTTATGAGTTGAAATTATTCTCTGTGGTAATCAACATTATGCCATAAATGCTGTGGGTAGATCTCAACTTGTATTGAACCTGGAATACTCCATTAAGGGTAGATTTGGGTTAGGGTGGGGTAGGGTAGGGTAGGTGTAGGTTAGGGGTGGGGTAGAGTTGGCTTGGCATTAGGGTAGGTTAGGACTGGGTTACGTAACACTTTATTTTGATGGTCCCAAGTAGATATTTAACTGACTATAAGTGAAATATCAACTGGCTTGCCATAGCCAATAAACAGTGTTTCAACAAACATTCAGTAGACTATCAATAGCATGTACAACAGCAGCAAAATAACAGCTTATTGATTGACTTGTTATAACTAGTAAACAGTGTTCCAGTAGACTTTCAGTAGCCTGTATATAGATCTCTGTTAATGACCTACTTACATTATTGTAGAGAACATCATTTCAATAAAAGGTCATTAATAAAGATCTATTTACAGGCTACTAAAAGTCTACTGAATGTTTGTTGAAACACTGTTTACTAGCTATAGCAAGCCAAATGAGAAGTCACTTATAGTCAGTTAAATATCTACTTGGGACCATCAAAATAATGTGCTACCCTGGGTTAGGGTGGGGTAGGGTATTTGTAAGATAGGGCTGGGTTTGGTTAGGGTTGGCTTGGCTTTGGGGTAGGATAGGACTGGGTTAGGGTGGGGTTGGTTTGGCATAGGTAAGGGTTGGGTTGGGTTGGGTTATGTAAGGGTAGGATTGGGTTAGAGTGCCTTAGGGTAGGGTTGTGTTAGGTTAAGGTAGGGGTAAGGTAGGGTTAGAGTAGGTAAGTTAGCTAGGGCCCACAAGGGAACAAACTTTCAAGGGGGCCTCATGACGACTTTGAATAAATTAAACTACCTTGATTAAAAGCTGCCATGAAATTGATTTTACCACATAAACTAAAGTCATGTGTCTCACTATGGTGAAAATTCATCACTGTGTGCTGTCTTGGACAATTTTTTGAGGAAGGGGTTTGTGAATATTGTCTTGGTCAGTAGGGAGCCTACTGACCAAAAAGGTGGAGGACCATTAGGGTAGGTTAGGGAAGGGTTAAGTCAGGTTGGGTTAGGGTAGGGTAGGGTTAGAGATGGGTCAGGGTGAGGTTTGCAGCAAAACTTCTAATCTATACAGTGCATGAATGTTGCATGTTATCTCACGAGAGTTTTCATAGATTGAGGGAAAAGATACAAGAGAAATAGTGACAATATTCTCAAAACAGCAAATGCGAATGATAGTCACCTCCCTCTCCCTTTATCTCTCTCTCTCTACATTGAGTCTCAATCTGCTCTTTTGTAGCTGTCATTCAAACTTGTGTATGTGTTTTAACCTTCGCCAAAGTGAAAGGCAGTTGCCGTCTTGTCATTATCTACCCGTTTACGGCTGGCCTGCCCCTGAAGAGCTCCGACACACTGTCCAATTAGAGGCCCTGTCAGAGTGATGCGTCCCTTGCTTTCCTCTCTCCTTCATTCGAACTGCTTCAAAATGAGAAAAAAGGAAAAAATAAAAAAACCTGAGTAGGGTTTGACATTGCAAAGACAGGTTAATTCAGCACCATTTCGGGTGTGCAGTGCAAGGTAATGGTGACAAGCTGATGTAAATGGTGCCATTACAACACCCTGGGTCTCTTCAGAGCACTTGCTGATTTTTGTAACGATACAGCATGCTGTTTTAATACCTCAAAACATGCTCCCGTTCACAGGTGACATGCCATTTCTCCGTTGGTTTTCCTTTGTAAGAACTGTATCTTTACATTGGGCTTTCAGGGCAAAGACCTGCTTGAAAATGGAATATTCCTGGTTTGATGCAGACAGAAAAGGAAAATGGAGTTTAATATGCGCTTTAGGAGCGCGAGTAGAGATCTGTGATTATGGAGTCATTTGTAGTTAATGGATTCATTTACAAACCAAACAAATTACAAATTGCTCTGTAATGCCCCGACCCAACCTATGAAACGCATGCCACTTTACCTGAGGTTTAACCAATGGTTCTACTGCAACTGTTTATTTTATTATAACGTATGTGTCATTCATGTCTTTTGATTATGCACATTTACTTTTTACGTATTTTTCTATGCGTGTTGTAAATCCCCATATTATTTTGTCAATTTATGAGTATTTGACTGTAAAGATGTTTAATGTGGTACAATTAACATCACCATTTTCCATGATTATTATATTGAAATTTACTGCTAACATTTATTTTATTAATGATTCCTTACTTTGCATAATTTGTTAAAATGTGCAATCACACTGTTGTGTTTGAGTAAATGACAACTCCATAGCCTTTTAGCCTATTCTTTTCAAAGCCGCTTTGTCAGTGCTTGCCAAGATGTCATTAACCCCCTTTAAACAGCTGAAATGTTACAGGGACACCTAGTGGTGACAAATATAAATCTCTCTCTCTATCTCTCTCTATATATATATATGCCCCATCTTTGTGTGTATCTCATCAGATGTGGCGATGTATATATATATATATATATAGATATATATAACAAATAATGAATCGGTCCATTAAAGTCTGTTAAACTTCACCAATAGAAATACAATTCGTTTAGAAAGATGAGGGTGAAACTGATCATTTGAACCAAACATGCTAGAATGTAAATGGAAATCAAGTTATTTTATAATGATATGGTTTGTTTTGGGAATTTAACATGCTATGACGGTAACATCCAATTTGACATTTCAGTCCATAATGGAGGATGTTAGTGCACATGTACCCGGTTAATGTTTGTGTATTAGTTATTTTAATCATGTGAAAAGGTTTGTGCGGGTGTTTTGTGTTATATATGCATCTTGTTGCAACACTTATTTTACTTTTGTATTAAACAGAAACCCCTGACAAAATTAAGCACCAAGTAATTCCATTTTAAGGCATGATTGAATGGCAATATTGTAATAATAACTGTACATTTTGTAAAAATGTGTAAAAATGACTGAAGATTTAAAGAATAGCTAAAAGATCTCAGTAAAGTGTACATTTAAATTCACAAGCATATGCTGCTAAGGTCTGTAAATTGCACTTCAGTTTAACCTTAAAAGTGAATGTTTATGTGAATAAAAACAGAAAAACAAATTTTCCACCATTCTTTTTTTTTTTTTTTAAGTGAAATATGATGGACAAAAAAAACAAATAATATTGGTAAAAAAACTTTTAAAACTCTTTTCACATAGCAACAATGTATTTAATGAATAGCTGTGCACAATTCGACAGTCTGTATCTGTATTGTTACAGTGTAAAATTGTTACATTTTTATAGACACTAATCATGTTAAAATGTATGTTTAATAAAAAACAGCAAGAACTAGAATGTTTAAAGAATTTTTACTTTATTCTGAAGCCCAGCAGTGAGTGAATTAGAATCGACATCTCTACATTGTTTTGATGATGCAATATATCATTTGTCCAATATGGTAAATTAGGTTGCTCTAAAAAAATAAAAAAAAATGTTATGACTCAATACAGAATGTTATAACAAAGTAATGACGATTAACAAAGTGTCTGATGGGTCAATTGGCGTACATGATGTTTGCTTGTTTTTTTTGATAACTGGATAGAAGATGAACGATTTCTTTGCTGTTTTGCGTACATTGCAACTCTAGGGCCAAATACACAGTCCAATTAACATGGACAAAAATCACACAAATAAACATCTTTATCATAATAAACATCTAAGAATTGTTTTGTCTAAATGAAAAAGAAAAATCGACACTTTTCCACCAGCATTTCTTATAATGTCCAATGTACTGTAGTTGAAGTAATAGTCCAGTAATGCAGTACCTGATTGTAACACACCGAAGGCAAAGCTTCCGTTTAAAGATTCTGAATGTCTCGAATCTCATTTGAGCGAATAACAGCGTCTTCATCTATGTTTTCTGTAGATACAGCGCAGCACAGTGGTTCACACATATCACATGTCCAAAACAAGTACGTCTGCAAACATATAAAGCGTCGGTAGGTCACACGAAGCATATCAACATTGTTTGGTCCAAAAGTACAGACGAATATTACAATATTGAACCCACTCACTGCTTTAAAAAATAACTTTTACATAAAAAGTACAGCAGTGACCAGGATATGAACTTGATGTATTAATCTGAATAACATTTGACTACGATATTTACTATTACACGACTTGAAAGCCCTTAAAATTTAATTGAACATCAAACGTACATCAAACCTGGGCTCCAAAACTACTTCACATTACTTGCAAAGCCCTCTTTTTTTGTATCCATTTGGGTGAACAAGATTACACAGCAATTATACAGCATTTTGCGTCACATATTTGACAGAGAGCCGGGTTTGTCATGTAAATGGTCTGCCGGCAATACCGCTTTAACTGTAGTTCCAAACAGAACATCAAGAAGGTGCAGATCCGTAAATATACTTAGCTCACAAAGGCAGAGAGCTCCGTCTCTTTTGCATGTTACAAGCAAAGGCGTGTTTCTATAAAAAGCAAGGCAGATATCTATACAAAAATCAAAAATATTATCTAAAATGCCATCATAAAATAAAAGGTTATCTGTACATACAACAAATTGAACATTACACGACAAAAATACCACAAGTGAATAGTTATTTAAGTGTAACAACAACAGGCCATGAAGGAACGTTTCAGCAACGTTCCGGTCTTGTCCCAGCTTGAATCATGCAAACATGTAAAAACAAGTTAACAAGACTAGGGGTCAGTTCACAACACTATATGACCTCAGAACAGACAGTGCAGAACTAGATATACACAACTTCATTTAAATTAAACACCTGGTACAAGTCTATCGCCTTCCTCGGACATCACATACGTTTTTCGAGGCATGAAAGGATGAGATCTGAATGCGGGACAGTGACTAGACGCCAACATGAATGTACTTTAAATCTACTGCAGGTGTTGCACTGAAGAATGTGCTTGAGGATTCAGTGGTGTTTGCGTGGATGGCCGGTGGTAAGCTTGTATACGCATGTGAAACCGCAAATGCGGGTACTGGGTGTGAACGCATCACTTCTCTTGCAGCAGGGCAGGTATGTTGATGTTCCAGCCGATAGCCTGCCTGTCAAAGCCACAGGTGAAAAGATTGCAGGCCTGGTTCTCCTCATTCCACGCAGAGCAGCACACCATGCGGCGATGCCCCTGCGCATTAAATACAACACATTTGTCAGAACACATACAAGCATACAAAACTAGCTCGTTTGAAACTACAGATAACGGTTGCCTCGCATAAACTAGTGTATCCCTGTAAACTAAAGGTGAAGGATTTTTGAATAGTTTCATATTAAATAATGTCTTGGGAGGAATCAAATAGACTCCAATTTGATTACAACCATGGTAGTTTCTTAGTAAGTTTAGGCTTTTATTTTCCATGATAAATACTAGGGATGTCCCGATATGATTTTTTTGAGAATAAGTACAAGTACCGTTACTTCCTTTTTGGTACTCGCCGATATTCCATTTAAATTGAGCTTTTATTTTGGTGGAGCTTTTATTTTGAAATGTTTGTGTTGCTACCACAATAGCTTCTCAATCAGACAACCAGTTCACTAAGTGACTCAGTGATTATTAAACTGCAAAACGCTGCTATTTCATAATAAATATGTAGACTGTATGTGCCACCAAGTGAATTAGCACTCTGCTCACTGTCATCTGCTACAAACAGAGCGTGCAATGCTCATGATGGTGTTTTCCATGTATAAGCCAAGGATCACTAGAAAATATGAGCACTTCGTGTCTTTATGTCAGCAAAACACAAGCTCCACACATTCACAAGCACTTATGCTTGAAGCGTGCAGCACATGCAAACTATACACTTATCTCATTAAATCACAGCTTTTGCAGTTAAATAATCTCACTAGGACATAACATGATTTTAATTTGTGCACTTGATGTTTAATATTAGGAAATAAACTGACCTGGTTTGCCATCATATTTCTAAAGTTTACCTAAATAATTAAGAAACTGAAAAGAAAACAATATCTATTGTGGAGTAGGGAACAAACTTTTCACTTGATACACAGTCCCAACTCAATGTAGTGTACCCATGTATTCAGTTAGAATTATTATGCAGAGATGATCTGCACTCTGATAGTAAACTGCTAATGTTTTTATTAAATAAATGTTTGGCTTCCTAAATGTGTAAAAAGGTCAGTCAGAATATTATAACTTAAGTTTTAGTTTTATTTTCCAAAACCATGAAGAAAAAAAACTTGTCAAATCTCAAAAGGTTCCAGATGTTTAGATGATCAAAATATCCCAAATATCCAATGTAAACATTTTATTTTATACTGTAACATTTATATTTGTAATATTTTTGAAAACAAAAATGTCTAAAATACAATCACTTGTGTTTTAATAATATATTTTTATACAAAATACAGAATTTAAAATGTGGCTTTTCTGTCTAAATATCCAATTAATCGAAGAAATATTCGATGATTAATCGATTATCAAAATAATAATTAGTTGCATCCCTAAATATTATATTAGAGCTGTTAAAATTAAAGAGATAACACATTCATTTTAAAAAGTTTAACACGTTAATTTTTCTTAATCGCGATGGAAGCATTTACCGTTAATAAAGCATAAACCATCAAAAACACTGGTGGAAACAGGTCGGAAACTTTGCGATGTGTCCGCCTGGAGTCATACACAAGAACACACACACAGCAGCGATGGGAAAGGATTAATATTTTGGAGGACGAGAGTTTATGAGATTTAATGCCCTAAGCGATAGAATGACTAGTTCTTTAAATTAGTCAAACTCCCACTTAGACTTTGGGAACATTTAATGTTACTTGAATTGTTTCTATTTTAGTGCATTTCTATCTTTATACTGTATATACTTTGTTTGGAAAATGTAAAAGTATTATATTGTTACAAATAGTTTTTTTTTTTCTTTCCTAAGATGGAAATAAATGCATTCTGACAGTAAAATAATTACAAATAAAGTGTCAAATTTTATCACTTTCCAAATGTGCGATTAATTAACTACAAAAAATATTTTATTTAATCGGGATTAAAAATATTAATCTACTGAGTGCACTATACATTATTTATCTACAGGAGGATTTCTCATTGTATATTCTGATTTATGATTATATGTTTACATTTTATCTAATTATTTGAACCTACAATTTGACATCAGAGTCTAAACCATGCATATAATGACCAAAAGGAAAAACAACATCAAGGTATTTGCAACTCACTAGGGTGAGACGCTGTCCATAAGACGAATAAAGACTGAAAACAATTCAAGGTGCTGTTTGATGATAAGGCTATATTATATTATATTATATTGAGCAATTTTTTCTATAATATATGACAATATATTTTATTTTAAGTTAGTACAGTATATGGGTGCTATATTATAGCCTTTTATTATAGTCAAAGTTGATGATAATATAGTCAAAGTTATTTAACATTACATTTATGATTATATGTTCAGAATTTATATAATTATCTAAACCTACAATTTAATACAATAATAAAAAAAAAAAACCACCATCTATAAGAATAACAATTTAAGGTGCTTAAAGTATGCAAGGCAGTTTGACAGATGTGGAACAAAAAAAGGGAATAAAACCTCTCTCTTTGAACAATGTACCTGTCTGTTGCTCCGCGGGAGACGGGCCAAACGGACGCCATTCATGTCGAACAGTCTGACCTGTCTGTTGTCATGTGGGAGAGCAATGATTCTTTGGTTTGCAGAGACACTTATCCTGCACATTACAACAACAACAACAAAAAAGAAAATCACTCAACACAAGAAAAACAAACTGTACAGAAAACAATCAACAGACAATAATATTACAACCACAAATATCCAAATCTAGAGTATCTTCAATAATAAAAAAAAACATGATATCCAAATCTGACACTTGTAGCTTTTAGTCCATGTCTGTTATATTTGATGCAATCTATAAACTAGTGTAATCCTAAAAGCTTGCAAAATTAACTGATATAAATAATCAGATAAACGCATTTCAAATTTCCAGTCTTTCTCATCAGGAAATGTGCACCAAAATATTATGGATGACTTTCATCTGTTTTTTCAGGATACCAAGTTTTCAAAAGAACTAATTTCTTAATGTCTGTGAAGATTGTAAAACAGTCACTTTGTTGTATCTGACTGTTCAGAAACACAAGTGTCGGGAAGCGCTTTTACACCTCACCAACCTGCTGCTCTTACCTATTAACGGCGGAGTCTGTGCGGATGGTAGCGATCGGAGATCTCATGTTCTTCAGGTCCCACACCTTGACGGTGCGATCATCACTTCCAGACACCACATTGTCTCCCACAGTGAAGACGGCTGATGTCACCGTGCTGAAACAAACAAACGAGCTGTCAATGAAACTTTTCACACCCTCAAACTGCCCTGTGAACACCTCTGAGGCTGAAAATATCTCCCTCAACAAATCATAAAGCACATGATTATCATGAGGTAATCAGAGTATACCTTTAAGCACGGATAAAGACAAATTGTTCCAGTGTAAATTTTAGGGTTGCCGCAATACCAATATGGGTAAAATTTTGTGATTCTTGATACCCGTAGCAAATACGAATATTATTGAACACACTCCTTAATGTAAAAAGTAAAGTTTTACTGTAAATTTTAACTAATACAATTAAAATAATGGCATGTAACCTTCAAGTTTTTCTAAAAATTAAGCCTTGCTTTATATTAGACCACATTTACACTAAACAAAAATAATAATAATTTTTTTTAATTATTACTATTTTATCCCATTTTCTCCCCAATTTGGAATGTCCAATTCCCACTACTTAGTAGGTACTCGTGGTGGCGCGGTTACCTCAATCCATGTGGTGGAGGACAAGTCTCAGTTGCCTCTGCTTCTGAGAATGTTAATACACACATCTTATCATGTGGCTCGTTGTGCATGACACCTCGGAGACTCGCAGCATGTGGAGGCTCATGCTACTCTCCACGATCCACGCACAACTTACCACGCGCCACATTGAGCGAGAACCACTAATCGTGACCACGAGGACGTTACCCCATGTGACTCTACCCTCCCTAGCAACCGGGCCAATTTGGTTACTTCGAGACCTGGCTGGAGTCACTCAGCACACCCTGGATTCAAACTCGCAACTCCAGGGTTGGTAGTCAGCGTCAATACTCACTGAGCCGCCCAGACCCCCAAAAATATTTAACCAAATCAGACTTACTAGAGCTGTCGATTTAATGTGTTACTTTAATGTTATTTATTATAAAAAATAAAATAAAAAAAAAAACATGTAAAACAATTCAAGTCATTAATCATGGCTCCTGACCCGTATGTAAATTCCGTAATAAACATACAGTGGCAAGAAAAGTATGTGAACCCTTTGGAATTATCTGCATTCATGTATAAATTTGTCTTAAAATCTGGTTTGAACTTTATCGAAGTTACAAAAATGAACAAACACAACCTATTTTAACTAATAACACACAAATTATTGTATTGTTATTGTACATATTGAATACATCGTTAAAAAATTCACAGTGTATTTTGGAAAAAATATGTGAACCCCATAGGCTAATGACTTCTGACTCTAAATAGCTTTTTCCGGAGCTGGCAAACCTATCATCCAATTAATGAAACAAGATTGGAGGTGTGGGTTAGAGCTACTTTGACTTATAAAAAGCATTCACACATTTTGAGTTTGCTATTCACAAGAAGCATCTGCTGACGTGGAACATGTCTTGCAAAAAAAGAGATCTCAGACGACCCATGATCAAGAATTGTTGCTTTGCATTAAGCTGAAAAGCGTTACAAAGTTATCTCGAAGAGCTTAGATATTCATCTGTCCACAGTTAGACAAATTGTTTATAAATGGAAACAATTTAGTACTGTGGCTGCTAGTGGTGTGCAGCAAAGCCATCATCTGTATCTGTTCATATGATAAAATGATGTGTATCTGTTTCTGTATTTGGATAGAACCGGATGTGGGTGGGCTTAACCTGAAATTTCAAGCACACATTGTGTAGTGAATATTAAATACAAATTCAAACTTTAAAAGAAATTAAAATAAATCAATATAGACTACAAACAGGTGAAAGTCACATCTGTTTCAGGAATATGTACAATAGGACACCATTATTTTGATAAATAGTCCAAATAGTAATGTTAAATTCACAATAAAAACAACTTGACTTGATATAACGCCTTTCCAGAGCTCAAGAACACTGAACATTCACAAATTTTGCACAGCTTAAAGAAGAACGTGTTCCAGTTTTGTCATTTTACATGAGCAGGAATATTCAGAATAGATGAACAGGCTGCTTTATGGAGCATTTGAACTTTTTTTTTCGGAATAAAAGATAATTACCTTAATCACTGAAGTGGATATAAATGTGGTTAACTTGTAGAGACGGATAGATGTGCTCCAATGTAAAACCATCACTTCAGGTCAGGAATTTAACATTGTGCTCAGGTTAAGGCTATAAATGAATACATGGGAATCATTACGCGTGAATCGTGACACATTAACATCGAGATTTCAAGAAGTGGAACGTGTACATGATGTTGTACCTTAGTTAATGTACACTTGACAAGCTCCACGCACAATTAACGAGACCACAAGCAGAGTAGAGACTGCGCCCATTCGATCGAAAATCAATCACACCATGCGCATTTTCATTCATAAAGTTTACACTAGAAATATTGGGTTCACAGACTCACAGAATTTTGGATTGTTTTTTTTCTATTGTTCAAATGAATCGTTATTTGTTTTGTAATCATTATTTGTGCATTTTCAAATACGGTATTCGGCTTTGGGCACATCCCCAGTGGCTACTCTCCCTAAAAGTGTTCATCAAACCAAGATTACTTAAAAAGGCACACCGCAGAATGCTCAATAAAAAAAACTGAAACTTAGAGTGACAGCTAAAGATTTGAAGGATTCATTGGAGCTGGTTAACATCTCTATTCAGAAGTCTACTATATGGAAACCATTAAACAGGCATGGTGTCCATGGCAGGACACCACAGAGGAAGTCACTGCTTTCCAACAGAAACAAGGCTGCGTGCCTGAAGTTGCCAAACACCACTTTGACACTCCACAGTGCTACTGGGAAAACTTTGTGGACTGATGAAACTAAAATGACCCCAATGGTTATGTATGGTGGAGGGACATCATGATTTGGGGCCTAGACCGTTTGCCATCATCAAGGGAAAATTGGATTCCCAAGTTTATAAAGATATTCAACAGGATAATGTCAGGGTGGCTGTGCACCAGCTGAAGCTCAGTAGAAGTTGGGTGATGCAGCAGGTCATCGACCCTAAACATGGAAGTAAATCCACTACAGCAGGGGTGTCAAACTCGGTTCCTGGAGGGTTACAGTCCAACCCTTATTAAACACACCTGAAGCAGCTAATCAAGGTTTTCAGGAGTGCTTGAAGATTAAAAGGAGGCATTTTGGAGCAGGGCTGGAACTAAACTCTGCAGGACTGCGGCCCTCCAGGAACGGAGTTTGACACCCCAGCACTACAGAACGGCTGAATATGGCTGAGCTGAAGCAGTTCTGTAAGGTGGAATGATCCAAAATTGCTTCTGAAGGTTGTGCAGGTCTAATCCGCATCTACACGAAACACTTGGTTGAGGTTATTGCTGCCAAAGGAGGATCAACCAGTTAATAAATCTTTTATATAAAACTTTAATAAAACATTTTCCACAGCAATGTGAATGTTTAATGGGCTGTGTTCAATAAAGACATGAAGTTTTACTATTGTTTGAGAGTTGTTAGCTTAAAGGGATAGTTCACCTAAAAATTTAAAATGATCATTTACTCATCCTCATGCCATCTGAGATGTGTATGACTTTCTTTCTTATGCAAAACACTTTTGAGATTTGTAAAAAAAGATCCAGGCTCAGCAGGTCCTTACGATATGAGGATTGTGATTAGAAATTTGTAGGTCCAAAAAGCAGAGATAGTCATCTTAAGAGTAATCCATCCTATCTCCAGCAGTGAAAATGTCTTCTAAAGAGAATCGATCACTTTGTGTGAAAAAAGAACGAGATTTAAGCACTTTTTAACTATAAAAGATCACTTACAGTCAGGCATTGACGAATGGCTGAATTTACCCGAAGCCCGCAAGCGTGTTGCACGTTCCTTCGACTCATTGGTTATTTGTCTGTGACGCATTGGTTCTCATGCCATGGAATTTACGTTAACGGGAGCACTCGGGTAAATTCGTTGGCAAGTTCCTTCAACTCACTGGTTATGTATGTGTCGGTCAAGCGTCAGTACACGTGCCAACACACTTCTGTCACGGGAGCACTCGGGTTTTCTGCACTTTTTTTTTACTAAAGCACTTTTACGAGCCGCGTCAGCTGGGGTAAGTCAGCACGCCTCAACAAACCTCACAAGCAGCGCAGCCACAGAATAACATTTGGTGTCATGAACAAATGAGTCCTCCAAATATCATACACACTTGAAAGCTGGACAAAACAGGGATCTCGAGACATCATTTTCAAAGTTTCAACTACTTTTAAATGGACAAAGTGTCCTGAAAACTAGTGAGACACTCCAAAAGAGTCCATCTGACAGATATGTACATACTGTAGACTGACATTTAAATATAGTGCAGATGGAAAGCAAGAAAGAATCTTGTGAGTACCAGATAGACTGACAAACTCGATTGCAAAATGGATTGAAAACTGGCATCCTTAGTTTGAACATTTCAACATAACGAATCGGTTACCTAACGTAACCTCGGTTCTCTCTAGATGAGGGAACGAGTATTGCGTAAGCTAGCTTACGCTACGGGAAAGATTAATCTTTTCTGAGATATTGAAGCCAAAAAATTATCCTTAATTTTGTATCATTCGTCAACGCAGTGCAGCAACTGCAGACCTTGAGCGGGCTAGCTAGCGAGCTCATTGGTTGCTCTGCGGCAACTGCTGCAGCCTATAGATCGAACTTGGCGTAACTCGCGTCCAATGAGAGAGCGTCCGTGCGCTTACTGCATCAAAGCCCGCCAAAATGGGCGTGGCTAGAGTGCATATAAGCGTAGTTCGTGAGGCTGGAACCCTGGTTTTCATTGAATGAAGCGAAAGTCGCCGTGGCGCTGAAGCACGGCCGGCTACGCAATACTCGTTCCCTCATCTAGAGAGAACCGAGGTTACGTTAGGTAACTGATTCGTTCTCTTACGAGAGGTTCTCTCGTATTGCGTAAGCTAGCTTGCGCTACGGAACCCATTGTCAACGCCGTGCACGCCAAGCATCCACTGCATGAGTCCCGGGGTGGGGGACCCGGGGAGCCCTTGTGAGTGGGGAAATAATATTTGGCCGGCAAGAGTGCGGGCCAGTGTGTGTGTAATACATAAGCACATAGTGGGAAGGGAACGACAGAGCGGCGGTGCCGGTCTGTGTGGAATGAGTCCCATCAGTGCAGCTCACCAGGGGAGCTGTAGCGTATTAAACCGCTAGTAGTTTTGCCTGCAGGGCGGGCACTTCCAGATTGTAAAATCTGACAAAGGTGGAGGGGGAAGCCCAGCCCACTGCCACACATATGTCGTGAATGGAAATCCCGCTGGACCATGCCCACGATGAGGCCATGCCTCTAGTGGAGTGAGCCCTAATGCCCAACGGGCATGGCAGGTCTTTTGACGCGTATGCGGCAGCAATAGCGTCCACTATCCATCTAGACAGTGTCTGTTTCGAGGCAGCGAGACCTTTGGTGCGCCCTCCGAACGAAACGAAAAGCTGCCCAGAGCGTCTGAAAGAGGCGGAGCGCGCAGTATACAATCTCAGTGCTCTGACTGGGCAAAGGAGATTGGAGTCGCGTTCGCTATCGGATGCTGGCAGCGCCGATAGGGAAATGACCTGTGCTCTGAAAGGAGTACCGATCACCTTGGGAACATAGCCGTGTCTAGGCTTAAAAATTACCTTGGAGTCACTTGGTCCGAACTCAAGACACGCAGCGCTGACAGACAGCGCGTGAAGGTCTCCCACACGTTTGACTGATGACAGGGCAGTCAGAAAAATGGTTTTGAGTGAAAGGTATTTCAAATCCAGGGATTGAAGTGGTTTGAAGGGGGGGGGGGGGGCTTTCATAGTTTCGAGAACTATAGAAAGATCCCAGATAGGTACCGATGGGGGGCGCGGGGGGTTCATCCTTCTAGCTCCCTTGAGGAAGCGGATGACCAGCTCGTTTTTTCCCAGTGACTGGCCGTGCAGGGGTTCAGCGAATGCCGCGCCGGCCGCCACATACACTTTGAGCGTGGATGGGGATCTGCCCTTATCCAGCAGCTCTTGTAAAAACACGAGTAGCGACGACACCCCACATGTCCGTGGGTCCAGGTCTCTGTCGGTGCACCATTTTGAGAAAACAGACCATTTTGACGCATAGAGTCTTCTCGTGGAAGGGGCTCTAGCGTGTATGATGGTGTTTATTACCCCTTCTGGCAGAGCGACGGGTAGTCGTTGATCACCCACGCGTGCAGCGCCCAGCGCTCTGGGTGGGGATGCCAGATCGTGCCGCGAGCTTGAGAGAGGAGATCTACTCTCACTGGGATGGGCCACGGCGCTGTCAGTGACAGCTGCGTAAGCTCCGGGAACCATGTCTGATTCTCCCAATGCGGGGCTATGAGGAGCACCGAGTGACGCGTTTCCCTGATCTCGGGGGGGGCGTCCCGGGGGGGGCGGGGAGGGTGAGAGTGATGCTCGAGGGAGAGGCTCCGGCGAGGCAGTCGCTTCTATCACCGGTTCTGGCAGCCTTTGGGAGCGGCGCTTTTTCCTGCGCGGAGGAACGGAAGGCGGCGCGGCGGCTTCGGTTCTGAGCGCTTCGAGTCGAGCCCGCAGGGTTGACATCGGAAGCTCCTCGCAGAGGTCGCATCCGCCTTCAGTGAGGGCGAGCTCTGCATGCCCCAGTCCCAGGCAGAGAGCGCAGATGATGTGGCGGTCTCCGGGGCTGAGAGGGGCGCGGCATGAAGCGCAAGTGTTGCGAGGCATCTTAAAAAAGACGCTCGTTACTCTTTTGTGAAGTTCGTTAATAACTAGCTCTAAAAAGGATACGTCGCCGGATGGCGTAGCTCGCAGGATGGCTGAAGGTGCCGGAGACGGCCGGCTTCTTCGAGCGCTGTCCAAGCTTGCTAGATGCCCCTCGAACGGCGACGCGGCTTCCAGTTCAGAGATGCGAAGAGCTTCGCTGAAGAGATGAAAATCAGGGTTCTAGCCTACGAACTACGCTTATATGCACTCTAGCCACGGCCATTTTGGCGGGCTTTGATGCAGTAAGCGCGCGGACGCCTCTCATTGGACGCGAGTTCGCCCAAATTCGTCTATAGGCTGCAGCAGTTGCCGCAGAGCAACCAATGAGCTCGCTAGCTAGCCCGCTCAAGGTCTGCAGTTGCTGCACTGCGTTGACAAATGATACAAAATTAAGGATAATTTTTTGGCTTCAGTATCTCAGAAAAGATGAATCTTTCCCGTGGCGTAAGCTAGCTTACGCAATATGAGAGAACCTCTCGTAAGAGAACTGTCTGTGTTTGCAATATGGGCATTTTGACCAAGAAGTACATCTGACCAATCGAATTGTGGCCGTCATCCTCAGTACTGCCGATAACATAGAAAGACTGTTATTGTTATTTTTTTTATTATTTTGTATTTTGGTCCTATAGTATGGTAGTCTAATGTTCAATGATCTTTGCTGCTAATGCGAAACTTGCCAATATAATCCGGATCAAGAGTCACACTGGAACTGCTGTTAAGGAGTTGCAAGATGTAGCAATTCTTAAAATCGTGCTCTGTAATAATTGTGCCCTTGACCACAACTCATAAACCCAGACCACTCTAGAAGGGATTGTCCCTGAAATAAGTGTAGTGTAAGTCTTTTTGGATTAAAAACAACAGCAAAATGGCAAGATCCTTAAAGTAACCAGCTCAGCACTGAAGTATTCCTCGAAAGCAAGACAGCCCACTCTTGTTCATTGGCATGAAAAATGACTCTTCAGAGAGGCTAAGTGCTAACTCTCACAAGGGCTCTAGGTGACTTCATGAGCTGCTGTCAGGCATATTATTGGCCTAAAACACCATAGCCATCAGTTGCACATTTAGGATTCTGTCATTATTTACTCATCGTAATGTCACTCAAAACCCATAAGACTTTCTTACTTCCTTCCGTAGAACACAAAAGGTGACTTTAAAAAGTCTTCAAAGGATTTATTCACCATTACACAAAAGATTGTCCGTTAAGTCTGTTAAGCTTCAAAAATGACAACCAAAAACCACCATAAAACCACCATAAGAGTTATTGATCAAATTTATGCACTATTTTCCAAGTCTTCTAAAGCGATACAATCACATTGTGCAATTAACTAGATTTACTCTCAAATCAGATGAAATCATTAATAAAGCATTTAAAATCAAATATGGTGGCTACATCGATAACATCAAGTCATGACGTTTTGTTGCACGTTCGGTCACGAGACACAATGAGAACCAATGAGGTTTGATTTGATCCGAGAGTGAATAACAATTTAAATTTTGATTTGCTCATTGTGCAAAGTGATCATATGGCTTCAGAAGACTTGGAACATAACGCACAAATTGTGTTACCTTTACTGTGATTTTATGGGTTTTTTTGGTCCTTTTTCGAGCTTTACACATCACAGTCGTTATTTTCCAGCATTATGGCAAATAAACCAAGTGAAAACTTTTAAAAGTGTTTCATGGAAGAAAGTAATTCAGGTTTCGAGCGGAAACATAATATTGATTTTTTTGGGTGAACTATTCCTTAAAACATTTTGTAAAATTTTGGTGGCATGATAAATCGTCCATTTCGCAGACCCATCATTTTTCCGATCACGTCTTTTTTGATACACCATCCGCATAGGAAATAATTGATTTGCAGCATTACCTGATGTAGTGTAAACTCCAGTGTGTTAACACCCTAAGTGGCCAGTTCTTGTCATGAGTGAAATGCGGACCAAATTTTAAGTCCATATTTGAAAGCCTAACTATGCAAAACTAAGTAGCACAATTTAGTAACAGACTGCAAGAATAAATTGGAATCTAAATTGAATATTCCCAACAAATTATATTATTGCTATGATGAAATTATCTCTCCCCAATTGGAAACACCACCCTCTGTCCCATACAGGGCACAAGAGCACCAGCAGCCGGGGAAGAATGAGGTAGTGTGCGTGTGTGTGTGTGTGTGTGAGAACAGCAGGAAAGTCAGCAGCCCTCAGGGTCACAGCGCACATTTAACTGCTCCGCTCAGCACACACACTTCCATTTAATGGACCTTAATATTTCTAATCTATCACGTCATTCCCTGCTGACATTTCTCTCCTCTTTGTGTTCACTTCTCTCGAGAGAACGAGGGAGAGAAACGGAAAAAAATAAAAAGGCCGGAGTCGCTGCTCTGCTCGCCTCCAGCCGCACTAATTTGAATTGACATGATATTAAGGTTTAATTAGGGGCTAAATTCCTCCACGTTAAGGATTTGTGGTTGGGTCCGGCCATATTTAACAGCTTTCCTCGGCTCGCTCCGGCACAGTTCACATCCAAAACGAAGCGTGGAAACGCTTTCTGACATTATGGGCTGCCACCGGAAAGCAGGGGTGGGGGCAGCAGTGGGGTCGATAATAGATTAAAAGCTTGATTAAAATCCTATTACAAACTCAAATTCTATTTTGGGAATGTTCCGTTTCCCCCGGGACCACTGACAAGGAAGTTCAAGACTCATTAGGGGAAGTGTTTCTGTGTGTGGTTAATAGGAGATCCATTATGGGAGTATAATCAAGTCTTTAAAACAATGATGGCAAGTTATTGTATTTGATAACATGCCATTGATGATGTTGCGAGATATACTGAAGACAGTGTATGAAGTTTATTGTTCTTAAAGTGATAGTTCACCCAAAAATGATAATTCTCTCTCCTCATTTACTCACCTTCCCTTAATAAATTCTCCTCCCTGCCCAGTAGGTGGTGATATGCACAAATAATGTGAATCACCAAAAACAAAAGAAGAATGTGTAAGTGAAAGTGAAGATTTATAGTCAAAAAAGGACTTAAATATTGATCTGTTTCTCACCCAAACCTTCAGAAGACATTGATATAACCCCTGGAGTCATATAGATTACTTTGTGCTTTTAGGACCTTCAAAGTTCTGGTCACCATTCACTTGTATTGTATGAACCGACAGAGCTAAACATCTTTGTCTGTGTTTAGCAGAAGAAAGAAAGTCACACACATCTAGAATGGCATGAGGGTGAGTAAATGATGAGAGAATTTTCCTTTTTGGGTGAACTATCCCTTTAATTACATTTACAACACACAGTTAAAATAGCATTATTCTGTCCAGACCTTAAAAGGAAAAGTTCAGCTAAAAATTAACGTTCTTTAATAATTTTACTCACCTTAATGTCGTTCCAAATTCATATGACTTTCTATCATCCATGGAACACAAAAGGAGATGTTTAGCAGACCCGGAGTTTTTCCATATAATGAAAGTGAATGGTAGAGAGCTTCTTCGAGCAGTTTTTTTATACATTTATTTTTTTATTTAATTTTTGAGGCCAAGGAACCCCCAAATATGATGATCACCTCACAAGATCCCACCTTCTGAAAATATAATTGCATATGTTTTCATGTAAAAAAAAAATTACATTTTAACAGTGTAAGAACAAATAGTAGTATAAAAAGAAATCAAAATTCAAGAATTCAAAATGTATTTTGTCATTGTAAAAATGCCAAAACTAATTTTTATTTAACCTGTTAAAGTTACTTTGTATTAAAATTACAGTGCAGATTTGTCAAATGTGAATTTTGGTACAAATGTGTAAAAAATTTACATATTATCAAATTATTTTGGGTTCCTTTGCAATAAATTAAACATAAAAATGTAATAAAGTCATGGTTATTAATCTGCAATATTACTATAGGACACAAAACAAAGACAAAGATCCCCCATTTAGCCTTAACAGACTGTAGGGGCAAGTGCTGTTAGCGAGCACCTATGAAGGCCGGAACGGTACACGAGGGGGTGGGTGGCCAGCACCACGCCCGACCGCCTTTTGTCTCCCCAGTGGCAATGTTTACACACCGCACCAGGTACTCATTTTAGGCTGAGTCGACCTAGGGGAGGCCCGGGACCGGTTCAGATATTCGTCACTGGTGTTGGCTATGAGCTGGAATCGAACTCAGGTCGCCAGGTTCATAGCGCAGTGCGCCAACCACTACACTACCGCTCCCTTTAACTAACACACACACACACACACACACACACACACACACACACACACACACACACACACACACACACACACACACACACACACACACACACACACACACACACACCTATATTCATTATTTTTGGAGCTTGACTGCAACCAAATTGGCCCGGTTGCTAGGGAGGGTAGAGTCACATGGGGTAACCTCCTCGTGATCGCTATAATGTGGTTCTCGCTCTCGGTGGAGTGCGTGGTGATTTGTGCGTGGATGCCGCGGTGGATGGCGTGAAGCCTCTACACACGCTATATCTCGGCGAGCCACAAGCAACGTGATAAGATGTGCGGGTTGACGGCTCAGGCGCAGAGGCAACTGAGATTTGTCCTCCGCCACCCGGAATAAGGTGAGCCACTACACCACCATGAGGACTTGTGCATTCCAAATTGGGGAGAAAAAGAATCTCCTTATGTTTTTCACAGACAAAAAGAAAGTCATACGAATTTGGAGAGACATTAGGATGAGTAAATGATGACAGGACTTTTTGTATTTGGGTGGACTATCCCTCTAAACTTCAGAATACATAGAAAAATGCAAATCACAAATTACTTATAACAGGTTCAGTTCCCATGGAGTAACCGGAGGTTAAGTGTCTTAATCAAAAGCACTTGAGATGGCTCAAGGATCAACTATTGCTAGATTTGAACCTAAAACCTTCTGGCTGCCAATCCAGATATTTAACCACTAATCAGAAAACCAGGATGAGGTGGGCTTGTCAACCAGCATTATGGTGATCTGTCTCAAAGGAGACACCAGCTGTGATGGTTCCTCAGTGAGAAACCCATAGTGACAAATTCCCAGGGACAGCAGGTGTGTCCTCTTCCATCATTCTGAAATCAAACACACTGGCGATCCTCTCAGATGAGTCCTGACAGATAAACAGCGGCTCTGACAGAAAATGCCCTGAAGAGGAAACAGAGGCGGCAGTGGACACTGTGGCCTCTGTGTACAGCGTCTCTACCGTCATGTTTCATTTATACTGAGCCATTCATTAGCATCTGCACAATCATTAGATGATTATGAAGGGAAGTTTCAAGGCCCGGCCGCTGTGCTTTTGAGCGCCAACACACACGGTCACAGGTTCACGAGTTAAAGTCGTCTCAAGTCTTACAAGTTTAAGGGTCAAAGTATGCTTTATTGTCTGGTAATCACTGGCTGAAAATTGCGAGATGTATCATTACGTGGGTGGTGTTGTAGGAGTTATATATGTGCCAAAATTCTATGCACACAAAATTGTATTTGGAGTGTGCAAAATGATATTTTGAGCAAACAAAAATGTTCTGTGCACGCAAGTTGATATTTTGAGTGCTAAACATAATTTTGCATGTGCAAGATGATATTTTGAGCACACAAAAAATTATTTTGTATGTGCTTGAAATGAGTTTTGTAAAATAATGTATCTTGCAAAGATTAATAAATTTTTTTGTGTGCGCAAGAGTGCGCTCGGAACTTTAGACTGCTCCTTTAATTTTCCAACCATTGGCCAACATGGCCAAGCTAGTAGCTCACAAGTGTAACTTGGTAACCTAGATAACCAAATAGTAGCCTAGAGAACCATACTAAGAGAGCTAGCCAGATAGTTATCTAGCTAGTAAGCCTATTGGCACTGCACAGAATAAAAAATATATTTAATAAAAGTTAAATAAAAACAGTTAAGTCAACAAAAGAGCTGCGTTACACATTTCCTTTCTCGAAAACAAACTACTCACTTCTCTTACTCTTGTTTTTATAAGCAGCAATTCTGTGCAAATTTATATTCAAATAAACTTTATTCAAGTGCAAAAATAATTTTTGTTTGCTTAGAGTGAATTCATCTTTGCAAGAAGATACATTGCTTAACAAAACTGAGCTCACGCGTGTGCTAAATACCTTTTTGTGTGCTCAAAATTTCATCTTGCATGTGCAGAAGATTTTTGTGTGCTCAAAATAAAATCTCTCTCAAAATATAATTGTGTGTGCACAGAATTGTGCCACACATATAACAAAAAAATCCATACAAAATGGAAGAAAGGCTAATTCTGTGCGAGTTGTACGACACAACAAGGACCTTCAGACTCGTGTTTCCATCTCTGGTCACACTCCATTTTCCATAATTATCTCAGAGAACATCACAGATAAACAGTTTCCAGTAGCTCTAAAAGTAGCACTTTTCCAACACTTATGCCACTAACAGCAGAAAAACAGTGGGCAAAGGCATGAAAGTTTCATCAGTGTCCATATGTCGTAATGCTGTGCTCACGGTGTGTCCTGATGCTCTGGGTTAGTGGAGTGAGTCAGGCATATGTCAGCTGCACAACTCAATTAAACTTCCTTAAAAACTGTACAGGCTGTTTAAGGCATTTGTCTGAATAACAAAACATATTTTTGTTCCATGTTGTATGGCCAATACATGTTGAAGAAAATTTCACTGCGAGTGTGTTCATTTAAGATTAAACCCAAAAATGTAATGCCATGGATCAATACTTACAAAGTGATGCATTATTTTGTAGAGGGGGCCAAAATGACAAATTTCGCCTACAATTTTGGAACAAAGCTACAGGTAAAAAAATAGCCATAGAAAGGTGGGAGTGTCAACATGCTAACTCATGCTCAGTTAGCATGAGCACCCTGGAAATCCAAAAATGGGGGGAAATAAACTACGTTGTGTTGTTTTTCCCAAACTGTTGTGCCTAGCTCGAAAAGTATTAAAGATAACCTAATATGCTTTTAGATCTATATGGTTGAATCCCAGATATATGGGGCTCTCAACGAGGCTCCTTCCATAAATACTTTAATGGCCAAAAAACAAATATGGGTCACATGGTATGAAGCAATATAAATATTGTTCCATGGCGTTTAATATTTTGGCTTTTATGCTATTTTATGTTGCTCGTTCACCTTTCTTCAGTAAAAAATTATCAAAAAAATAAATTTAACCAAGGGCCTGGGTAGCTCAGCGAGTATTGACGCAGACTACCACCGCGTGAGTCATGAGTTGGAATCCAGGGCGTGCTGAATGACACCAGCATGATCTCCTAAGCAACCAAATTGGCCCAGTTGCAAGGGAGGGTAGTCACATGGGGTAACCTCTTCGTGGTCGCTATTAATGGTTCTCGCACTTAATGGGGTGTGTGGTAAGTTAAGCGTAATTGCGGAGAGTAGCATGAGCCTCCACATGCTCCGTGGTGTCATGAACAGCGAGCCACCTGAAACTTGTCCTCCACCACCCGGATTGAAGTGAGTAACAGCGCCATCATGAGGACTTAGTAAGTAGTGGGAATTGGGCATTCCAAATTGGGGAGAAAAGGGGATACAAATTGAAAATAAATACATTTAGAGACGAAAATCTCTGGTTGAGTTGACAAGGAATGACCATAAAAAGTCTGTAATTTTAAGAGTAAAAGAATGTAAAAATTCTACAGTAAAAACAAAATGTTAAATGGTTAACGGGTAGCCTTAACATATGGTATATTATATGGTAAAAAAAAGTATATATATATTTTACATGTATAGTCTTGTTAAATATAGTACAGTATAAAAAAGTAAAATGGAAGTAAAAAGTATGATTTTACCGTATAATTAACTGTAATAATGTGTAATATGTTTAACACATGTACATGTACTTTTTATGGTAAACTATTGTTGTAAAATTAAGGTAAAAAAAAACAAACAATCGAGCATTCCCAGAAGTGCCTGCGTAACCAATCACATTTCCCTAGATTATATGCAACCTAATCTTGAAGAATAAACCGTACAATAATAACATTTCACAACTGTTTTTCATGCCATGTTCTACACTTCACTGCAGTTTCCCAGTTAAATGAACACTAGGAGGTGCTATAACTATACATTTTATTCACTGACACATAAGTCACGACTACAACCACTGATTATGACTTTATAAACGCTTATTTTTCACTCTGTTTCTCGCACAATGCTATGTTATGGTATCGAAACACTTTTACTCTTTTGCATCATTTGAAAAACTATGACCGACACACCTACATTTACACTCATAATCAAATGAGATTAACTTCCACAGTAGCTCACCTGATAGAGCGTTAGACTTTGGACTCGGAGGACCGAGGTTTTTGCACGAAAGCAGGTATGTGAGACGAAAGTGTCATAGAAGTGACACGGAATGAAGTGGCTGCTTCAGTAAATGCACTTTTTATGTCACATTTGCGTCAAGAACACTATCAGTTAGGTTTAGGCATTGGTAATGGGTCAGGATGTCTGTTGTGTTCACATTTCATTTGATTCAAGATCACTATTGGTTAGGTTTAGATTCAAGTTTTAGGATGGGGAGTTGCATTTTACTAATTAAAACATCCATCTAGAATTCACCTTAAAAACCTTGTATGTTTACAACATCATTTCACTCACTTTTGGCACCCACAATATACTTTTCTGTTTTTTTAAGGCTGCACTGCCCTACAGTATAATAGCAGACTTTTACAAGGCCCATATTCAAACTTATTTTAATTTTCTGAGCCAATTTTGGGGGAATCTCCAATATATATATATATATATATATATATATATATATCACATACACAGTCCATCCGGAAGTATTCACAGCACTTCACTTTTTCCACATTTTGTCATGTTACAGCCTTATTCCAAAATGGATTAAATTCATAATTTTTCTCAAAATTCTACAAACAATACCCCATAATGACAACGTGAAAGAAGTTTGTTTGAAATCTTTGCAAATTTATTAAAAACAAAAAATAAAAAAATAAAAATCACATGTACATAGTACAAAGTAGTCACAGCCTTTGCCATGATACTCAAAATTGAGCTCAGGTGCATCCTGTTTCCACTGATCATCCTTGAGATGTTTCTACAACTTGATTGGAGTCCACCTGTGGTAAATTCTGTTGATTGCACATGATTTGGAAAGGCACACACCTGTCTATATAAGGTCCAACAGCTAACAGTGCATGTCAGAGCACAAACCAAGTCATGAAGTCCAAGGAATTGTCTGTAGACCTCCGAGACCGGATTGCATCGAGGCACAGATCTGGGGAAGGGTACAGAAAAATGTCTGCAGCATTGTAGATCCCAATGAGCACAGTGGCCTCCATCATCTGTAAATGGAAGTTTGGAACCAGCAGGACTCTTCCTATAGCTGGCCGCCCGGCCAAACTGAGTGATCGGGGGAGAAGGGCCTTAGTTAGGGAGGTGACCAAGAACCCGATGGTCACTCTGACAGAGCTCCAGCGTTTCTCTGTGGAGAGAGGAGAACCTTCCAGAAGAACAACCATCTCTGCAGCACTCCACCAATCAGGCCTGTATAGTAGAGTGGCCAGACGGAAGCCACTCCTCAGTAAAAGGCACATGACACCCCACCTGGAGTTTGCCAAAAAGGCACCTAAAGATCATGAGAAACAAACTTATCTGGTCTGATGAAACAAAGATTGAACTCTTTGGCCTGAATGGCAAGCATCATGTCTGGAGGAAACCAGGCACCGCTCATCACCTGGCCAATACCATCCCTACAGTGAAGCATGGTGGTGGCAGCATTATGCTGTGGGGATGTTTTTCAGCGGCAGGAACTGGGAGACTAGTCAGGATTGAGGGAAAGATGAATGCAGCAATGTACAGAGACATCCTTGATGAAAACCTGCTCTAGATTGCTCTGGACCTCTTAGTGGACCTAAGCACACAGCCAAGATAACAAAGGAGTGGCTACGGGACAACTCTGTGAATGTTCTTGAGTGGCCCAGCCAGAGCCCAGACTTGAACCTGATTGAACATCTCTGGAGAGATCTGAAAATGGCTGTGCACCGACGCTCCCCTTCCAACCTGATGGAGCTTGAGAGGTCCTGCAAAGAAGAATGGGAGAAACTGCCCAAAAATAGGTGTGCCAAGCTTGTAGCAGCATACACAAAAAGACTTGAGGCTGTAATTGGTGCCAAAGGTGCTTCAACAAAGTATTGAGAAAAGGCTGTGAATACTTGTGTACATCTGATTGTTTTCAAAATTTGCAAAGATTTCAAACAAACTACTTTCACGTTGTCATTATGGGGTATTATTTGTAGAATTTTGAGGAAAATACTGAATTTAATCCATTTTGGAATAAGGCTGTAACATAACAAAATGTGGAAAAAGTGAAGCGCTGTGAATACTTCTGGATGCACTAATATATGTTTTTACTATGTGACTAATGGCAGTTCCCACTCTGTGTATGTGTGTAAGAAAGTCAGACATAGAAAAGTAGTCTAGCATAACGTGTATCATATATGTGTGCTGTGTGCATGAATACGTAGTCTTACATGTTCTCAGCCTGAATGAATATAAACCTAGCCTGTATGAAAGTGTGTGTGTGTGTGTGTGTGTGGTCTTTAGGAGGTCCTCAGCTCCTGCCAGGACTGCTGCAGAGTTCATTCATCTTACAGTCCCAGTGCAGCAGAGCATTCACTCCTACTGACAGTCTCTCTCTCTCTCTCTCTGTCATGCTTGACTCAATCACCCCACCCCACACACACACACACTCTCTATGGCACTCATTACAACCATCATCTGTCTCTCGTGCCCACACACACACAAACATATCTGCCTGCAGGATACTCGCACACACACACTAACAGACAAAAACTTAACCTGTCAAACATCTTATTAATTTTCTTTCAGTGCATTTCTACTGTGTGACACTGTATCTGTGTGGACTGTTGCTTAGAGCTCAGAGACGAGTGAATTCAGTGTCCCGAAACAATTAGCTGCATCTCATCAACTCTTGTGTAACACGACAGCACAGAATGAAACTGATGCTTGAGTACGGCATCACATGGATCGGAGTTCTTCAGTCTTTAACGTCACATCTATGATGTGCTACGGTGTGCTACGAGATGACAGTAGAGAAGTGTGTTTCCCCCGATTAGGCCTCAACAATAAGGATTGTTTCTGCTGGTTTGGTTGAACCACTAGTTCAAATTTTAAAGGGATAATTCACCCAAAAATGAAAATTCTCTCATCCTTTACCCACCCCTATGCTGTCTTAAACTCATATAGAGACTTACAGTCTTCTGAGGAACACAAACAATTATATTTTGAATACTGTGTGATGTGTGTTTGTCCATACAACGCAAGTCATATGATTTGCGTAATTTAATCTGCCTTCTGGTGGTGTAGTGGGCTAAAGAACATAACTGGTAATCAGAAGGTTGCTGGTTCGATCCCCACAGCCACTACCACTGTGTCCTTGAAAGCCAGATTGCTCCAGGGGAAATTGCCCCTGTAATAAGGGCTCTAAGTCGCTTTGGATAAAACCGTCTGCCGAATGCATAAATGTAAATGCAAACTTAGCTTACGTTAGATTAACGTTAATTATCAATGATAACTTCTGCAGTAACGTTATCTTACAAGCTTGCAGTTGTACATTGATAATTAGTCCCACCGGGATTTCGCAGCACTTTTTCCTGATTTTCGCGGTCCAAAATGACTAACTTTGCTGCGGCTTTTCTCAAAATTTGCAGGTGTGCAGTGAAAACTCACAAATCATCATTATATACCTCTGTAATTGTGTTAATTACATTGCATATGCAATTACATGTAAAAATTTTAGTACATAACTGAATATGCAGTTAGCAAGCAAAAACATTTATATTACACAAAAATAGCATACATTTAGGTATCGAAAGACCCTTAATTATTTTTCCTTTATTGAATTTTCATTAGTAGTAAACTATCACATCTACAGTAATCTTTCTTAGAAATCTACAAGATCCAAACCAGCTATCAGTGAGCAGAGATATCAGAGAGCGTCCCGTCAGTGTCAATGAAAGTGAAGGACAGTAATTGACTTTGTACGGAGCTGCTGACAGTGGGAAGCGTTTAGAAGCACACAGCTAATCTCATTACACTGATTGTCTATTTGAGAGCATTACCCAGGGATCTGACGGAATTATACATGTTAGGCTTGAACATAATGAGCGGCGTGTAATCCCCTGTAATCAAAGACTGCAGCGCCCCCTCACTTCTGTCTTAACTAGCACTAACGACCACACAACTGAATTAACATGGCAGCAAAACACAGAGCGAGAGGGGTTTTACACTGGAAACATGGAAATAAGACTAAACGTCACACAGGAAGCTGGCATTGTTTCTACACTTTGATTGCAAGAAATTTATGTAAATAAAAAATAAAGTGAGGTGAAATGTAAGTGTATACTTGAGTTGTAGTCATTTCTGTAAATGCAGCATTACCATCTAGTGGTCAGAGTGCAGAGACATTTAAGATGACATTTCATTACAATAGTTTGGCTAATTTGTACAATGGAAAATGTGAACTTCAGTTAACTGCATATTAATGTGTGAAACTGGCTCTCTGACAACTGCTGAATGTCTGACAATTTCTTTAACAAATAGTTAAAACCAAAGAAGCCAATTCTGTCAACTTTTACCCACCCTAATGTTGTTTAAAAGACAATCTTTTCTTTATTCCACTCAACACAAAAGCAACTGTTAATCAGGAAGTCCTGGCTGCTCTTTTCAATATAATGAAAGTGCATGGGGACTGGGACTGTGGAGCTCCAAAAATTACAAAAGCACCAGAAAAGTACATGTATTCGATATGACTTGTGCACTATATTCCAAGTCTTCTGAAGATATACGATAGCTACTCCTCACTGAAAATCTTCCCCTCCATCTCAGTTCTCAAATCTCATTTGTGATTGCATATATTCAAAATAGGGCTGCACAATTAATGGAAATAAAATCAATCTCTCCACCAACAGCTGGTGTGTGGTGAGCGTACTGGCGCGCACTGTGGCTGCCGCTGCATCATCCAGGTGGATGCTGCACACTGGTGGTGGTTGAGGAGTGTCCCCTGTTCAATGTGTAAAGCGCTATAGTGTCACAAAAGTGCTATATAAATAGAACTTTTGTTCATTTGTTAACTCAAAATTGCGATATTAACTTGTGCGATTATTAAACCGTCAAAGTCTTAATTTAATCAAAATAAATAGTCTGCACGTGCTGCTCACTCTTTATGTGTGCAGCTCTGTCCATTCTATATAGTGTTAGTGCATTATTACAGTGCTTTCAGAGTGATTCTGAGATTCACAACTCCTTCTCGTGCTCAAGAGTAACAGATGTGCTCAGAGTTCGGTTCTACTTGCGCTCCAAATTAACTTGCATTTCCCTTTTGCGTAATTTCAAATATGTTTGGTCGCTACAAGCTATTAAACAAATAAAATAGCCCATGGCACCAGTTATTTGTGGACAGAGGAGCACACTTAAAGTAAAATAAATTATAAATAACTACTGTATAATAATAATAATAAATATTATATTCAAGTTGATTGGGTTCCAAAAAATTTTTTTAAAAAGTGAATGAAAATTAGGCCGAGAGCCTATCACAAAGTGGACAAAAACAGGTACAATGTGAATATGAAGTGTTTTTTTCTCTTTGTTTCAAGGTATTATATTGTTTATATTTGGCTGTAGTGAAAAAGGTCAGAGTCTGACTCATTTTAAGAGAACTCTTAAGTCGTTTAATTGACAGTAGAATATGGGCAAAACATTATCTAATTTTGGTCAAAAGGTATAACTTAAAAAATGTTTTTTTTTTGGATTTGCACATTTCATTTTCATAACAATATTTCTCTTAAAATTAAATTGCGTAATCCTTAACAATTGTTTTTATAAATAAATAAATAAATAATAATAATAAAAATAAAAATATATATACAATATATATATATATATATATATATATATATATATATATATATATATATATATATATATATATATATATATATATATATATATATATATATATATATTTATTTATTAATTAAACTTTGTTCAAAATTACACAATTAAATTTGGTGGAATTTTATGTTATTGAATTCAATTCAGTTCGCAATATTTTAGAATTTTTGTCCAATTCAAATATATGTCACGCAAGGTCAATCAACACTGTGTGCCTCTTAACCAATCATGACATGACATCTAAATATGCAGAAGCGCAATTGAGATTTGACGGCTACTGCAGAAGGGAAGATTTTCATATGGACTACTTTTATGATGTCATTTTTTGGAGCTTTTGACAGCTTTCATCTGAATAATACTTTTAAAACCAGCACAGCATTTAAGGCTCACAAGAGGTGTCTGGGAGTCAAGTGATGATGTGACTCACTCAGTGTGACCCTGGAAGACGTTGACTGAGTGGATGGAGGGATCTCTGAAATCCCACAGGCGGAAGGTGGTGTCCCTGGATGAGGTCACTACCAGACGCTGGGTAGGATGAGTACAGCAGTGGGTCAACTCCTGGTCATGACCTGCAAACACACCCACATATATGTGACCCTAAAACCCCAGTAAAAGAAACCAGTAAAGCCACACTGTGGAATGAAATAGAATTAAAAAATGTTGCTCATACTCATGTTTTTCCAAACCCGTATGATTTGAAAGGAAATTAAACAGAATGTTCAAGCAGCTTTTCTATCAAATAAAAGTGAAGGGTGATGGACATATTCTTTAGCATTTCTCCTTTTGCGTTCCATTCCAAGACAGTCATACAGTTGTGGAACTACATGAGGGTGAGTAAATTATGACAGAATTGTCATTTTTGGGTGAACTATTCCTTTAACAACACTTTGTCAGAAACATTGATCATAAGTTTACCTGTGAGTGTGTGAACTAACTCCGAGGTCTCTACATCATAGAGGTTGGCGGCTCTATCCCAGGAAGCAGTGACCACCTGCTTTCCACCCACCAGCCAATCAGCTGCTATCACCACCCCCTGATGGCTCTTCAAGGTCGTTGTGGCGACACGGATGGTGGGGCATTCATTGGGCCCATCTGCCTCTCCTTCGGCCTCGTCTTTATCAGAGAAGTCTACGTCATCGTCCAGCGAGGCCTGATTTAGAGAGGGGGAGATGAGTGTTAACTTGCAGCCAAATTAAAGACCAATTACAAACAAAATAATTAATGTAAATTCTGACAAATTCTACAGAAATACTAACAGAAAAAGTACAAAAAGGAATTGTAAGACATTTTAATACTTAATCTCTTTAATTCTGCTGCAATTTGTGGCTGCTGCCTGCAATTTTTCACACATACAGTGGACTATTTGCATAAAATTGGCCTCATTTTACAGAGATCATATTTCACTTTGTAATTCTTTTGATAAATATTCATTATGTGGTATAATGACAACAAAATAAACTACTTTAGTCACATTCCTGAACATGAGAGCTTTAATTTGATATATGACATGTATATTTAAGTGCTAAATGAGAAACAATAACATTACCAACAGGTGGCGCTCATTTGCGACATACAGATTTGAGGTCTTACCTTCTTATTTAAAGTAACGTAAACGTAAAAGTGATGGAGTTCTGTGAAAAGTTCCAATTCTAAGCTTTCAAATGGTACCACATATGCCTGACTTGTGGATCCGGAGACTTTTATTTTGTAATCCTAAACTTATTACACGCTCCTGGCAATGCCCACTGACCCGGTACCATGTCGCAGATTTGAAGAGTATGAGCATTGAATGTAAACATGAAACTCCAAATTTCTTACTGGATGTGTCAAGTTTGAAGTCATTGTAAAAGAGATGAAAAAAAACACACATCTATGCTCGCATATTCTATATTAATGTGCCAAAGTTGCTACTTGGTATCAACCATATTACTTGCCGAAAGAATAGCCATGGGGTCTGGGCAGCTCAGTGAGTAGTGACGCCGACTACCACCCCTGGAGTCACAAGTTTGAATCCAGGGTGTGCTGAGTGACTCCTGCCAGGTCTCCTAAGCAACCAAATTGGACCGGTTGCTAGGGAGGGTAGAGTCACATGGGTAACCTCCTCGTGGTCACGATTAGTGGTTCTCGCTCTCAATGGGGCATGAGGTAAGTTGTGCGTGGATCGCGGAGAGTAGCATTAGCCTCCACATGCTACGAGTCTCCGAGGTGTCATTCACAATGAGCCACGTGATAAGATGTGTGGACTGACGGTCTTAGAAGCGGAGGCAACTGAGACTTGTCCTCCGTCACTGGGATTGAGTTGAGTAACCGCGCCACCACGAGGACCTACTAAGTAGTGGGAATCGGGCATTCTTTTTCTTGCATTCCAAATTGGGAGAAAAGGGGATAAAATAAATAAATAAATAAAAAAATTATAACTGCCTTTTTTTAATGACTGTTTAAAAAGTGTGCTTTGGCTATCTTTAAAATAAATACCAATATATTTGAGTCATTTTCAGGTTTTCATTGAATGTAGGAATCCTGTATTTGACTTTTTTGATTAACATTAGCGGGTGGTCTGCGTGAAAGAATACAAAGACAAAAGTTTTTTCTTTTCTTGATGAATCATGCATAATTAGATCAGGAATGTGTATTAAGGAAGTAATTTGGCTCAATTTTGATTTCACGTTGCGATTATTGCATGCATGGTCTATTAAATCGATAGGTGACCTGGTGCAGATGGGAGAAGCATTATTAGATAAAATTTAAGCTAAAATATGAAGGTGTGATTATTTTAACACTCACGCTGATGTCTGCCGGGGGCTGGGGAAGCGGAAGCTGTACCATGTAACGCCAAATGTGTGCAGTCTGGTCCCCGGACGCTGTCAGGAAACACACACACACAGAATAAACCCAGATGCACTCTGAACACATAACAAAAGAACAGTCATATATCAAATCATATTAAAATCATCTGACAGGTGTGAGAGGAGAGAGAGAGAGAGAGAGAGAGAGAGAGAGAGAGAAGGCTAATGAATATCAGTCTGTTGTAATATATACATGTATGTGTGTAATATATATATATATATATATATAAAAAAACACTGTAAAGAAACAAAGGTCATGTGACTTCAGTCATTGGATAAATGACACATCATTAACAGCATTAGAGAGAGAGAGATGTGACTGCTGTATCAGCAAGCCCTTAAGTATATTAGACACACTTTTTAATGTGTAATACAAGTTTGTGACCAGTGGACGGAACCATACTGCATATTATTTTATATAAGATGTTATATGATAATACGTTTCTCTGATTCTCTTTGACTCTGACATTACTTTTCTGCTGTTGTAATAAAGGCTGTGCTGAAAAATACTATTACCATTAATTCCTGCTCAATATTCCCCACTGTGTAGATCAAAGTACAGCACATACAGGCCCAAAGAGGTGTTTAGCTTCATTGCAGTAACTATATTATACTACAGTACAGCTACTACATACTGGTCATAAGACATCAGAGCAGGTATTGTTCAAAAACAGATCATCAAGCATGTTGTCAGATTTACCAGTAAGTGCCATCTGCTCCGTAGGGTGGAACTTAATGGAGTTGACTGCAAGAATAGCAAACAAACAGCCATTAGACATATAACAGTGTTCATTAATGCCATACTAATCTCAAGTTGCAAGTATAATTAATTAACAGTTTGCCATGTGTTCCCAATACTAATCCTCACACACAAGCTTACTGTGAAGAGCTTCATACCTGATCCAGCATGACCAGCATATTTTAACAGGCACTTCCCAGTCTCAATACTCCACAGCATGGAACAGTGATCTACAGTATTCAGCACAGACAGATATTAGTTTTTATCTGTGACCATAAAATGAAATCATAACCTGACCTGTAAAGATCCAATCTAAATGATCCAGTGTTTACACTCAGTAAAACACAAGCTGCAAAGCTAAACAAATGTGCAATACTGTGTAATCGGCTGAATCCCAATCTGCATACTACTTCTATGCACTAACAGTACAGTATGTACTTAAAGGAATATTTCAGGTTTTATATAAATTCAAATGAATTTTTGTGGCAATCAATATTATGGCACAAATGCTGTCAATGGAGCTAAACTCATACTGAACCTGGAATGGTCTTTAAAAAAAATGTTACACAATGGACATCACATCAAGTCCATTGTCGTAGGGGCCTATTAATTGGTACTATATTCACTGCCTGAGTAGAAATCATTTTATGATGTCGATATAACTTTGTAAATACCATTTAATGACTTTTAAACCATAAGTTACATATAAATAGTATATAACTGAAGTTACTTCAACTAACTGATCCTTGACATGCTATCACGATAATGATAGATTTTTGCTCCGGCATTACAAACGGTTACCCCATTGGGACTCGATTTACTGGACGGCCTCTATTTATCACAACACCGGGATAACAGGATTTTGGTATCATAGCAACAAAATTGCAATATTGAATATAATTGACCCGCTTTATGTTAAGTGTCTTTAACTACTATGAACTTAAGCATTTGATACAATGTACTTATTATGTGCATACGTGTTGTTACATTGTACTTAACTTTAAAGTACCTACATTTAATTACATTTTTGTTAAGCTGTTAACCTTACCTGTAACACCAAACCTAACCCTACCCCAACAATTACGCTAAACTTATTACATGCTCCTGGTAAGAAAAGAATGAACATCGAAAGCAGTCGAAACATGAACATGAAGCAGCAGTCGAAACCCATTGTGAAACAGATATTAGATTGTATTAGTAGGCTCTGATATCCTCCATTGCCTTCACCTAACTCTAAACCTAACCACTAAACCTGACCCTAAACCCAAACCCCTAAAACAAGCCTTACTGTAAACCCTAACCCTACCCCTACCTCAACTTCAGTGTGAATCTTGTGAGAATTTTGCAAAACAACATGCAGTTACACAGTAAACACATTATATTGTATGTATTTTAATGTTAGTGAATAGTAGTTAAAGACACCTAATATAAAGTGGGACCGATATAACGATATACACAGATAAGAGAAGTCGATATGTTATTACACTAAAACTTTTCTGGACTTTATTTGAGCATTTCTGGACTGGCCCCATTTACTTTCATTGTAAGTGCCTTCCTACAGCTACGATCT
The DNA here is from genome assembly GCF_025860055.1 of Xyrauchen texanus. Lineage (NCBI taxonomy): Eukaryota > Metazoa > Chordata > Actinopteri > Cypriniformes > Catostomidae > Xyrauchen > Xyrauchen texanus. Next base: position 27,107,015 of record NC_068316.1, on the reverse strand, counting down.
TTGTTTTGAGTCGAAAAATCATTTGGAAACTCACAAATCAACTTTATGCCACAAACGTTGTTAACTGAGCTTAACTTGTATTGAATCCTCCTTTAAATCAGTGACATAAACAATCATTCTTATATTGCACATTTGTGTGCATTTGGTGCTTAGTGAGGATTCATTTTGGATCCTGATTAGGACAGGAATAGTCTTGTATTGATTGTATGCAATCAATCGTATTGATTTTATGCAAACTGGAATTCAACCATAGATTTCTGTGCATGTGTGCATGCACTGAATGTGTCCTGCTCCATCAATTTGAGTCACTTTGTCCCAGAAACACATTGCGTTGAAAGCACTAAAGTAAAAGGAAAGCCAACACTTAAATTATTACAGCTCAACAACGGTTTGTAGAAACAGTGATAATATTAGAAAGCTGGGGCCTTCCTTAGTGCACAAAACTCAAAATATGTTTCTGGGACAAAGAGCTGGAGCAGGTCACATAGTATCATGCAAACAGAATAATTCTGAGCAGAGTAAGAGATGATGGAATATGCAGAAGTACCGGCTGAGGCCGTGCCCAGAACCAGTGGTTGAGCCCGGGTCACGGCAAGGTCCCATATCCCGTCCCTGTGTCCCACATACTCCTTCACCAGCTGACACACTGCACGCGACGTGGTGGCTTTGAAACTGGACACAATCTAAAGGGTGGACAGGAGAGTCAGCAAATGATCTGACACACATACACGCACACAAACACACATATCTAACTGCAGTACAGAGCGCGAGTAAGCGGCGCAAAAGAATGGGGAAAAACCCAAACAATACAGGACTAACATCTCTACACATCATGTGGTTACACTGCAGGAGTGTATGAACACACTGTACTCAGTCATACAGACTCAAGAACAACGAAAGTGTAGTCAATACTTCTGAAATGGCAACATTTAAAGTATAACATACATACGAGGAAATATAATCTAAAACAAAACAAAAAATGAACACAAGAGCAGCAATCCAACACCTTCAAAAATGTACATTAACTTAAAAAAACAATTTTTTGATTTTATTTAAATCAACGCAGTAACAAAGTAGGCATTAGTGGATTGCCTACTCCATTTTCAGTCAAGAAAAATGCTGTTCCAGTGTGGATGAGAGGCGTAAATGTAGCGAAATCAATGCGTTTTCAAACAAAAACTGATTAGTATGGACGTGGTCTTGGCAAACGGTAACTGAGGCTATCAGTCCCTAAAATACTGTCTAACCAACACGATTGTGGTTTGAAACAAAGTGGCATCTGCAAACATGATGCTAGACTTACTCGCTTACCAAAAGTCATTAAGCGCATTTACAAGCATGTTTTACACCAATTATGCTTAATAAGCAGACAATGAGCATGTTTACATGCACAGCAATAAACTCATAACTCCCAAAAATCAGCTTTTTTTTAAAAACAGACCAAGCAAGAAAAACGCCTTTACGTGAGATTTGAAATAATGGAGTTATTCTCTACAAGGCATGTGCACAACACTTACTTTCATTGGATGAGCCGGGAAGAACACTGGTAAAAGTAACATGAAATTGGTGTAATGGGCAAAAATCTACCCATGTCGACCAGTTTATTCTCTGGTATATTTAAGTCGTTTAATGCCTTTACATGACCACACACGTTGTCGGCTTATCAAGCATAATCGGTGTAAGAACGTGCATGTAAATGCACTCAATGTGTGTGTTCATGTAAACACATTAAACGGCTTTCCTTTATTGAGGTAAGGTCGCAAACCACTTAAGAATAAACCAACAGAGGGCCTAGGTAGCTCAGCGAGTAAAGACGCCAACTACCACACCTGGAGTCGCGAGTTCGAACCCAGTGCTAAGTGACTCCAGTCAGGTCTCCTAACCAACCAAATTAGCACAGTTGCTAGGGTGTCCGCCTCGTGGTCACTAAAATGTGGTTCTCCCTCTTGGTGGGGCGCATTGTGAGTTGTGCTTGGATTGCGGAGCACAGCTTGGGCCTCCACGTGCGCTACATCTCCACGGTAACACCCTCAACAAGCCACCTGATTAGATGTGCGGATTAACGGTCTCATACGCGGAGGCAACTGAGATTAAACCTCTGCCACCCGGATTGAGGCAAATGACTACACCACAATGAGAACTTAAAAGTGCATTGGGAATTGGGCATTTCAAATTGGGGAGAAAATAAATGAATAAATAATAAAGAAAAACAAGAATAAACCAATAGAGGAAGATTTTGCCCATTACCCTAATTTCATGTCTCATGTAAACTCCTTTACCGGCGTTCTTACCAGTTTATCCAAGTGCTGTGCGTGACTCTTCATGGTTTGATGTCAAAAGCAGAGAATAACTATATAATTTAAAATCTCTAGTAAACAGTTTTTTTTTTTCTAGCTTTGTTAGATATCTTTCAAATAAGTTGATTTTCAGCATATTGGTGTGCATGTAAATGGGCTCCTTTTGCAATGACTTTAAGTACTTTGTTCCACTAACAATTGACAAACACAGCATGTCCAAATACTTTTGATATACAAAGTGATTGCTACTTTTCTTTCAAATAAAGGCTTTTTGGTTACACAATATTCTTAAAATAGGTTGAAAACAGACAATGTTCATTATCCACTGACAAGTCTAGATTAGAATCGTCACAACTTGTTAATTGGGCCGTTATCCAAAAAGACCTCATCTCAAAATTAGCAAATGCTGCTGGATTAATTGGCCTGATCATGATGTCCTTTAAATCGTTTCACGTAATTTATATGATATTTAGATATTTTAATAGGTGCAATCTTTGATCGTAAAAGAAACGGTCACCTCTGAATTACTGGTGTGATGATCAATTAAGCAAATCAAAAAGTTAGCTCACATTTCATCAAATAGTTTGTATGTAATGAAGTAAAGCAACTTTATATTTTGAGATACACCTTAAAATAAAAATGCAATTGAAAGTATTTCAGAATTCTCAGTTCCGTTAACAACATCCTTAATTTATCTGGCAAGCAAAACAAAGAATGAACAAATTTTTTGCTTCCTACTATTGACGCCACAAAAACAAATATCATACTCTGCTTAAATGGAGAAAAAAAATGCAATACTATTAAAATTGTACTTGGAATGCAAAATCTACAATGATGACCATTTTGTATGAGACAACATTAGTCATTTTATTTAATTGATGTTAATTCTCACACTGGTTTGATTTGGTCAATAACGTAAATAATGAAAACAAGAAAATAAAAAGTGTGGGAACCCTTTGGAATAAGCTGGTTTTCTGCATTAATTGGTCATAATGTGATCTCATATTCATCAATGTCACAAGTATAGCCAAACATGATGTGCTTAAGCTAACAACACACAAACAATTATATTATTTCTTGTCTTAATTGAGCACATGCACAATGCTGTGAAAAGGTTAACAGTTAAAGGCTAAAGATAACACAAAAAAAGTTACTTAAAGTCAGGAGTTGGCAAACCTGGCATCCAATTATAGAAATGAGATTGGGGGTGTGGGTTAGAGCTACTTTGAAATATAAAAAGCACTCAAACATTGAGTTTGCTATTCACAAGAAGCATCTGTTGACGTGGACCATGCCTCGCAAAAAAGAGATCTCAGAAGACCCATGATCAAGAATTGTTGTTTTGCATAAAGATGGAAAAGGTTGTCTTTGAAAGCTTAAATATTCATCTGTCCACAGATAGACAAATTGCCTATAAATAGAGATGATTTAGTACTGTGGCTACTCTCCCTAGAAGTGTCCGTCCAGCCAAGATGACACAAAGGGCAACCTGCAGAATGCTCAGTGTGGAAAAAGAACCCTAGAGTGACCGTTAAAACATTTGAAGGAATCATTGGAACTGGTTAACACCTCTGTTCATGAGTCTACTTTATGGAAAAGATTATAATTGTTTGGGGGTTGTTAGCCTAAGCACATTGTGTATGTCGATACTTGTGACTTTAAGGGATCACATACATTTTCTTGCCACTGTATGCTGATGCCTGTTTTCCTTGAAGCATGTAAAACCTTAAAAATGTAAGCAATTGCATTGACACTTAAGAGTTGAATGCCGCATCACTAGTGGTATCTGCAGTGGTCAGAATACAGAAGTATTGAGTTACATTGTCATAACTTTATAACAAATGTTATAAAATCACAGTAAACACATGACTTGTATAAAGCAGTGGACTGAAGAAGGTATGCAAGCATATCAATTTGCAGCCTAGTTACTAAACAGCCCTTCTAAGCTCTCAATTTCACTGAAGGTAAGAGCAAACACAGCAAGCACATTGAACTTTTACCTAAGCAGTGAAAATGCTCTTCAATATATTAGATAAAACATCATTATGAAAACATATTGGGCTCCCTCCTTACATAGAGTTCAATCTAACAAGTCCAAGGTAATGGTCATATAATTCCTCAAAACAGAATTTTGTCATGAAATCTCATTTACGCTTTAAAACGTTCTGAAAGTGTCTTTTATGCGTAACTTCATATGCTAGTCAATTTCAATACTGAAGACTTTATTTTATATTAATAAAAGAAATAATAAAAAAATTATGCATAGCAGCTGTTCAAAGGATGGAAAAATATTTCAAAAAGCAGAACAGGGCGAGAGAGACCCAGTTTTGAGATTTTAAACAACAGCATTCTATATGTTTTCTATCTGTATGTATAGTGTCTAATAATGCATTAGCAATGTATATTTAAGTTTTTCCAATATAGCTTGACATTATTGAATCTGTCCATTCGATCCTATTATTAAAATCCACAGGAAACCAGCAGAAGGTTTTGCCCAACTTTTAATTACAGCATGTCCACTGATTTTATGGCATGTATATACTTGTATCAAAGATTTACACCTGTACAGATGTGTCAAATTAACTCTATCAGCAAAAAACTGGACATTTGAAAATATTTAAATAATTAACAAATGATGGCTAACCCAATTCTTGAAGTTTTGGAGACAAAGTATAAAGTAAATATATTTCAAATGATATTTTAATGTTTGTTTTAATGCATCATGTCCTGTGCAATTAATTAGTTGAAAATGTGTAATCAATTCACAGCCCTAGTCGTATCATGATTTAGTAAAGAATAACGAAGTACTTACAGTACAACAAAAATAAATGTTGGACAAAAAATTGAAAATAGAAAAAATAGAAATAACATTTTATTTTATGAAATAAGTTAACATGACAAAATTACCCTAACATCTGAAATCTGCGATCTTAAATTGTAAATAAATAATAACTTTGAGATGATCCATATAACTAATTCTCAGCCTTAAGAGAGCACTTGAACATAAGAAGCACCAGCTAATGTTCATTTTAACATGGTCAAGAGCTTTTTGTGTTTTCTCTTCAGTCAAGTCTACAGTCTTGAAGAGGAGGGGTTGTATAAGGGATACCACATTACAGAACTACTCAGCAGGGGGATCAACTTATTGTGTTATAAACTGTGATAACGTAAATCACAAACAGAGTTAAAGAAAAATGTTATTGTCAGAGTTGATTATTTTCTACAAAAAACCACACAAAAAAGACTCATTTGTTTTAAACTGTCTCAACCAAAATACATAAAAATAATTGTTAGATTTAGTCAACTATCTTGATTCCTCTCAGCCAACACATTTGGCCCTGCCATCAAGACATTTGACAGTTGCATATTTTTCTTGCTTGTGTGTCAGACTCCTATTGGTCATTGCACATTTAAACGTTCGTTTAATTCAAGAACTATGAATGTCCAGCATGTCCTGGAATCATCATCCAATGAGAAGCTTTACACAGCACTAGAATCTTGAACTAATTCAAGATTTAAATTTGCTCTGGCCAAATGTTTGAATGGGGTCAGATTTGCTGGCAAGGAAGACAACAAATGCCATCAAGTTTCAAAAGCTGAGGCAACTGTTGAGAACTTCTGCAAACGATGCACTTCTGACAAACCTACAATAAACTACTTTTGAAACTCTTATAATACCTCCTGTGTGAGTGTTGGATAATGTTGAATTAGTGTTTAAATGAGCACAAATTAATGGCTATTTGGTTTATTGCCAAAGCACATCATTATTGGGTTATGATCCCCAACTGTTGGATAGTTCATGCATTTTGGCACACTGAGGACTGAATTACCCATGAGTCTCCACCCCATAACTCCCAGCTCCCCACATTGAAGTTGCGAGGTCCACCTACTTTCCCCGGGAAAGAATTTGAGCGCTATATCAGTGAGACCAAGAGAAAAGAACAGTTTTAATCTGTGAGGACCAAAACATTTTTTTTATTAATAATTTGAATTGCCACTGTTCAATAATGTGACAGATCACTATGGAAGTATATTAATGCCAAAAGTCTTTGATACAATAAAGAAGCACGTTGAATTGCACTAATTGAAATAAAAAGATACGTTGGATTAACTATGCTGGCACTGTTAATGAAATGCATTTTTTTTTCAGTAAGTTTAATAACCAATTCAAAATTGTGGGGGGTTTTTGTATTAAAAGGTGCTGTAAGCGATTTAAGCATTCTTAAGCTTTCAAGTGACTGAGCTGTTGAATTAGCCACGCCCTCCAAAGATAATTTTGAGGCAAAAAAAGAGCAGTATAGTTTGTTCCTTTGGCTGTCAAATTCAGAAGTGGTACAATAGCGTCCTCAACTGACAAACATTATAAATCAAAGCCTCAATGATCCACTTCGAATGAGAAAAATGATTGGCAGGTGAAAAGAGTCAATGTGGTCCGCGGACACATTTTTGTTTGCTGTTTAAAAAGTCTACAGCTATCAGACACCGGTGAGATATCTCAGCACACTTATTTCATTAATATCTTTAAGGGAGTAGGAAAATGTTTTGCATAGTTTTCCATGAAAAAATAAATCGCTTACAGCACATTTTCATTAATGGTGCTTTATTAAAAAAAAACAGCAATTAAGTCAAGCTTTCCAACTATCAGCTTTTTAAATGCCCCACTGTTTAATCTATAATTAAAAAAAAAAAAAAACACACATGCATTTTAAACTTCCACAGAAGATAAAGTGCATAAAATGTGTATGCAGAACTACAGGTGGTTTGTATCACTGAAGCAACCCAGAATATGAAAGGATAAAGAACTCTACTAATATGCATTTAAGCACTGAATCACTTCATTTCACAAAAACACTGAGAAAAAACCTAGATGTAAATAACCACTAATCGTATGTTCTGGGGATGTCAAAAGCACCTGTTAAACATCAATCCTAAATTAAGCATCATCCTAAACTGTAAAATAAGGACACAGCTTTAGGCATAAAGTTATCCAATATTTTTCATTGAGCCTTTGTTTTCATTGAAATGTCAGCGTTATTATTTATTCAACATCTTGTTCAATGATCTTATATTATGTGCGAACACTAAACAAAAATGTCAGTTGTCATAATTTACTCATCCTCATGTTGTTAGAAGACAGAGACCCTAAACAATGCAAGTTCTCACGTGGACATGCATGCCACTGTGAACAAGCTTCTCTCATAGCGCTCATGAGAGCACAACCAACATAAAGACGTTCGCTAAAAAAATTACTTAAACTTCTAGTTATTTCTTACCAAAACCATCAAAAAAATCATATGACTTCAGAAGACTTGAAATATGAAGCATGTGTCACATGGAATCAGTTTAAATGGTCTGCACTTATATAGCGCCTTTTTAACCTTAGAGGTTAACAAATTGCTTTACACTGTGTCCCAATCACCCATTCACCCATTCACACTCGCATTCATACACCAATGATAGCAGAGCTGCCATGCAAGGCACTAGTCTGCCATTGGGAGCAACTTGGGGTTCAGTGTCTTGTCCAAGGACACTTCGGCATGTGGAGTTGTGTGGGCCGGGAATCGAACCGCCAACCCTGCGATTAGCAGCCGACACGCTCTACCACCTGAGCCACAGCCAACCCGTTTTAGGAATTTTACTGTTATTGTATTTATATATTATATATGGGTATATGGAACAACAAAGGTGAGTAAATTATGACAGAACTACACATTCAAAGTCAATACAAATCTCAAAAGGATGTAACGATACCAGTTTTTCAACAGTACGGATAGACGATGGCACTTACTATTAATCCTACTATGGTGAAGGCTTAATCATGAGGAAGACCACACTAGCAACCAACGTCTACAGACTAGAATAAGTTATAAGATTTTCAAATTAAAATTCAAAATTGGAATTTTCTTTGAATTCAAGTTAAAAAAGCACATTCGAATGCTAAAACTGAGCACTTGAATTTTGGATCTGTGCCAAGCACAGACAATGACTTCAGACCAATCTCATGTTTGCGCTAAAAAGGCTAGCTGCAGCACAACAAATACAGTTCAACAGAATGCAGGAGTCTTGAAACACATTTTTAACTTGACATGACACTTAAAAATGTTCACAAGACGCTGTATAAACAAAGAAACGTGGCGAAACGTTCAAAGACGTTCGTGTAGCGCATGTAGCGATCGGTGTGAAGAGCCCCATCGTTGGAGGTTTTTTGCCATTACACCTTGCTTTCTTTTCAACGTTTCTCATATTAAAGCTGGGGTACGTAATTTCAGTGACACTAGCGCCACCAAATGGAATTGCAAAAATAAACAATGTTTTCAAAACAAGCTTTCCAAATACACCCCTCGTCTACTGTTGTTCAAACAGTTATGGCGGTTGCACACCAGATGAGAAGCACCACGCCACATCATATCGCGGCACAGGTATCAAACACAGGGCATGTTGATGCGGTTCACGTGGCAGACATTACACACAAACGTTAGCACGGTTTTCCCCTTCTTAAAGAATGAGCAAGGCTAGGGTAAATAATACATGTCCATTGATAATGACTTGGGTCGAATATAATGGAAAATATTCGAGTTGTGCTCCGTGGCGAAGCAGAAATTTGAGCAGCCTCCTGAGTTGTAGGTGGATGCCGCCAACAGTTGTCGAGTGGCTGCAGTGGAGTGTGCACATTCAATGAAAACAATTGTTTTGAATTTAAGAATGCGCCATGTCGACCGCCAGATGCATCTGGAGTGCGATCCCCTTAAGATTCAGTTCCATTCTGACAATTTGGGCTTCTTAATAAAAAAAGTTGTTGTGTTTAATGGCATTTCAGTTTTGCGGTCAGTACCAATACTGGTATTTTCACTGGTACTGTTGACTATTGACTGCTGAAATTTTGGTACACTGACAAACCTAGCTTGGTTAATTCTAATGTATTAACATTAGTTAAGCAGCAAATTCAGGACTTTGCTCAGTGATATTAAGACTTTATATAGAGATTAGTGCTGTTTGCCAAGAGAAATATTCGAGCTGGACCTACAGCAACATGTACGTTTTAGCCAGTGTTTCAACAGGTGAGAACCGCAAAAATAGATTGATACCTTGCTTGTGGAGGCCTTGTACGTTGTCTTCAGTTTTTGGGACAGTTGACTAGTGCTGTGACTTGCTGTGAACAAGGAGTGAAAAGATTATTAGTGAAGTTCAAATAATGAGTTAGACTTCATCCACACACACACAACAACTAAATAAGATTAAAGGGATAGTTCACACAAAAATGAAAATTCTCTCATCATTTACTCTTAGTAGATTAGACAAATATAACAGCTCTGTAGGTTCATACAATGCAAGTGAATGGTGACCAAAACTTTAAAGATACAAATGCGCATAAAAGCAGCATAAAAGCAATCAATATAATTCAAGTTGTTAAATCACTATCTTCAGAAGCAATATGATAGGTGTGAGTGAGAAACAGATCAATATTGAAATATTTATTTCCAAAAATCTCCAATTCAAATTTTAGGAATAAAAATATTTATATATTGATCTGTTTCTGACCCAAATTCATTGCACCACTTCAAAATACATATATTAAACTACTGGAGTCATATGGATTACTTCTATGCTGCCTTTATGTGACTTTTGCAGCTTCAAAAGTTCTGTTCACCATTCACTTGCATTGTATGGCCCTACAGAGCTGAAATAACCTTCTAAATATCTTCATTTGTGTTCTGCAGATGAAAGAAAGTCATACACATCTTAGATGGCATGAGAGAATGAGTAAGTGATGAGAGAATCTTCATTTTTGGGTGAACTATCCCTTTAAGTCAGTGGTTCTCAATTTCTTCAGTTCAGTTTCAAATAATTTACAGCCAAATTCAACAACCCCCCCCCCCCACCAGTGTCTTTGTTTGCTAGTATGTTTTTTATATCAAACATCAAGCAGGTTAAACTGTTGCCATCCATGTTTATGATCATTTAGGGGATTCATTACACATTAGAATTGCTGTTGCCAAACTTTGTGGTGTGTATGAGACCTGTATAACTCTGGCAAATCTAGAAGCCAATGCAGAGTAACCAGGACATTGCTTTAGGCACACAGTTATCAAATTGTTTTCTTTGAATCATCAAATGTCAGCGTTATTATTTATTTAAAAGCTTATATTATGAGGGCAGACGTTAAACAAAAGCTTTGTTTTGCGTGTACCTTTTGTTTTCAAGGCTCCTTTGCTCAGATCACCACCATCACCTGTCTGTCCTTCTCCAGCCAAACGTTCGTTTAGCGATTCAATTTCTCTTCGCACTGCACAAGTAACAGCACAATATCAGACCTCAACTGTTGATAAACCAACTAAACCATTGTTACATTAACAAACACTATGTAACTGAGTAAGTTGGTCATTATTGCAAAAACTTATATAAAATGTATTTAAAAAAAATAATTTATATATATGAAATAGTGTTCAATTAACTGTGCAATTGCTAAATAATAGTAATTATGAAGTATTTATTTTGTAGAGCTGCTTGTACTTACATATTGTTATTACAATAGTATTAATATTAGCAGCATGTAATATGTGTAACACGGATATAGTAAAGTAAAAAAAAACATTTTTACATCAAAGCATTCAGTATAAATCATGCATAAAGCGTTGAGTCATGCACAAAGGATCTTGTCACAAATGAACAAGTCATTTGTTTATTACTCACACTCCAAGTTTTCAACGTAGAGATTTTCAAACTCGCGTTCAATCTGCCCGAACAGGTCCAGTAAGTTGCTTCTTAAGGCCATCGGCAACTTGGAGTCCTAGAAATACATTTGAAATTATCTGTACTGTAAATACTGATATTGTGTCACGACATCTTCAAAATTCAACAACAATATGTAATGCAATAATATTTGTAGTTTATATTTAACATTTTGCCTTTATATCTGCCTTAGTTTATACACAAACATATTAACATATGTTCTAATATAATTATAAAATAGTATTTTTATATATATATATATATATATATATATATATATATATATATATTATTATTATTATTATTATCATTATATTTGATCATAATTTTTCATTTTAATATTTTTATAAAATGTTGCACTGCTTTGGTCAACTGACTCAACTCACATCAAACCTTCATGTTTTTATTTAATGTACATTTGTATCTCTTTTACATATATCTCTTTAATGTACAACTTTTTATTTCCTTCTGATTCTACTTTTCTATTTCATATTTCTTTATATCGATCGATATATTAAAATTAATGCAACAACCTAATTTAAGTAACAAAACATATTTTTTTTTTTAAAGTCTAGTTTCACCTTTACAATAAGATCTTGACTTTTGTTATTTTGCACATACTAAAAATAATTAGATTAATAACAAAACATTTAAAAGATACTAAACAGCACAATATGCAATGAAGGGATGTTGTAAACAGGTTGTTTCCTTGGAATCAATAATATCTGTTCTAAAACTTAATTTCTTTTTAAATGACAGACTTTCTGCACAGTGATTTACCACATTATAATAAGGAATTTCTAACAAAACATAGAAAAAGCACAAAGATTAAGAAATCTCTAGACCAAAACTTCCAAACTAATCTACCATGCCAACTTACCTCCATTGTCAAGGATAAGAAGTTCTGAATAAATTCTTTCAGCCTTTTTAAAACTTCACAAAGAAAAACAATCCAAAAACAAACATTTCTGCTGTGTAGTTTTGCCCAGTTATATCCAGTTTAACAACTCCATCACAACAAGGTGTGCTGTCATTCCAAGTTAACACAAGGGTTTAACAGTGAAGGTGGTTTGTCAACACTACGTAAAACCGCTCTCCACTCTGTCTTTACCACACGTGCAAGAGCGATAGAGGTGCCAATAAACACACAACAGCTCGCCGTCTATTCTTATAAAGCTGCTCAATCCTAAAACTTGTGGTCTCCATAGCAACTGGACATAATGACAGCATTGAGAGGGTGAAAGTTGGTATAGTCTGAATCCAGTAACAGTTTACAGAAGGGCCGGCCAATCAGAAATGACCCCACAGAGGAATAGACTGAACAATCGAACCATAGCGTGGGTCGCTCTTTAAAAATGGATGAGGCTATAGACCATAGAAGGGTTTGGAAAGTACAAAGTATACAGTAGATATCTCCCTCCCAACAACCCCCACTGAGTATTAATAAAACAGACAACTAAACATTAAGTCTCAAGTCAGACAAAGATAAGCTGGACTTCTGTAAACACCTTTTGGCTTATCGAATACAAGTTGTATTTTGAAAAGCAAACAAACTAAAGTTTGGAACGATTATGCATCAGAGATGCAATTATGTGATGCATTATCAACGTTGCTATAGTGGACATTAGCGTAATCTGTCATAACATGGGCTTGCATTTACCAATCATTTTTACATGTGTTAGCATACTTCTGCAAATTAGGCCTACAAAAAAATCTAAACTAGCCGTAAACTTGCTGCTTTTCAATTTCAAATTTTGCCACATGTTTGCCAGAAGTTTGTAGCTCTTCGCTGGTAGCAGTGAACCTCTGGAAAACATTTGTCAACAATGGACAATTTGCCGCAAAGCTCATTTGCATGTGAAAATTATCCGTGGCGAATTTGCAGCGAATTTGCCATGAACTTCATTTTCGTAAGGGTGTTTCAGCGTGTGAATTATACAACTTAGTGGGGACCAACTTTTTAGAGGAATCCCTGGAATAAATTCTCAAAGTGCATCGCAAACCCTAGTTGTCTTTTGCCGTTTAAAGCTAGCTAACGCTTTAGCTTGCTGCGCTAGCTAAAATAACCTACGCTTGCCTTTACCAATCTTTTGGATATGCCTATGGGTACTTTTGTAAAGTATGCCTATGTTTCTGAGTGGGAATTATACAAACTACATGAGGACCAACATATTAAAGAAATGTCTGGAATAAATTTTCACAATGTGTTTCACAAACCCTAGTTGTCGTTTGGCGTTTATAGCTAGCTACCGCTAGAGTTTGCGGTGTTTATAGCTAGCTAAAATAACAAGTGCTTGCATTTACCAATCTCTCGCACATGCGTTTGCGTATTTTGTGGAGCAGGCCTATGCTTCAGCATGTGAATTCCCTTACACAAACCGAGAGTTCATGGCAAATTTGTCGCAAACTTTCCACAAATTCGCCACTGATCATTTTCACATGCAAATGATCTTTACAGCAAAAATTATCCATTATTGCGAAAGGTTTGCCAGAGGTTCACCACTACTGGTGAAGAGCTTGCAGCAAACATTTGCAGCGAATCAAAAGCTAATTTGCAAGAGAAAATAACGAGCTGCAAATTTGCGGCAAGTTTTGATTTTTGTAAGGGTTCTCCAACTTACATGAGGACCAAATGTTGAAAAGAATTCCTTAAATACATTTTTGCAATGTGCTTCACAAACCCTAGATGTCTTTTGCCATTTATAGTTACCACTATAGCTTGCTCCCTTACAAAAAAAAAAAAAAAAAAAAAAAAAACGAACGCTCGTTATTTTCACGTGAAAATTAGCTTTTGATTCACTGCAAATGTTTGCCACAAGTTTGCAGCTCTTCGCCAGTAGTAGTGAATCTGCAAATTTGCCGCAAAGCTCATTTGCATGTGAAATGTTTGCGGTAAATTTGCCATGAACTCTCAATTTTTGTAAGGGCTGTGTTTATAGCCAATCATTCGCAACCAATCATTTGCACATGCATTTGCGTAGTTTTGTAGAGTAGGCCTATGTTACAGTGTGTGAATTATACAACTAACATGGTGACCAACTTTTTAAACGAATTTCCAGAATACATTTACGCAATGTGTTTCGCAAACCCTAGTTGTCTTTTGGTGCCCCTAGTTTAGATAGCAAAATGGCAGTCTTAAAGAATTCTGAAACACAATACTGAAGTTTTGTGATATTCTTGTGATGTGTAAAGCTCAAAGTATGGTTCGTATTTTTTTTTGCATGTTGGTACATTTCGCACACAAAATGTGTGACTCAAATTCCATCATAAATATGTGTTGGCGGACTATCCGCATGTAGCCCGGGTTTTTCAAGACACATGGACAGGCCTTTTTGGACATGGACATCTTTTTAGTATTCAAATTTTTTATTTTTTCAAACACTCTTAACCTTTTGTTTTGACTTCCTTTTGCACCCTGACTACATTTGTTAAACAAACTGCATTGCATTTTATTTCAAAATAAAGATGGTTGAACTTCTTTCTTGGAATTGTAATACTGATGCCTGATCTAATGGTTTACATGAGTAGAAGCGTCTCTTATCACTGACATATTACAGTAATGTTTGCATACTGATAACAGACCGGTTTAAGACAAATGTTTTGTGTTCCATGGATACATTACAGTACTTAATCAATGGAAGAACTACTCAGTGACAGAAATACTTAACTCATGTCATTGTTTACCACACAATGCTCGCACTTTGACATTACATTTCTATCACAACACCACGGTTCACACCTTTTTACACATCCAAACCAGACTCTCTCAGTAAAGACACTGAACAAGTCTACAGTAGCTTCCTTGAGATTTCAAATGTCTAATAAAACACTTCCCTGAAACTCTCACTGAAAATCCAACTTAATTAAAAAAACATATTGGTAATACAATAAGGTTCCATATGTTAACATTAAACTCTAGAAGGGTCTATCTGCTAGCAATGTTGAACAAAACATGATGCATGCATAACCCAGCTGTCATGACTTGATGTTTACCAAAAAAAGAATTAAAAAACTATTCTTGGTGTCATTTCTGACAGCACACCTGGGGATGACGGCAATCTCATAACAATAGTTTATTTTAATGTTTGTAACCACAAACATGGAACTATTAGGTTACATCTTGACATTCTAGTTTGCACAAGTGTTTAAGCAACAAACAAAGAAGACAGACAAACAAATGTCCCCACCTGTCCCTCCAGCATGTCCCTCTGCATGCCTAGTCTGTCCTGCTCCGTGCTGTTGGTTCTCCGAATGGAGAGACTGTGCGACTTTCGCTTCTGTTTAACTTGACGGGCGGCTGCGCTGTTTCCACTTTCAACAGGCATCACTCCTCAGTGACGTCCTGACACACTTCCTACCTGAAACTGAGCAAACAAATGGCAGGGTTTGCCCCATCCCACTGCAATGGATGAAAATAATGGGACCTTTGTTGTATACTAAGCAATGTCACCTATTCCTGATTGTGAAATGTAAATAACAAGCTAAACATTAAGAGGAAGGTGGATAAGAAGACTTTGTTGATGAAAAACTATCTTTGCTGAAGGAGTATATTGATTGAATACCAGTTAAGCGTACATCATAGAAATTATGGCGATGTAAATGAATCTTGTGAAGGTGAATCTGACTCCAAATTAATTTATGGTGAGTCTAACAAAAATCAAACGCCATATTTTATCTTGTAAAAATAAAATATATTTTGCAAAGATTTTTTGTATTGTGACAATTTTTTCATGACAATTAAAAACTTTTAAAGCAGCACTTCACCAATTGCCAGTAGTCTACTGTTATGAGAAAAAAAAAAAACTGTGTCATACAATTTCAGGAGCCCACACACTGCTACAACAACTTTTTCATCCATTTTTCCAGATTTCATATGCTACAACGTCACTACGTCAGTGACATCCGGACAATCTCAATGCTGATTGTCTTTCGCGACAACGTGTCATGCGAATTTCTCGCCGGAGTTGAAAAATTTCAATTTGCGCGAATTAAGCGAATAATGTGATTTCACATGTTCGAGTTGCATCATTCGCGCCACTCGGTGCAAATTTGCATCTAAACGCGTCTATTTGCATCTTTGCGTTGACTTTGTATGTAATTGTGCTGCGCGAAAGGCTCGCTTCGGGTTGTATGTGAACACACCACAACAGGAATGAGATTTTTTCACATTACAGTAGTGTTAATTTGATTTTTTTACAAGTTGCAAGAATTAGATTACATTTTTTTGCATTGCAACAATACGTTTTTTTTTTTCGTGTTACAATTACAAAAATGGGATTTTCCACATTGCAGTAACGACAATAGGATTTTTTACACAAAGTAGCTGGAATAAGACTGGAATTTTCACAATACAGTAATGGCAATAGGACTGAGTATAAATATAGATTTTCCAATGCATCGCAATCTTCATTTGAAATTGAACGCATTTTTAAATCCCAAGAATTATCTTTTTCTTACATGTGCAACTCTCTGCCTGAGATATGCCACTGGCTGGTAAATGTTCCGATTTTCCTCGATAGTGACCGAGTAGTATAGCGGCCAATGACAAAATCCATGCAATTCATTTATTATTTAATTCTAATCACAAATAGTGCGAATGAGGTAAAGAATCCATTAAGCCATAATATTAATTAATATATGCTCGTTTCCTTTTCTTAAAGAGATGGTACCAATTTTTAGCAAGTGTTCTACAAATCAATGTAAATAGATAGAATATAAATAATACATAAAAAAATAAACATGAAACAAAATATAATATATGCAAAATAATATCATATTTATTGTTGGAATACATGGATTAGAAAATTTTTAAAAAGCTCAAATGTGACCAAAATAATAATATATATATATATATATATATATATATATATATAAAATAAAAAAATATATTTTTTATATATATAATTAGAAGACAGGGTGAAGGTTAAAAAACAAATACGAGATTCACCTATTAATGCCGTATTTGCAGTTTTCAGCATAGGCAACAAGTGTAACACACATGTTAAGTGTCAAAATTAAAAGTTAAATTCACAATCAAAAAAGCAAGCGAGCCATTATGCAAAACAACATACAACAGAAAGTGTTAATGTCAGTTTGAGCATCTTAAAAATTGTTTATAAAAAAAAAACATTAAATAAAGGACATGCAAAAGAAAAACAAATACCAGGCATGAAGAGCAGTGAATGATATACAAAGCTGACACATCCTCAGAAGACCGTTAAAAGTGATGGAGATCTCAGCAGGGGCCCGGGGCCGCAGTCCAGCACTGAACACAAGACAACACCATCTATCGGTTCACAAACATGAACATAAAGGGAAGAAAAGCTGCATGCATGGAGTGCATTACAGCATTCTCACAAGTCACAACCTAAAATAACAGGAAGGAAGATGTGAACGGATGAATGCAGGGAGAAGGTAAAAAATAAGGGCAATCGTGTTAGTGGGGTTGAACCTTTGCAACTCAAATAAAAAAAATCAATAAGTATGCAGCTGCAGCATCATGCCTTATAACTGTGCTGTCATGCAATCTTAATATAATGTTGAATGCAATTCTGCCAAGATGGAAGTAACTACAAAGACTAAAATAAAACCTATGATCCAAGTGTAGTAATCTGAAGGCAACAGATCATGTAAAAAAGTAATTTCATTTTTTTATTATTATTATTTAAAAGATTTCCATGTACACCTCCTTTAGAAGAAAGCATTGTTGTGGTACCACAGTGATGTGGTGGCATTAGATTGTAATACTGTGGCACACACACTGCAATCTGATGATTTTATAAGAAACACATTTGAATCGGATTATATGGAAGAAAACACATCCTGTATAAAGAGACTGATCTGTTATACAGTTCCAGTAACGTGAACTGATCATTAAACACACAAACAGCAGCAGTCTGATGCAAGGTCCGCTGGCCTGCTCGCTTCCTCACCATTCACAGTGAAACATGATCAACCAAACAGAAGTGCTGCGATATGTGTATGTATCTCTAATCAGCTAATCCTGTATTATAACAAACATACTCTCAGCCCTCAATAATACTCACATTTATGAGCGCTTCAGTAGATCTGAACGTGTTTGTATTCGGTGATTGTGGGATGTGTGTTTGAGTCATCCAGCATTGTACAAACACGCTGATGTTTTCTGTCAGTAATTACGAGGGAATTTAATTAGCACTCAGACGTTTTTATCAAACCCGACTCTGTCAACCGAGTGTGAAGCGAGATGAAATTAAACCACAATTGACAGGCCTCCGACCGGATGTAGTATTTCAAAATAAAAGCTTCAACATTATTCTTTTTTTTCATCTTCCGAAAGAAATGCGTTTACTGAGAAAAAAAAATGAAATTCACAAGGTAAAACATCACATAAGGTTTAGCTGTAGTGCTTTCAATATAGAAAGTGTAAATCTAATTAACAAATCGCTCCATTTTGTTTTTATTAACATTATTCATACTGTCCTAACTTTTTCGGAATTGTGGTTGTATAGAACTGAGCAGCCGCCAAATAAATGTAAAGTTTTTCATTCTAAATTTGAGTGCAAATTGAGTGCATATGTATATATTTTTTGTATGTATTTACATGTATGTATATTTATGTTTGTTTGTAATTTTAAACAATTAATATTAATTCTATAAAAATATAAATCAAAACACATTTTTTTCTTTATATTAATATTGTGCATTGCCCATCAACATTTTTTCAAAGTGTGTGTTGATGATTACAATGCAATATTTATATAATTTATTTAATACCTTTAAAAAAAGATATTTAACGCCCATAACAAACACCTGACACTGATTACTAAAACCTCTGTTGACTAAATGTAATATTTAAAATATTTTATTTAATCTTTTATTTCTTTCTTTCTTTCTATTCTTTCTTTCTTTCTTTCTTATTTAAAAAAATATCTTTCCTATTTACTAAACCCGGAAAACAGCTTGACTGTGTATTGACCAATCCGGAGACGTGATTTTCCCCAACAACCAATCAAAATCCTTGACACATGACGTAATTTGTGGGCGGAGCGCCGGTCGTGTTGTCAGACCTTAGCGTTGATTATCAGTTCGTTCCTGATGAACCGCGCCATTAAAGAGACACACTGAACACTATCGCTGCAGTAGTGTAAGTGTGTGTGTAGCGCTGGTTTATTGGAGTTGTACAACAGTGTGCAGATGTATGTGGCGTGATGGCGTATGTATAGTGTGGTGTAGTGTGATTGGTCTGTATGGTGTGCCTGGTCATGGTGCGTTTGTTATGGGCGTTGCGCAGACGCGTTTCTCTGCAGATCAGCTGCGGCCCAGCTCAGCAGGAACAGAGACACTGAACTCTATACAGGTTACAGCTGCATACATTATTACAGGATTTATTCAACAGACTATTAGCCTAAGCCATCTGTCCTTTTAAATTGAAGGTTTTTAGCAGTCTACAGACAACATTTTGTTTGTCTTAACTGAATTATTTATTATTATTATTATTATTAAGTATAATTTGTTATTATTTAGTATGCCACTATTGTTATTACGTTTTTGTTACTGTGTTTGGCTGATAAGGTGTTATTATACTACTTTGTTACTATACATTTTATTTTAAATAAGGTGCTCACGGTTTTTAGGCTATTATTTTATTATTATTTAGTTATTAATATATAAAGTTTGTTAATTATGTTTTACATGTTAAGGTTATGTATTTGACTGTTATTAGGTATATGATTATAATTAATACTTTGTGTTTGACTGTGTCTGTGTGTTTACAGACGGGTTCAGTTCACCTATAAGGATGCCGGAGATTAATATGGATAATCTGGATGAAAAGCAGGTGCAGTTGCTTGCAGAGATGTGCATTCTCATCGATGACAATGACAGAAAGATTGGAGCTGACAGCAAGAAAAACTGCCACCTTAATTCAAATATTGACAAAGGTCATGTATTTGCGTGATATTTGCAGTGTAATATTGCATACATTTGCCATATTTCAAGTGTTTGTATCCATCTCATTTATTGCATGATTTTAGTGAATACTGCATTTAAGGACATGCAGAATAAATGTGCATAGTTTCTGTGTTGGTGATGGAATAATAGATCTCCTTTAAACTTCTACAAGTTGAAAATTATTATTTCCTAGTACCAATACCTTATACCACTAGTATGACTAACATTTTTGAACTTGTAAAATACAGTTTTTTACTTGCTTCCCCACCTGCAGGTTTATTGCACCGGGCGTTCAGTGTCTTCCTGTTTAACAGTGAGGAAAAGCTGCTCTTACAGCAGAGATCAAACGCTAAAATCACATTTCCAGGTGAGTGTGTTTATCTCTCATGATCTGATGAAGTTGTGCTATTTTCCTACTTTTTCATAGAAAGTCAAATTTAATACATTTAATGTTTTGTGGGATTTTGTCCTTATAAGTGTTTATTTATATAGCAACTACTAACACTATGTGTCATGAAAAATGTCATTAAACCATTGGTTTAAATATAAATTGCAAATGCCTTGGAATGTAATCTAGTCAAAAATGATAGTACAGTATACTATAATATAATTATGTATGCAAAGTCCAAATGTTATAGGCAAGACATTCACTAAAGCAATAAGGAGTGAAGTTAGGCACAAAGTAAAGCTGAGCAATATATAAAGTGGCTTAAATGTAATAGTTCACCCAAAAATGAAAATTGTCTCATCATTTACTCACCCTCATGCCATCCCAGATGTGTATGACTTTCTTTCCTCTGCTAAACACAAATTAATATTTTTAGAAATATTGTTTTAGCTCTGTTGGTTCTTACAATGCAAGTGAATGGTGACCAGATCTTTTTTTAAGCTCCAAAAAGCACATAAAGGCAGCATAAAAGAAACACATAGGACTCCAGTGGTTAAATCCTTGTCTTCTGATGCGATATACCCAGGAAATGAGGAAGCAGACACTGCTGCAAAAGAGGCTTTATCAGCGGATTTCCAAAAGTGTCCTATACCTCCCACTGACATCAAAAACAAATGGCAAACTGAGTGGGATAGTAGTTTTTGCACACCTTGTTCATTGAAAAAATAAAATTGTAAAAATATATGAAGGTAAATAATGCTTTTTATTAAGCTACTATATATCATTGTATATAAAATATAAATATGAAAGTGCATTTCAGAGAAAATTATTAGATCTCATTCTCCCTTGTGTTTATTTAAAGAAAAAACGGTTGGAAATATGCCTTCAATATTTTTAAATAGACTTTTATTCAATGCCTTAAGAATATTGCATCTACTTGCTACAGTGGCTGTTTGCATGAAATTATGGTTGCTCTGATTAAAAAAAAAAAAAAATTTAAATCATGATTGGGCAATTTCTGGGCAAATGCATTATTATCAAGATATATATATATTGAATATCATCAAAAGGCTGAAAATATACAGATATATTATTTGTAGCCATATCACCCAGCACCGCCTTTGGAACACAAATTGTGAGTGATGCCAAAATATTGTGAATAACTATTTGTAACTTGAAGTTCTTGTCTTGTTTCCTTCCTCTTCCTAGGCTGTTTCACCAACTCCTGCTGTAGTCACCCACTGCACACTGCCAATGAACTGGAGGAACAGGATGCCATCGGGGTCAGACGTGCCGCACAGAGACGACTACAAGCTGAGCTGGGCATTCCCATGGATCAGGTACTAATACAGGAAAAACCTGTGATTGAGTGAATGAGAGAGAATATGAATTAGCTTCTAGTTTTGTGTGAAAAATGCATCAGACTGTCAGTGAACAGCTGTGGGTGTGCCGTCTACGACTATGCATTCAAAAACAGAAGTCTGCATGTACTGGTTTAAACTAGGTTACTTGTCATCCCACGCTTTTCCCCAAGGTGCCTCCAGAAGAGATGACATATCTGACCCGCATCCACTACAAAGCCCAATCCGATGGCGTTTGGGGGGAGCATGAGATTGACTACATTCTCTTCATGCAGAAGGATGTGGAACTGAATCCAGACCCCAATGAGATCCAGAGCCACTGCTATGTCTCCAAAGAGGAACTGAAGGAGATCCTGGAGAAGGCCAAGAGGAATGAGCTGGAGGTCACGCCCTGGTTTAGCCTCATTGCTGAGGCCTTCCTCTTCAAGTGGTGGGACAATCTCCATAACTTCAAACAGTTCATCGATCACGACAGGATCCACCGCATGTAAACGCCATTTTTTTAAGGCTTAGTTACTAACGGACACTTAAAATGGTTAGAAGTCTACAAGATTAGCGTAAAAGTCTGAAGTGTTCAACCATGAGGTGTTTTTGCTGGTTGTAAATGGCTGGACAAGGAGCAGGCTTTGTCATCATTATGTAGAATTAAAGGGATAGTTCATTCATAAATGAAATTCTGCCATTATTTCCTCACTCTCTTGTTCTCCGGTGGAATGTTAGCCTCAGTCTCTGTTCACTTTCATTGGATGGGGAAAAGAGCAACATCAACATTCTTCAAAATTTCTCCTTTGGTGTTCCTCTGAATAAATGCATTTACACAGGATTGGAACAACATGAGGGTGGGTAAGTGATGCCAGAATTGTTATTGTTTGGTGGACTAACCCTTCAAATATCTGAGTAGTTAAATCTGATGGAGAAAAGGATCCATAACTACATTAGAGACATAATGGTGAAACATGGTTATAAAATGACATGAAGCTGCTACAAAGAGTTTAGAGCAGTTGCTGTCTTTGTCATTTTCTTTCACATGACTTTTGGAGGTATTGCTAAATATCCAAATATGGTCTGAAGTGCCTAGTTTCATATGTGAGTCTATGCTTTTGAGAGAATGTTTTGTGTAGATTGACCCATCAAGCTTCACCGTGAAGTTTACAATGGTTTAAAGTCATTTTTAGATGTGAAAAATAAAAGTTGGTTTCTTTATAGTCTTGCCCTCATTTCAACCCGTTCCTTGCACCATTTTTACAGACTTAATATTGGAAAATTACAGTCGACATGCATTCATCCATCCTTTGTATGTCCTAGTAATATATCATTTAAAAGAAATATTAATATATATATTTATAATATAAATGATGTACTTTATGTGAGAGATAATACACAGTCTGATTAGTTAGACCAGCTGATTGTACATTATCCTTCATTTAACATGGCTACTTGTGATACAAGAGTCCACAGAGTGATACAAGAGACATGAAACTAGCACATCTTTGTAGGAAATCAAGTGAAAATATAGCTGCGAGCAGCGATGGCGGGCCCAAGCCGGTGGCACCGCCACCCCCTGTGCCTTTAGGGTTGCTGTGCATGATGGGCAATAACATAACCTCGCTTTGACTGTCGAGAAGATGTGTGCTGTAGAGCTTGCACTGCAAAAGTGCGCATTGAGGGCACATATCGACCACAAAGTATGCGTGAGCACCCTTCCGATACCTAAAATGAAAAATGAGACACCCTACGGTCTCATGGAGTTAATGGACACATGAAATAAGTACACAAGACTGAAAATTCATATGAAGTGTGCCATTTGGGACAGGGCCTAGGACCGTGAACCACAATAGTCACATCTATGAGATTTCAAATGAAGAATAATTTTTTATGTCATAGGATGTCATAGGTCAATATCTTTTGCAGCCAGTATTTATCTGGAGGTCTTTGTACAGGTTTATCAATGTAATTATAATTTACGCTTATGTGTTCCTATGATATGCAATGGAGGTACATTTTTATGTTTAACATGGGTGTATTCACAATACATAGCATACGATATAATATCTTACGATTATTTATCATTATGTTAAGTACATCACACAAATTTGACTGTATTCACCTGTAATGTCTCCAATAAGTACAGTATATATTGGCCTGTATGGCCATGATATATTGCCTTAGCTAGACTTTAGCTAACCTATTACATTAGCTAGTAGCTCATGAGTCATGAATGTTAGCAAGACACAAGTTAACTATATTTGCTTTTGGCTAATTAGCTGTATAGTCGAGGCACTGTACACGACGCGGAGGGAGGGAGGGAGGGCGGGCATAGACAAAATCTCATCTACCGACCTGATGTTTTGATTTTTTATTTAATAAATATATTTGTTTGACAGGAAGCTGTGTGCAAACAGGAATATATATATTAATTTATTTATAAAAATAAATAAAAAACACCCCAGAAAAAAGGGCACTTTCTCTCGAGGAAGAAAAAGGGCAGGTGCTCAAGCCCCCTTTGATGTCTATGTGTGCACGTGCCTGAGGGTGAGTAAATGATGAGAGAAATATCTTTTTGGGGTAAACTCATTTTATTTGAAAGACTATCTAGGCACATACTAACACTGCATTGCTGTGACTGTTTATAACTATTTCAAAATGTACAAGCTCACACTTTAAATGGTCAGTGCTTTGATTTTTAAATCATTAAAATAGCAACAGATCAGAGAAAAAAATGGAGATTGAGTGATTATTTTACATTTTACATGCCATTCAAAAACGTGGCATTTTACAACATAAGAGAGAAATAAAAAAAACTTTAAATAATACCATTTGTACTTTTCAATGATTTGGGATGTCAATGTTCAGGGCGATTTGGAGCTTCAAAGTTCCAACAGAGAAATTCCCTCCCCCTCCCCCTCCCCACACACACACACACACACACACAGACAGAATGGCAGGGCCACTATGTCTGTCAGAGAGAGACAGAGAGAAAAAACACAGAACGGGAGGGGGCACTCTGTCTGTCAGAGAGAGAAAAATTCCAAGAAATCCACATTCAAACCACAATATCTGACTTTCTGTTGGTCGGAGCTAATGACTGTAAATTAGAAAGTTGTTCGGCTTGACGAGAACAATATACACGCCGAGTTTTGTAACTGTAGATAGAACTAACTAAGTTATAACACACTTTATGTGTCCTTTTTTAGTCCTAAATCAATTTCCTCGCCACGGCCAAACTGTTCGAGATATCAATAATCCGTCCGAATGTAGCATCCTCAATGTCTTGACTTCATGCCGACCGAGTTTGGTGGCGATTGGATTCATTCTCTAGGAGGAATATATATAATTCCAGAGCATGTGTTTCCAAACAACCCATAATAGCCGACTTCCTGTTGGGCTGGCGTAAAACTTAGAGCACGAAAGTTGTTCGGCCCGATGAGATCTACAAGTGTACCGAGTTTCATATTATTACATGCAAGCATGTTTGATATATGGACAAGTGTTCGAATCCCATTCCAGGGGCGCTGTCGAGCCCCCTGCCACGCCCGGTACCATCTTGCCCGCCCTGATGGCCGGTTCTGACCCGTGTGCAAAGTTTCAAGAGTTTTCGAGCACATTAAAGGCCCCAAAACCTTGAAAAACAAAAATAAAAGCATTCTCACTCAACAGCCAAATCATCCCCCTCCCCCCAGACACGTAGGGTCAGTGGGAGAGGCAGAGAAAATTCTCCAAAACATCCACATTCAAACCAAAATATCTGACTTTCTGTTGGTCTGAGCTAATGACTGTAAATTAGAAAGTTGTCCGGCTCGATGAGAACAATATAATTACTGAGTTTTGTGACTGTGGGTCAAAGTGTAAAACCAACCCCCTCACTTTTGTCAAAAGGTGGCGCTACTGAGCCCCTGCACCACGCCCGTTTCTGAAACTTTGCACATGTCTACTGGCTAATAAATGTGATGTGTCTGTCGAGTTTCATGCAATTTCAAGTATGCTAAGAGTCTCAAAAGCATCAAAAAAGAATATTCGAGTTTGAAGCGTTGCCGCGGCAACAGTATCAAAGATATCAATAATCCTTTCACATGTCTACATCTGCCGTGTGTTTACATTACACACCAAAAGTTTTAAGTAAATCGGGTAAAAATACGAGGGTGATTTTAAAGCATTTTGAAAGTGACACACTTCCTTCTGCCAGTTGGTGGCGCTATAACTTTGACTCACAATAGTCACATCCATGCGATCGGCCTGTTACAGCGAACACACTGCTGAAGTTTCATCGAGATCAATTAATGTATGCAGAAGTTATAACACACTTCCTGTTTCTCTTTTCGCGCCATCATTTCGTTTCCTCGCCACGGCCAAACCGTTCGAGATATAAAAAATCCGCCGGCAATTTTTCATCCTCAATGTCTTGACTTCATGCTGACTGAGTTTCGTGCCGATTGGTGGAATTCTCTAGGAGGAGTATTGCAAATTCCATTGCATGCGTTTTCCAAACAACCCTAAATAGACAATTTCCTGTTGGGCTGGGGTAAAAAGTAAAAGTATGAAGGATATATGAAACGATGAGATCTATATGTG
Source organism: Xyrauchen texanus (assembly GCF_025860055.1). NCBI lineage: Eukaryota > Metazoa > Chordata > Actinopteri > Cypriniformes > Catostomidae > Xyrauchen > Xyrauchen texanus. The sequence goes on along the minus strand of NC_068316.1, from coordinate 27,080,739 downwards.
TACCAAGTTTCATATTATTACATGCAAGCGTGTTTGATTTATGGACCAAGATTTCGGACACCGTTCCAGGGGGCGCCGTCGAGCCCCCCTGCCACGCCCCGGTACCAGCTTCAGCCCGGCCCTAATGGCCGCGGGTTCTGACCCTTGTGCAAAGTTTCAAGAGTTTTAGAGCACGTTAAGAGCCCCAAAAGTGCCCGAATAGTCGTAAGAAAAATAATATTCTAACGAAAACAATAGGGCCTTGCCTTTTCAAGGCTTGGGCCCTAAAAATATTTGACCTCTGGATGCCACAGCTGACCAATCAGAATCTAGGATTCCAAAGAATCCTGTATTGAACATTTTTAATGTTAGCCTATTTATAATATAACATTTATAATTTATAAAACCAATATACTGTATGCATATACTTGTTTCTTTATAAAATGCTTTCAAGCAAAGGTATCATGTTAAATATAATAAGGAAAATGTTAATAAATTAAGTAATGTTTGATAATTGTAATATATTTTTTATTGTTTTATTTTTTAGTTCCTAAGTTTATTCTTGGTTTTATCCAGCAAGTGGCAGCAAATCCCAACAAACACCATTTTATCCAAATCTTAAAAACCAAGAACACAAGAAAATTAGTGAGTGGTTCACACCCAAAAATGAAAATCAACATTCAAGTATGTTTTACAATAAATTCTCAAAAAAGTCAAAAACAAAAGAAGAAGAATATGAAAATGCAAGTTTTGATTGATTGTTAAAAAAAAAAAAAGGACTGTAATATTGATCTGTTTCTCACCACAATTATAATATCACTTCTGAAGATGCAAAAAATATATATATATTGAAAATAATATATTTGTCTATTTTTGACAAGCAAACTGGCATAAGATTTTAAGTCTTGTTTTGATAGAAATCTAATCAAATTTGCCAACGGGGTAAGTTTATAAGGAATTACGTTTATTTTGCTTACACCAGTGGCAGATTTGTATTCTTGTTTTAAGTCTTAAGTTCACAAATTTTGTCAGATTTATTTTAAAACAAGATTTAATATCCAATTTTGCTTGACAGGTAAATAAATCAAGTTTTAAGAATGTTTAGATAATTTTACTGGAAAACATGACAAAAATAGATATCTTGAAAATCATTTTTTGCAGTGCATGGATTATTTTATGCTGTCTTTATGTGCTTTTTGGACCTTTTAAAGTTTTGGTCACCCTTCACTCATGCTTTGTATGGACCTACAGAGTTTAAATATTCTTCTAAAAATCTTTGTTTGTGTATAGCAGAAGAAAGAGAATACACATCTGGGATGCATGAGGGTGAGTAGATGATGTGAGAATTTACATTTTGGGCTGAACTTTTAGAAAACTGTTTTGAAGAGAGTCGTTTGCTAACATGTTTAGCTTTGAAAAGCAAAGTCATCAGAATTGCAAACAAAATCATGTTTTCCTTGGTTACATTACTGTTTTTGTGCTTTTTGACAATTTTGCTCATTTAAAAAAAAAAAAAAAAATGTACGCTTACGCTGTATTTTTCTTCGCTTTTGTTTCCAAGTTCTACGCTTGGTTTTCCAAAACTTGTAAGTAAAGTTTGTGGGGGCGTTGTGCGTCACCGTTGGTCCACAAGTTCTTAATTGACAGCTCCTCTAGCCAATCATTCGAAGAGGGGAGGTGACGTCACACAAATGGTACTCCGACAGCTGCTGCTTAATATTATATTATTTGTGGTTGATAGATACGTTGCCTGTGTCTGTTTTGAGTATTTTCTGCCAGCTCTAGGAAATAATGTGTTTTCCGAGTAGGCCCTTATCATCGTCCGTTAACACATGTATCGAGTCAGCTGAATTTAGTTAGTAGAGTCTTTAGTTTAGGCATTATTTAAGACTTTCTTGTTTGTAGGTTATTGGATGCTTCAAAATATTTTTTTTCTCTTTTTTTTTTTTTTTAAGATATGTAGCAATAACCATCTTAACGGCCCTGTATATAATAATAATAATAATAATAATAATAATAATAATAATAATAATAATAATAATAATAAAAACCTTACTTGATCTTTCCCAGCAGGTGGCAGAAAATCCCAATAAGTGCCACATACAAACGTGGTCGCATTAACCATCTATTCTATACAATTATGGACAGCATTTTAAAGATTTGTGTATTTTTGTCTCATTTTGGGGTCATGTTTTATATCATATTCTTAAGTGTTTAATTTAATATCTGAAGGAGCTTTCCAATAATGACCACCAGGTGGTGCCTGCTGGATTAAAATCTATGATGAATCACAGACGTCCAAACACATCTGCAGCACAGGGGGATTCTACATTTATTGTGCATGGAGGTGTTATGTTAGAACCAATGTTCCTTGCAGAAAAGACATTTTGTACCCTGTAATTGTATTTATATGTAGAGTGGGGTCTGAGTCAAGTATTCATATTTGGAACACTTAAAAGATTATATATAGAAACCTAAAGGGTTCTTTGAGCCAGGTGGGGAAGTTCTATATAGAACCTTTTAAGGGTTCCCAAAATGCCACCATTTGTTTTTTGGATATGCAAATTGAATAGTTCATATACTATAACATTAGGAAAGTGAAATAACCATTTAAAATACATAATTATCATTAAGTAAAACATTTTGAATAGTTTGTATTTACAACAACATATGCAATAATTAAGTCTGTTCATAATGGGACACTGTGGACATTTCACTCAGAAAATGAATCTTCCACATGCTCATACACCCAACAACACTTACTACTTTGGCCACTGGGGGCAGTGTTTCAAATTTCAGTAAGCACAGACCGATTTTAGCTAAAGAAACATCAACTTACTCTTTCCGATTTCATCGTGAGATCAGTCTGAAATGAAAAAGGATGATACAATGGATGAAAATTTCCCATAGACTATACATTAAAGTAGAGACCCCATCCATATCTAGGGATCATAATATCATAGAAACTTAGTGGTGGGCTATATTGATTTCAGCCAATAAGCAACCACTTAGAACACCCTAGCAACCACACAACAATGCCCTGGCAACCACCTACAACACCTTAGCATTGTGGCAGTAACTTTTGCATAGGCAAACATCACTCTAAGGCACTGCCTGTCAGCCAGCAGACAACTTCTTTTACATTTAAATGTCAAGATATCAGATTATATGGATAGACAACGTGAATGACCTTATGCGTTTCCAGAGCAAAGAAAAAACACATCTGAAGTAGATAAAAGAGAAACAAGTGAAAGAAAGCGGGAAACAGAAATCTGAAGTATGTATTGATATTGATTCTAGCTGATATAATCATGAAGGATATTAAATTCATTTTAGAGTGCATGTGTTTGTTGGAGCCGATATAGTCCAAGAATCCTATCAGTGATTTACTGTCAGAGTTGGAGATGCTCCATAGACCCACACAAAATGTTTATTGGAATTATTGTACATGTGGACATCTATGGTTTTATGGTTTCACTAGGTGAGAAACAACATCGTTTGAGAAACCAATACAAATATAATTTCCATCTCAGACATGCATTTCCATTAGAGTAGGATTATTGTGCAGTGGAAGTACTAATAAAAACAACAGTCAAAGTAAATGATTGTATACTAAACAATAACTGTATAATAAACACATCATGTCACAGGACTATTACAGATTATATACAACTGTATACTCAAGATCTCTACACATATTAATTGAAGTGCTGCAATATGAAAATGCAAAGATGTGTCATGTTACTTACTAGATGCAGAATTTACTTGATATTCTTTTGCATTTGAACCCAAATGACACCAAATAATAAAGGCAAATCATATGTATGACATTTGTGTCACTATAAGAATGCATTTCTTTACAATGCATAACTGAGCACCCTCATTTCCAATATGGTTTCAGTCCCTCCTAAAATTTGAATCTATTTGATGTTTCCGTGTCACCAAATGAGCAATAGTACTTCATATATTTGCTCTAGTAAACACCACATGTAATGGCTAGATATGATTTTATTTTGCTATGTAAATTTATACACATGTTACCATTGCATTACTGATGTAAACAGTACGTATAAACATTTGTATTGGCAATCTTTATATTGTCAGCACACCTGCTCTGATTACAATCTATCTGCCCCGCTCTGTTTGTGCAGATAATTGCGTTTTCCACCACGATGAGTAGATTAAATTTATATTGTATCCTGCCCGCTTTGTCAATTGCCATGTCCTACTTTACTATCTCTGTCTCATCACAAACTATTTCATCATATTGTGCAATATAAGCACAGCTCTTTTTTCTGTATAAATTTGCCAGAATTAGAACAGAAAAAAAATAAAAATAAATACCCACTGAGAATTCTGTTTTAGCTCCCTTGAGAGGCACGAGAAAAAATAGAGTAAAGATAAGCTCAAGACATTGCTTACACCTGTGCACCCGTCTCTAGAGTCTGCAGTGAATGAACATGCTGTTATGGATGGTACATTTGGTCTGAAAGTTGTAGTTACTTAAACAAGTTTACTACCTTCTAAGTTATTCTCAGGAAATTGTATCATTTAGGTAATTGAGATAATTGTAGTTGTATTTTGTAATTTTGGTGTGCCTTGCAATAAACAACACAATAGAACTGAAAAAAGTAATAACCTATGATGTTTCTCATGCAAAAATATGTTTGTGCCAACTCTTGTTACATTATATGAAATAGGTTGGGGGCTGAATGTTATGGGGTTAATGTTTCTAAAATTCTGCCAAAACAGGTTTTGTGATGCCAAAAGGTGCAGATACATGTTTTGTGCCATCTCTGTTACATTATACAAAATAATTCAGGGCTGGATGTTATGGGGTTGAAAATGCAAAAAATAAATAAATAAATAAAAAAGATTCCAAAATAATGGCAAAAGTTGCAGATACATGTTTTGTGCCAACTCTGTAACATTATATAAAATATTTGGGGGCTGAATTTTATGGGGTTGAAGGTTCTAAAATGATGGCAAAAGATACAAGGTGATGTTTTGTGCCAACTCTGTAACATTTTATAAAATATCTGTTGCTGAATGAGGTTGGAGATGCAAAAATGATTCCAAAAGATGAAAAAACCTGTTTTGTGCCAACTCTGTTACATTATATGAAATATTTTGTGGAAGCTGCAAATATGATTCCAAAAAGAGCAGAAACATGTTTTGTGCCAACCTTGTAATATTATACAAAATAATTCAGGGCTGAATGTTATAGGGGTGAAGATACAAAAATGAGGCTAAAATGATGCCAAAAGACATAGAAACTTGTTCTGCACCAACCCTGTTATATTATACAAAATATTTTGGGGCTGAATTTTATGGGGTTGAAGATCCAAAACAGAAGCAAAAATGTTGCAAAAAAAAAAAAACAACAGCAATGTATTATTTAAAGTTCAACTATTGGCCTTGACGAGATCAATAAAAGTAAACATAATTAGATGTTGATAGAGATTGTAAAAGAAACTAACCTTTGTTTGAATCCCAAAAATACATCCCTTCCATACATTTTGAAAAAGATCGAAGCATTTTTTTAAAGGGGGAAATGTCAAAGCATAACATGGTTGAACAGAAAGAGAGGGACAAAGACAAGTGTGGCATTCTCACAAAATATGTGAAGCATTAAATTACTACATTGCAATGAAAGCATTTTATTTTTATTTCAATAAAATCCAAATATAGGTACTTTTTTTACTCTATATATAACCCATTAAACTGTGTTGTGATGATAAACGGGGATGAAAAAATTTGTGAAAATACAAACATTTAATAATGAAATGAACGATTTCTTCTTTTGAATTTCACTCTTAAAGTTAAATCTGTCAGGTAATGTGACATATTCTAATATCAGCAGTAAGACACTTTTTGGGTAGATTCAGCTGACAATGTCTCATTTTTACCCAATGACTCATGAGTTCTTATAACTAGACTAGTGCATAATTGAGATGAACATAGTCAGAATACATTATGACTGTAGTCTGCGAGTTGTTCCTTTTTGCCGAGCCTTTAGCTCTGTGTCCATTCATCTTTGAGAATAAGAATAAGAGTGGATTGGAAATGGGACTCCGGGGTGGCCAACTGTGTGTACTGTACGTCTGTGACATATTTGCATTGACACTTCCATCAGCACGCTCTGCCGGGTCTGACCTGCCTGGGAAATGTCTCGTAGCGTTAGTGTTTGCTACACGCACTTACACTTCAGGCTGTAGGCCTCACCATAGAGGAAAAAGGTCGAGATAGAGTCAAATGCAGACATGCAGTACTACATGGTATGTTTACGCCTCCATAGGGGAAGCTTGGACATATTACATGTGTAAATGTGGCTGTGGACACATACAATCACACATGATATCTAGTCATTTAGGTCAGCTCCCCTGTATTTTGTCGTAAAGCTTTCATAAGATGACTCACGCACACAAACAAGCACACGTGTAGCCCGGATGACGCAAATTGGTGGGTGTCTCATCCAAGATTCAAGAGATGGCACACTTCTAAAACGGTCTGTGAGATTATTCCTCAACTATAAGATCAAGCCAAACAAACATGACGCAAAAACCTACTTTTCATACATAGGGCATAACTAGATGAAAATTGTAAGATGGTTACAAAAAGATGACTTATATTTTAAGAGACAATTGGGCTCCGTGCTATGTTGAACATTTATGATTTGTTCTCATGATCAGTAGGCCAGTTTTGCACTCGATCCTTGTGCCATAATTTGCAAGTATGAGAGTACTAAGGAAGAGCTCTTTTCATTTTTAACAGTCACTACAAGGAATACCAAAGTGAAAATGTATTTTGACCTTCTTCTAGTGAATAAAATAAAATATGTTTGTCATTCTGACCAGTAATGCTTATTAATATTTGTGTGTGTGTGTGTGTGTGTGTGTGTGTGTGTGTGTGTGTGTGTGTGTGTGTGTGTGTGTGTGTGTGAGATATTTGGGAGTTAAGGGTTAAAACAGTTAAAGGGTTCAAATATTTTCTGATTTAAATGTCAGTAACAAAAAATCAAAGAGGGCAAGGGGGTAGATTTGGTTTGAACATTGGGCGGGGGGGATGGGCAGATTATATTTGCTAGTTTTGATTTTGGGGGATCCTCCCCGAACAAAAAGAGAACACAGAAACCCTTTATTAAGGTCCCTTCCACAAGGCTATTGGTGAAATGTATAATGATTGGTCACATTTTCAATCACATGATCGATGGCCATTGGTTTTAAAAAACGAGGAGCAGTGGCTGGATTCACGAAATGTACTTAGTAAAAAAATTCCTTCTTAACTACCATTTCTTCTTAATTTCGAATTTAAGAAAATTTAAGAATATTTAGAAAGTTCTTAATTTTTTTCTTAAAATTGTTCTTCCAAAAATGTAAATTCTCTCATCATTTACTCACCCTCATGCCTTCACAGATGTGAATGACTTTCTTTCTTCTGCAAAACACAAATTAAGATTTTTAGAAGAATATTTCTGCTCTGTATGTTCATTAAATGCAAGTGAATGGGTGCCAAAATGTCGATGTTCCATAAAGGACATAAACAGCTTAAAAGTAATCCATAAGTCTGCAGTGGTTAAATCCATATCTTCAGAAGTGATATGACAGGTGTGAGTGAGAAACAGATCAATATTTAATACATTTTTGCTAAATTCTTCTCCCTGCCCAGTAGGGGGCGTGTGCATTAAGAGTGTGAATCACCAAAAACACAAGAAGAAGTATGTGAAATTTAGAGTGGAGATAGTCTACAACATTTACCTATTTCTCACCACACTTATCATATCGCTTCTGAAGACATGGATTTAACCACGATAGTCATATGGATTACTTTTATGCTAACTGTATGTGATTTTTGGAGCTTCAAAGTTCTGGTCACCATTCACTTGCCTATGTATGGACCTACAGAGCTGAAATATTCTTCTGAAAATCTTTGTTTGTGTTCAGCAGAAGAAAAACTTCATACACATCTGGGACAGCATGAGGGATAGTAAATGATGAGAGAATTTACATTTTTGGGTGAACTATCCCTTTAAGAAAATGCTTGTGAATCCAGCCCCAGATCTTCATGTTGGCAGAGAGAAAAATATTATGACTGTTTAAATCCTTCCCACAAGCCGCCCTGACTGACAGACAGTATACTGTATCTCTCTTAACTGTCAGTGACAGAGAGTGAGGCCTGAAATCATCCACAAATTCCATCATTACTTACAGTAAGTGCAAGCTATAATTCATGTCTACAATCTGGAACATGAAGCAGGCTCAAATGGATGAAAAAATCCAAGATGCTACATATAAAGGAAGGACCTGATCCACATCTATGCACCGGAAAATCATAAAGTGTGTTTACATGCATTTTACAATGAACTAAAGCAATTATTTGTCTTTTAAAATGTCATGTATAAGCTTTAGTCTGACTGAAATCATACAATTCCGGTTTTGCTAAATTAAAGTAACAGACCTAGATAATGTGATTGCAGCTCGGCTCCGTCCAGCATGTATACACTTTAATCACACAAAATTGCCCTGGAAAACTGAGCTGCCCTGTGACGTGTATTTAACCCTGAAGTCAAATGCAACACAAAGCAGGTGAAGAAGAGCAACATCACAAATGTCCCTGCATTTCAAATGGGATAGATCAGCCTCCGAAAGGCACTTTGAAGTAAGAACAATTGTGATAGACACACTGTAAGATTGCTTCAAAGTGACAGAAGTGCCATGAGATGCGAAGGAAAAGAAGAAAAGTAGCAGAAATGTACTGCTTAGTTGTTATCAGCACATCCCAGACAGCTAAGCTGCAGGAATATGTGCTGTCCCAGCACTATCCCACTGTAATTACCACTGACAGATAGAGACACCCACACTAACACCGAAAATCTCTCAAATACCTGCCTTCTGTAGTCTAATTGTCTGTTGTTGTTTTTTTTCTTGGTTTTAAAAAAAGAAATCATGCCTATGTAAGTGGACCAAAGAGTTCAAAGAGTGAAAAGTAACTCATGGCAGGGTTAATGGACATTCAAAAGTAAAATGTCGATTTCTTGTGTGATCATTCTCAAAACTTCCTCCCCAGTCCAAAAAGATAAATTATTGAAACTAAAGGCCAGATTGATCTCATGAAAATTATGTCACTGACTGTGGCAACATTTTTGCAAAATGATAATTCTTGGTAGTGTTCCTTACATGTCTCGTGGCAGTTGAAATGTCCACTGAGTGGTGCTAAATGTAAGTTAATGCTCTATCGAGTTTTACATGAACAAATCCTTCTGTGCCACCCTACCCTAAACATTAAACCTAAATCTAAACAATGGTGTCATAAAAAGCATTTGTGAGATAAAAAAAAAAATGCAATTGCTGTAGCAACCGTCATTTTGTGGTGATTCTATGACACTTTCGGCTTGCTTGTTGACTTGTGTGCTTTTCAGGATACGTAATTGGGTTCTTTGCATCACAAGTGCAACACTCTTGAGCTACCGCACAGTTCGATCATATTTGAACAAGCTTGTAAATGTATTTGCTTATGTAATGCAAACTTTAGGATTTATCATGTGCTGTTTTACATAATCTGTCGTTTTACTCATGATTTGTGTAAAAGGGATTAAAAGTCATTGTAGCCCCTCTAATGATCATTTCACTAGAAACTGCTGTGAAACGTACAACGAGCCACATAAATATAATTGTAGGTATAGTAACGTGATTATATGAGACCATGTTGGTTCTACAGGATCTTGAGTGTTTCTTTAGTCCTGATGAAATCGTGGTCGTAGTTCTTACAATTCCATACCAGATTCCAAGTGTGCACAGTAATGCACAATGCACTATACTGTGCTAATAATGGTGCTATTAGACAGCGCTTGTCTTAGCAACCAAAGCCAACCTGTGACATTTGAGGATATCTAGCAGAATATCCATTTGCTTCTTTCTTGCTGGCTGGCTGATATGATTAGATTTGATAATACTTTCATAGCCAACACAGTGCATACTGAATGTATGCTCACAGCTGGACAACAGACTGAAACAGCCAGATAAGGTAGAAAGATAGTGGTCAGCTGATGTGACGTCAGTTTCTTGCAACGTGACATGCTATCCTTCATATGAAGATTTTAAACAGCATTTTCTAATTAGTATTGGTTGTGAGGTATGCATCAGACTTACATTTAAAGGGGTCATGAAATAGTCTTTATTTATAATTTTATTATCTTCCCTGAGGTCCACTGATAATGTTAGTAAAGTTTTTAAATTTTGTTTTATTTAGTAATATACAATCATTTTCCACCCTCTCTCTGGCCCACTGTTTTAAATGCTCGGTTTTGGCCTAAACGCCTCATTTAAACTTCAATTTAAATGCACATTGTTTTGTTTGACTAACATCATGCAGCACCTCAAATACAGCCATATTTGAAACTCAGTCAGAAGAGAATGAACCAGCTCAACAATGTTATAAAACTACATTTCAGGGTTTACACATAACGCACACTGTGCAGCCATGGCATTTTAAATATTCATAAATGAAACTGTTCACTCACTGTTTGCATTTGTGTCTAATTGTGTTATTAAATGCCCCATCCTTCAATAACAGTTCCTTTGCAAAGCTTGAAGCATATAATGACTGGTTCGCAAGCAATCCACACTGATCTGAGCCGGGGGAAAAAACACACATACATAGTCCAAAGCATGGTAAATAGATGCACACATACAATATCATAGTGCACTGAAGCCCGTTAATGCATCAAAACAGTCAAAGACATCCATCTAGTGCATGTTTACATACACCAACAATTAGAAATATTGCACATGGGTGAAAGAACAGTTTGTTGTAAATTTGTGCTCAAAACAGCTGAATGACAGAAAATGGCATCTGCTCTTCAGAGTTGTAACTTGTTCTTTTAAAATTTGTGCAAGATACATGACAGTGGTCAAAGATGTCTGTCTAATGTATGTTTCTATACAAAATAATTTTCAGATGTGTCTGTCCTGCTCTCTCTCTCTCTCTCTCTCTCTCTCTCTCTCTCCAAGTATGAACTGAGTACGAGTGGGCGGGGCCAAGTATGCTATGGTTTGAAGTAGGCGTTGGTGTTGTTGCTGTAGACCAGGGGTGGGGAACCTTTTTCCCATTAAGGACCATTTGAGTATTTACAAAATAATTTGCGGGCCATTGAATTGCTTGTTATTTCTGATTGAGGGTTGAAATAACATACGCATTCCGTTGCATGCACACACACCAAGAAAAAACACAAAAATTTCTGTCAGTTGTACAATATTTTGCATTGTTATCATTTAAAATTATTTAGCTGCTTTTCAAATTATTCCTCAAATGGCCTCGTGGGCCGAGTAATACGGTCTTGCGGGCCTTATATGGTCCTGAGGCCTGACGTTCCCCACTCTTGCTGTAGACGGTCATGATGTAATGGGCCCCACATGACGTAGGGAAGTTGTGGAAGTAGAGAAAGAGGAATTTATGCAGCTTGGTTTCAATAAATGCTTTTATTGCATTGGGGATTATGTTTTGAGTCCTGAAATTTATCATATATTTTTATAGTAGAATGACCTCTTATTTGTAAAAACATCAAGGAAAATGTTATTCTTCATGACATGACCACTTCAAGAAAGGACACAAACCATATATCTAGGGACCAGAATAGAGATTTGGGCATAGGCTGTTTCGACTAGGGCTATTAAGCAATCACCCACAACCCCTAGTAATAGGGTAATAGCTAACAGGAGTGCCTGAGTTTAGTTTCCTTATACGTTATCTTCAAAGCATCGGACAATTGAATGCCTTTATGGTTTGAAATTGGAAATATCAAATTGACTATCCCATATCCGACTTTGAAGGAAACACAGCATAACACATTAAAGGGTTAAATACAGTCATAGATTGTAATCTGATGTTAGCGGCTGAGTTTTGATCTCTGAAGTTCACTAGTGTTGAAATGCTGGAGAAACACTTGTGGCTTGTTGAGCGCTTTGCCGCGGAGATATAGTGGGCGTGGAGGCATCCACGCACAACTCACCACGCGCCCCACCGAGAGTGAACCACATTATAGCGACCACGAGGAGGTTACCCCATGTGACTCTACCCTCCCTATCAACTGGGCCAATGTTGTTGCTTAGGAGACCCTCAGGAGTCACTCAGCATGAAATAGATTCGAATTCGCGACTCCAGGGGTGGTAGTCAGCGTCTTTACTCACTGAGCTACCAATGCCCCCGAGAAACGCTTCATTGTTTTTATATTCCAAGTAACTGACCCCACCCTTAGTTTAACAGCATACTGACAAATGTACCGATGGACAGCAGTGCATTAATGCACAGGCTTATACAGGCTGAAGCCCAGGGGCCTACAAGTCCCATGGGGTCCAGCGGGAGGAGAGCGTTTAAAAGCTTTCAGCGGGACACGTGGTTGTTGACATGGTGACAGTGCGCAACCATTAAAGGTGTCATGTAGTGCTTGTTCAATACACACCTGCAAGTGCCCCCTCAGCGGACTAGCGAGCCCATGGCCCTCGAGGTACCTTAAACGCCCCTGCCAATGGAACATAATAGACTGTGAGAGAAAGCGTGTTTGTTCTCATGAGAGCATGATAGATTAGTTACCCATTAGCCTGCTCTTCCTAAAATGACTACTGCTAATCTGTTGCCATAGCAACCTGATGTTGTAGTGAAGGAAGTGCAATATAAACAAGCAACAGTTTTTTATGTTTGTGTCAGAGTGTGAATAGCGAAATGAGCATGTAATTTAATTCTAGACTAATGGTTGATCTGCTCCCATGAAATTGTTAAAGGGATAGTTCTACCAAAAATGTCAATTCTGTCATTATTTACTCACTGTTATGTTGTTTCAAACAAGTATGACTTTCTTGTGTGGAACAAAAAAGGCGATAATAGGCAATTTGTCTCAGTCACTATTCACTTTCATTGCATCTTTTTCGATACAATGAAAGTGAATGGTGACTAATTGTTCTGCCTTACATACCTTCTTTGTTCCATGGAAGAAAGACAGTCATATGGGTTTGAAACAACATAGGGGTAAGTAAATAATGACTTTTTCATTTTCGGGCGAACTATCCCTTTAAATATTCTGCTATTCATACATAATGCACTATAAGCCTTTTCACATTTAGAAGAGCTTATGATCTGGCTATTTATACTGTTCCTCTTCCTATACATTATGTAACTGTAAAAGTGTTGTAGCCTTTTCCTCAGAGAGGACTGTCTGTCACTGTCAGGTCAGATGTCAATGTCTGTTTTATTCTCAGTCAGGAGGAAAGATGAAAATTCTGAGGTGAACCATCTTTTCTTCAGTTTTCATACAAATACAGAGCTTTAAGGGAATAGTTCTCACAAAATTTTTGATTGTATCATTATTTACACACCATCATGTCGTTCCAATCCCGTATGCTGTTCATTTTCAGTGGAACATAAATATTGTCCATAAATCGACAGTTCATAGTGACAACAGCTGTCCACAGAAACACCAAAAAGCACTATTAAAGGGGTCATGACATGGGTTTTTTTATTGTATTATTATGTTCCCTTAGGTGCAATTATAGTATTAATATATTTTTTTTTAAGAAAAACTTTTAAAATCTAGTGATTTATGACCTTTTCCCAACCTGTTTCTCATCCTCTGATTCAAACAGTCTGTTTTGGGGGCGTTTTCCATTTAAGACTTTAGTGTTAACGCCCACTGTTATGATTGGCTAACGTCAGTGCCTATGTATCAATTATTGACGCTCCAGCCAGAACAATATGCAAGTAAACTAAGTAAAAACACTGTGATTATTCATAATGAATGAAATTGCGCTTTAAAAAGTAGTTTAAAGTTTAAAATAGATTACTTACAGTTTGCGCCGTCGTTGTTCCCAGAATAGTCGGCACGGACTTATCTTTGAGCAACAGTTTTCTGGCAAAGCCAGCATCATATTGAGATTTGTTCTCAAAACAGTCATCCGTAAAATGTACAGAACAAACGCTTAAGTTAACACTGCCGTGACTGGGACGTCCGCAAAAAATAAACTGCATCCATTTTTCCCTGACGCCTGGATCTTTCGGCAGCTTATTCAGAGGTTTTGTTTGACCACAGCCAGGAACAGCACATCTGTGTGGCATCGTAATTTTCCTGTGCACAAGTAGTCTCTGTCAGAGCTCGCTGTCCATCGACTGAACACTTGTGAGGCGCACGGCGATACTGAAATGAGCGTAGTTGTCTTTGCGCTTAAAGCGTAGTTATCTTGTGCTGGAGGCGGTCATATGCAAACGCTGGTACGCCACTTCTAACCGCCACGTCACTTCTAACCATGAATCCAGAACGAGCTGTATTTTGAGCTTGATTAAATAAATGATTCGTTTAGAATGGGGAGGACGTCTTAAAATATTAAACTTGCAGGACGTTTTAATGATACAAAGACCTCTTATATACCAAAAGATCAAGGCAAATTTGGTTTCTCATGTCATGACCCCTTTAATGTATGACTTGTACTCTTTACCCCAAGTGTTCTGAAGCCATATGATAACTTTGTGTAATGAACACACTGAAATGTAATTCATTATTCACTGGTAATCATTTACCCTTTAAATTTAACACTCAGGAGGTCAACATGTTTCCACCGAATGTCCCAGTGTCCTGACTTAGAGCCCATTCTGAATTAATTACTAGTGCGATCTCCCAGCACACATTTTTGCATCAATTCAAAATGTGTTTACCTCTTCCTGTGGCACTACTGACAGCATGTTGTGCAAGCAAAGTCATTGAGACACTGGTTCTGTTCCCATGGAAACCAGAAAGCAATTGTGATGACATAAACACCCCTCTGCTCTCTCCAACAACTTATCCTACTCTCACACTCCTCAACATACCAGTAGGGGTGGGGGAACAGGTTTGCTCATTCCAAACAACTGGATATTTTCACCACACTCCACTCTATGTAACAATACTTCTTTTGAATTCCATGCTATTACTACAATGCAACCCTCAAAAATCCATGTTGTTTTCATCTATCGCCCTCCAGTTCAGCTGGCAAACTTTCTTGAGGAGCTGGATGTCCTGCTGTCCTTCCCTGAAGATGGTTCTAGTGGTTCTTGGAGATTTCAACATACACCAAGACAAGCCCCAGGCCACTGAACTTCATGCTCTTCTGGCCTCGTTTGACTTGGAAAGACTAAGCACTACAGCAACTCACAGATCAGGCAACGAGCTGGACCTCATTTTTACATGTTACAGTACCAACACAAATATTCTTGTTACTCCTTTACATGTCTCTGATCGCTACTTTGTTCAATTCAACATGACTGTCCCATCTATATTAAAACTCTAAAAACCTTTGGTTTCATTCCACCTTAACCTCTGTTCTCTTCCACCCACATGCCTTTCCACTGCTGTCTCTACTTCCCTTCCCACACAAAACGTATTTTCCACCCTGGATGTAAACACTGCCACAGACACACTAGGCTCTACTTTAACAACCTGTCTAGACAGCATCTGTCCTCTCTCCTCTAGGCCAGTGCATATGACACCACCCAGCCCCTGGCTCTCTGATGTCCTTCAAGAATATTGGACTGAGCTCAGGGTGGCTGAGAGGAGATGGCGGAAATCTAAATATCCAGCAGATCTGGGTCAGTCTCAGCTTGCATCTTTTTCAGATAACGTTAAATCTGCAAAAACTTCCTTTTACCAGGCCAAGATCAACAGCACCACAGACACTTACAGCTTATTTAGAACATTTAGACCTCTCTGTCCTTCCCCTCCATCACCTGACACCTCACAGACATCAGATGTCTTTGCCACAGATTTTACTAATAAGGTTACAGCCATTAGCAATACATTCTTAAAAACCCACCTCTTGTATGCAGCTCTTCTTTCTCTATGTTCTCTCCTCTGACTGACACTGAAGTTTCTAAACTCCTCCTCTCCCACCACCTGTTCCCTTGACCCCATTCCTACCAACCTTCACCAAGCCATCTCTCCATCCATCCTACCTGCACACACACATATAATTAACACATCCCTACTTACAGGCATTTTCCCCCACTACATTTAACCCTTTAAGACCTAAGGGCATTTTTACAATTCATTTTCCGTCTGGTTTTATTTACTAAAAAAGCTTGTAAAACATCAACCCTGTTGTGCACAGACAATTGACACACCTCTTTTTTTTCAAGACAAATTGGACTTTCAGCATATTTGTGTTGCATTGATGTCACCTGAATGTAAAATAAGTTATGGGACCATAAAGACAAATTAAAAAATAAAACGGAAATTGAATCACTCAAATATTTATTGAAATCACACACAAATAAATAAAAGCTAAGCAAATTTCCTCTGGAAAACAGTTTGTTCATGTCTTTGGAGTCCTGGAGCACAGGAATAAACATTGTAACTTCTACAGAACCAAAACTATTTACATTTTTCCAAAAAAGTCCAGGCGTTTTTGCCTCATTCACTGGTGCCAAGCCTCAAAACAGTTCCTATCAGCAATCACACAGAGGGCCACATCACAGGCTTTGCATTTCAAAACTATTACCTCAAAATTATTACCTCAAAATTATTACCTCAAAACTATTACCTCTCCTCAAAACTATTACCTCAAAACTATTACCTCTCCTCAAAACTATTTTGCCGCGCATCTCTCTCTCTCTCCTCAAAACTACTTTGAGGAGAGAGAGAGAGAGAGAGAGGACCGTCTCTCTCTCTCTCTCTCTCTCTCTCCTCAAAACTATTATGCCGCGCATCTCTCTCTCTCTCTCCTCAAAACTACTTTGAGGAGAGAGAGAGAGGACCGCGCGTCTCTCTCTCTCTCTCTCTCTCTCTCCTCAAAACTACTTTGCCGTGCGTCTCTCTCTCTCCTCAAAACTACTTTGCCGTGCGTCTCTCTCTCTCCTCAAAACTACTTTGCCGTGCGTTTCTCTCTCCACAATATCAGAGCTTGGTTCATGCGTAATGACGCACACCAACGTGGAAGACGGATCAGCCTGTCATTGGTCAACAACCTCACGCAAAGCATCATGTGATATCCAAAATGGCAGCTATCATCGAGCTAGCGGCAAAAATGATGGAGAATTGATAAATTATGGACATCAAGTGGATAAATCTTGGATGTAAGTGTTTGGATTTATTGCTGAAAAACTCAGAAAAGAGGCACAAGTTCCGGGCTGGATAGAAAACCTTCTGTAAAGGCTACAAAGACACCAAAGACACCCCCGTGATGGCTAGCTCGTTAGCTTTCTGCTGGAAAAAACGGTAAGAAAATCGATAAAACTTTCATCAAATTATATAAATATTTATCGGAGGTGCCGTGTGATGTCGTGGACGATGCCGTCGGGCTCTGAGGGTTAAACAGGCTTAAGTAACCCTGCTGCTTAAAAAACCTGTACTAAATCCCACACAAGTAGAACATTACAGACCAGTCTCTCTCATCTTCATGGCAAAAACATTTAAAATGGCAGTTTTCAATTCAATCTCTCACAGAAGAAGCTGCTGGATGGCAATCAGTCAGGCTTCAAAAGTGGACATTCCACCGAGACTGCCCTACTGTCTTTTGCTGAGACCATCTGTCCTGATTCTACTGGACCTTTCTGCAGCCTTTGACACAGTCAACCATCAGATCATCCTATTCACCCTCTCTACTCTGGGCATCACAGGAACTGTGCTTTACTGGTTTAATTCCTATCTCTCAGGCAGGTCCTTCAAGGTAGCCTGGAGAAGTTTAGGTGTCCAATCACATCAGCTACTTACTGGGGGTACCTCAGGGCTCAGTGCTTGGGCCACTTCTCTTCTTTATAAACACAAATATCACTGGTACCCATCATTCAGGCAAATTAGTTCTCTTACCACCGATGACAAACAGCTCTACTTGTTTTGTCAGCCAAACAACACCACGGTGACTGCTCGAATCTCGGCCTGTTTGGCAGACATCTTGGTCTGAATGAAGAAACACCACCTGCAACTCAACCCAGCCAAAACTGAGCTCCTTTTTTTCCAGCCAACCCTGCTGTTGAACACAACATCGCTCTGCAGCTGGGTTCAACTACAGTAACGCCTTTCAAAACTGTCAGAAATCTAGGGGTAACCATCAATAACCAACTCAATTTCACAGACTCCATCTCAAAAACAGCATGATCATGTAGATTTACAGTCTACAAAATCATGAAAATAAGACCCTTCCTCTCTGAACATGCCACACAACTGCTTGTTCAGTCACTTGTCATAACTAGACTGGACTACTGTCATGCTCTCATTGCAGGCCCAAAGAGAGCATATGTTAAATTGTCAATATCAAATTGAAGGCTCTGATGCTGGCATACAGAACAGTCACTGGGTCTGTTCCAGCATACCTAAAATCATTTCTGCAGAACTACGCTCCCACCAGAAGCCTGCGGTCGGCTAATGAGCAGCGCTTTGTTGTACCAACACAAAAGGCACCAAAACATTTTACCAAATTCATCCGTGAAGCATACTCACTCTCTGTCTTCAAAAAATGTCTTAAAAACACATATTTTCCATGAGCTCTTAACCATTCACTCATAATTTATTTTATAATAAAAAAATCTAATAAAAATGTATAATAAATATATAGATATATTCTTGTTGCACTCTAATCTGTTTTGGATACCACTATTCTGATGCTAGTGAAACTTTGTAATGCAGCACATTTTGTATCACTGTCTCCATAAGATGAATCGTTTATGATGTATTATTTCTCTTTTAAATAACAATTATTTTATCTTTGGATAAAAGTGTCTGCTAAATGAATAAATGTAAACAATGGTGAGCGGGATTCAGATGTTGCATTTTTGCTCTAAACTTGTATTTTTACTCCAGTGTCGGTTAGGTTCAGGGTTGACACTTAGGTTAGGGGTTAGAGTTAATAAAATATGCATTCATGTTGACTATATTATTTACTAAATATTAACAAAAAATAATACTTGTCAATAATGTTGACAGGTTGTTTATTGGGGTCCTCGACTTCCAATGTAGTCTCAGGCATTTGAACTCCACTGTACTGTATAATCAAAATATATAATCAAAACTGAGTTTTTGTGTTGTGATAGTAGAATGCAATGCAGTAATACCAGGTTGTTCTTTCTCCTCCCTCCCTCTTGGCACTTGGTAGTGTATCAACATATGGCGAATCTCTCACATAGTCATGACTTTACAGTTCTTCATATGCACACACTCACTCACTCACTCACAGACACTCCCACACACACACACACACACACACACACACTGAGACCTGATTTGGTGGTATAAATAGCCTAACCCCTGTGGTTAAGTCAACATCTTCTTTTCACATCTCTAAGTTATCTGCTGTTACTGCCTAGCAGCATTGTATGACAAAATAAATACACATAGGGTTTGCACATGCACACTTACAGAAATGAAATATACTGGTACTCATGTTACACTCCTTCAATATTTTAAACCTGATAAATGAGACTTCAGATGAATCTGGCTGTCTAACCCAGATTAATTTCTTATGCGTTATATCATGAGTACTGACAGAGTGCAAAGTACTTTGCCTGCAATTTGCAGAGACAATTATTCGATTAAATAGGCAGAGGCTGTTTACATTAAGAGCAAATAGTTACTCCCATTAAGGGCAATAAAAACGAAATTGTTGTCAGGTGTCGGCTTCTCTCAAATTTGGCCCCATTGTAGCATTATTGAACCCATTTAAAAAAACAGCCATGGCAAACACAGTTAAACACTACATCAGAACCATTTGCACAATAACACATTGTTAAAGTGAAAGCATTCAAACAGCAATTCTGGTTGTTAACATGACATTTCTTTTCATGGCACATACTGATTATTTAAAATGTATATTATAAGTTCTATTCCAAAAAGTTGTGAGTAAGCTTCCTACCTAGTTATTGTATTCATATATCTCAGATTTCTGTTCTTGGCTGACAGAAGTGGAACCCGATGTGATCTGCTGTTGTAGCCCATCCGCCTGAAGGTTCGACGTTTTGTGGATTCTGAGATGCTGTTCTGCTATTCAGATAACCACTACAGAGTGGTTATCTGAGTTACTGTAGCCTTACTGCCAGCTCAAATCAGTTCTTCATTGACCTCTCTTATCAACAAGGTGTTTTCATCCACAGAACTGCCGCTCATGGGATGTTTTCATTTTTGGCTCCATTCTGAGTAAATTATAGAGACTGTTGCATGTGATAATCCCAGGAGATCAGCAGTTACATAAATAGTCAAACCAGCCCACCTGGCACCAACAATCATGCCATGGTCGAAATCACTGAGACACACACACACACACACACATACTGTATATACTGTATATATGTGTGTCCATGGGAGAGAGATAGGTATATAGGATAGACCTAACTGTAGAGAGCGTATGAAGACAAAGCCAAATCACTGACATTTTAGGGCAATTTTGTAATCCTGGCTGGAAACTTTTTTCAGGTCTGAATAAGAGGATGTATTGTTACCAGCATGTAGCTCACTAGGTTTCTAGCCTGTCTCAGCCAGAAAATTCAGTGTCTTCTTCTTATGTGACAGTGTAATTACAACTGTATTTCCTCAATACAGAACAATATGTAAGGCAACACAGCATTGGCACTGTGTATTAATATTTAAAAAATTGATTTTAGTTACCATGGGACATAATAACTTAACTTAAAAGATAGGTTTAAGTCTGAGCTTGTCTGCAATGATTAAGGGCTGCTCTTGCTTGTGTTACAGAATAATCAGCATCTACCCTGCTGATGTCATTTCAGAGGAAAAACAGGTCATGAACATAAACACTCATGAATATTTTATGTTCACACACCAGCAGAATATGGTTGTCAGTCCTGTTTGGAGTGCTAAATACCATTTTGTTCTTATACAGTTCAGTTATGAATGAAAATTGTCAAAGAGATTTCTTTCATTTTCAGGGCTCGCAAACACATTTTGAGTTTGATTTGACTGTGCTGTGTAAATGGTACCACAATGGTTTGTCACATCATACAATGTGATAGCCGCTATTCTACAACAGCACCAAATGTGATGTGGATACTCACTGTTTGCACATTCAAACATTTACAGTATGTGGCGCTGATCGACGGCCAATTTTACTGTCAATTGTGATTCCTGCATAAATACATTTATATTGACTCTGTGTCAATACGTAATATAATTGTTTGTCATAACTCTGTAAGGGACCTTCCGAATATGGTCAGGGCCTCCCCACACCACAGAGGCTTCAGGGGTGTCCCGTAAACCAATGTGTCCCACTAATTGAATGACATACACTCATTTACTCAAGTAAATCCATCAACATTGATCCTCTTTAGTTCCATTAGCCTTCCAGGGTTTCCTCCTATTCCAGCACAGCTTTAATTTGATCTTGCAGCCATCCAGAGAGACAGTCAGACCCCTTCCCCCTTTAACAGAGTCCTCTCAGAGGAGCATAAGCACTCTCCAGCATGATGTAAGAACAAGAGAGAGAAAGAGAGAGAGATAGTGTTACATGGATATGAAGCAGACCGCACAGTGTCATTTGGCTCGTGACCTGTGCAATGGTGCTTTTTCAGCAGCAGGCTCTGTGCGTTGCCTTTTTCTCTGTGTAGTGCTCATGCCTTTCAAAACCGCTTTTATCTTCTCTCCTATCCTTTCAGGGAACACTATTATCTCTATTATCACTATTATATAACTTCAGTGGCATGTGTGTGAGCAAACATAAAAGAAGAGCTAACCATCTATTATTGCCAAAATAAAATGAGTTGGCCTTCAACTCCTGAAAGCAGCATGTATTTTTATTCTTGGGCTTTTTGTTTCTCGATTAAACCAGGCTGGTTGACAGGTCAATAAACAAGTTTTTGCTAACAAAGACTGCCTAGCAAGACATACTAGGTTTTCTCCATACATTGCTATTGCTTTTGGCAATAAAACCTGGTCCACATTGCAGCTTATTCTGGCCAAAAACCGCCCACTTAGACAGGAAGATATATTAGCATATAAAACGACAAACCTCCGTCCCCACATAGCAGATACGAAAACAAATACATGATCATATGTTATACATTTCAGAATATGATGTGTATGTTTTTAATCATATATTTTATTGGTTACAATATGAAAAAGTACCTCCTGATGTAAAATCTAACTATTTACCTACCTGACTGTCCAAGAGAATTGGTAATATCTCTCCAACTCTTCTCATTCTCCACCCTGTTGTGGTACAGATCAGATGAAACATCAAATATGCACTGGTACTCCTGCCAATGTTCCACAATGTTTTCCTCCATTTCTTCGGTCCAATGAGACTTTCTTGATATCGCAATCATGCTAGTTGATGTTCTGTTGCAGGTACATCAGGACTCCTCCCACTGAAACTTCCCATGCCCCGTATCTTGCTCTCTCATTGGCTGATTTCAGGCTTTTGTCGGCGATCTCCACAAAACTCCCGGCAAGTGAAAATCGGTCTTAAAATCGCGTAAACTCGGCATTACTTGTCTTAAAAAAAACTCTTCACAAATCCAGATTAGTTCTTTCTCAAAGTGCTAAATGTATGAGTCATTTACCTTGCAGGCAGGAGTTTTTTCCAAGCAGACTGGTGCAACTCAACTGACAGAAATGGCTGAGGAGAGGTGTGCAATTTATTTTCTAAATGATCAGATTTATGATTTTCAACTGATAGACAATAAGGATGCATTCACACCCTTAGAGTGCTTCTCACATTCTTTACATCTCTTGCAATGCATCCGCAGGCTCGCGGCAAACAAATGAACATTTGTCACATCATTGCTAGTGCTGTCAGTCGATTACATTTTTTTTTTATCGTGATTAATCGCATAATTTTGACACTACATATAATTATTTTCCTGTCAAATGCATTTATTTCCTTCAAAGGAAAGAAAACAAAACAATATGTAACAATATAATGCTTTATTAACATTTTCCAAACAAAGCCTTCCATAGTATAAACATAGAAATGCACTAAAATTGCATCAATTCAAGTCAAATTAAATGTTTCCTAAAGTCTAAGTGGGAGTTTGACTAACTGAAAGAACCTTGTCTCCCCATGGGTTGCATATTCATTGCAATGGACATTCAATCTCTTCAGCTCTCATCATCCACAATATTAATCTGCCGGTAGTCTACTTTGTTACAGCAATAATACATCCACGCTCCTGATTCGCGTCAGGGTGTCAGCGTTAAGAGCCTCATGAACTCCACATGAAAAGCGCTTGCAAACAAAAACATCTCATTCTGCATTTTGATGATAGATAAGACTTGACGTGCTTCTGTGGAAATTAAATCTTTCCTTTCTTAGGCTAAAAAATACTTGATTTCTGTCATTGCACATTCAATTCAGTGTCATTTTGTGCATGTAAGGTGTTGGTGGTACTTTTGGTACTTTAATAACTCAGCAAAGCTGATGTCTTCTTAAGTTGTTACCTAGTTAAAGTTGTAAACAGCTGATGCTTGTATGATCATGTTGATGAGTCAATTGGACCTCGATTTGGACCCAAATAATATGATGTGAACAGAGACCCACAGGGGAGGGGGGACTGAATCAATTGAGCCAAATGTGAAAGCACCCTAAAACAGGTGAAAAAATCCCATAGACCTACATTGAGGAGGCACCTGAAACATATACCAATATGACTTTGAGGTGGGCTCTTAAGACTTTTGATGAGCAACAACCAGGCAACCACCCAGAACACCCTTGCAACCACACAGAAAGAAGTTAGAAACATTTTGTAACACCTTATCAACCACATAGCAGCAAATAAATTAATCTTCAAGAACCAAATTGTGTTGAGGTATTGGGTTGTTGAATGAAATAAGCAATAGGCTTTCACCGTGCATTTGAATCTTAAATGTGATGAAAGTCACAGCTTTACACTCTTGTGTGAATATTGTATAGTATGTGACTGTGTCAAGTAACAGTAAGAGTGTTTAATCCTCAAACCTGCATAAAATGGGTTTACGTACTTATCAGTAAGCCTCACACAGTGAAAGAT
This sequence comes from Xyrauchen texanus, assembly GCF_025860055.1. Lineage (NCBI taxonomy): Eukaryota > Metazoa > Chordata > Actinopteri > Cypriniformes > Catostomidae > Xyrauchen > Xyrauchen texanus. Next base: position 27,056,796 of record NC_068316.1, on the reverse strand, counting down.
TTGAGTGTACATTCCTGACTACTAGTTGCCATACTTTCACAGTTTTACTAGAATATGAAACTATTAACACAATTATTTAACCCCAGAGGTTACAGTAGGTCATGTGGGCTTATTTTTGTGGAGAAGTCCAGCCAGTCCCCATGCTGACTGCAGACAGGGCATATTCACTCCTCTGCCTTGAGGATCAGCAGCTGCTGCCCTTGTTCATTATGCTGACGTGATGCCTCTCTGCATCACACAAATGCTCATCTCCCCATGCTCTCATTGGCTGATGGAAATCAGTGTGAGAGGCATGAGTCATACCCTTGTGCCTCGTTTATCTGCCTGCAGGGTTAGTTGAATTTACCTGTCTAGAAAAGGCTAATTAACTTCCATTTTGTTCTGTTTGTTCATTTGCTACAGGGCGTTGTGGCAGTTCACTTATTATTGGCCAAGAGGGCATGGTTGCTAAGAATTCCTGTGTAATTTCACATCATTATAAGCTGCCCTTTGCTGTCGAGAGAAGTTTATGGAATAGAGCTCTCCGATTGGCCCATTGGTTCTTGACAGTTTGCTGTGAGCCAGTTTGGGAAATACCCTATGCTAAGAAATTAACTGTAAAATAGATTTTGACATTATCAGCCTTCTTACAATAATGTGATTGGTGCTTGTTCATGCAAAAGTCGTCACCATTATGCCTGGGTGTTGTGGATGGTTACCAGAATGTTGCTATGCAGTAGCTAGGGGGATCTAAGTGGTTTCTAATGCATTGCTATGAGGTTGCTAGTGCATTGCAAGGTGTAGCAGGCATTGATACCAAAGTCTTTCTAGCAAGTCAGTCCACTGGCGGCCATCTTTGAAATGTTGAAATGTAAACAAGGGGCATACAAGAGCAGCTTCTATCTACTTGAAATGGGGAAAGACCGAAATCTCCAAATGGTTGTTCAACATTATGACCAAAGAACATATTTTAAATCTGTGTAAAATCTGACAATACTGGCATCATAAATTGTGCTTCTTTACCCCAGATTATGCTTAAAAAAGCTATATTCATGGATTGTATAGGTAATACGCATGCGCTTTCTCAAGTTGATTGATAGGTAATCTCTATATCTAAAAGGCGTTTGGCTCTTATCTTTAAGGTGGGACTTCCTTTCTACATCTTTTGACCATTGGGCTTTCCAATTTCTCCCATTCGTTTTAATAGAAGTGACCCGTCTCAGCTAAATATTCTCTGATTGCTATTGTTTTTGTGCTTTTTGTCCTTTTTTTAACTTAAGAGCCCTTGCTTACTATATGCATTAATTGTATGGAAAATCAGCTCAGGGATTCTTCATATTCCACAAAAGAATGATAGGGGTGAGTAAATTATGAGAGTACTATTACATTGGAAGTATTCTTATACATTTGGGTGAACTATTCTTTTAAGAGGCAACCTTGCCAAAACAAAGATATTTGGGGATAGACAGGAAATTGTTAAAATGTAAAATGAGACAAATAGTATGGTAAATTCATATTTATGTGAGCCCTGTAATGTCTACCATGAAAATACAGACTTTACAACAAGCACCCACATAATTTAATTAGGGCTCTTTGCGCAGTTGGAGAGACCTTAGAGAGCAAAATAGAGCATCCCTGTTTTCATCTAGCAAATTATGTCATGCAATTAGGCTAAGCATACATCTCTGTGGTTACATGTCAATTCCCATTTGTTTATGGTGTAGAGAGGAATCTAATGTGTGTGTGTTGGTGTGTGCACTGGGATGAATTCTCTGTAAAGGCAGCAGTCACCTGTGGTGGATATAGCAAATATGAATCTATTACAATAGAGTGAATGCTAATATGTGTGAATTGCAAATTGTTGCAATAGGCGTTTTGATTTTATATATTCAATTATAATTTGATTACAACAGTGATAATTTGATAAAACACAAGCCAAGTGTAAGAAGGTCTTGTGTACCCTGATAAAAAACAGCTAAAATCAGCCTAAGCTGGTTTGCTGGTCTCCCGGCCTGATCAGGCAAGTCTTCTGGCTGACTTTAGATTGCTGTGGAGAGACCAGCTAGACCAGCTTGGCCAGGCTGTGAAATCAGTGTAAACCAGCTAAGACCATCTTAAACCAGCTTAAGCTGGTTTTAGCTGTTCTTTTTTTTTTTTTTTCAGCAGATTAATTTTCAAATAAACAAATATTCCTTAAAAAGAAGAGAATGGAAGACAAAAGTGATACTATATTTTCATTTAATTTTCAAAAAATCATTATGATCTACCTTACTCCAGAGTTTATTGGGCTATTATGTAAGACCATGTTACAAGTATTATCAACACACTTACTCACACATACTGTATTTTCATTTTAAATTCAAATATATTTCTCAACTCAATTTTCAAATGTTAATTTCTGTCATGTTCACCTCTCATATGAGACTTTACATTGTGCTCACCCATTGCTGTAAATGCAGAGACACACAGTGATCTCACATTATGACTCAGAGGGGGGCTTGTTTTCATTGCTCTAACCATGCTGAGACCGACCATCCCCCTTCCCTACCATTCACAAGCTAAAAAGACCAGATAAATGCTGAATAAGTACATGTTTGTGTTTCTGTGTATGTTCTGTGTTCAGGCCTTTTCCTCTCCATAGTGATAAAGGCGTGTTAAAGCCCAGGGCGAGTTTTGTAATTGGGTAATAATCAGATTTTTACTGCTTCTGGTCTCTATTGCAAAACCATGCAATTCCAGGATTCTGCTACATTACCTTTATTTGGCATGCTAAACCATCTGTTTGACTGTCACAGTGTAGCAGACATAGAAAGCTGTTAGTGAGTGTAGCCTGTAGGTTGGTAAATAATCTACTTCTGATTTAAAATGTGCTAATTGTTGTGCAGTTATTCCCATTTTGTTTTGTGCAGAAGACCAAAACCCCCAAAGGGAGCCCATTATAACAAAGATGTGGTGGCCCAGAAAGTTTGGCCAGCAATTGTGTCCGGTCATTATGCTCATACAGAAAAGTAGTGTAATTCTGAGGGGAGACTGTACTAAGAAAGGATTGTGCCCAGTAAAAGTGCCAGTTATTATACATAAGCCATAAAGGACTTATGCAGATCAGGCAACGGCGCAAATGCACTGACAAATTCTCAGCTGATCGCAAATTTCATGAGCAATTACGATATTGCAGGCCAATTCTGAGCACTATTTTGCAAAGGATTCAGCAGACCATTGTGATCTGACACACCCTGCTGGAACTGTACAGCATCAATGTGATTCAAACACCTACTGCATGGGGAAGGGGGAGGAAACGAACTCAAGTATGGTCCAAGCAATCAAACCAAGTGTCAAAGCACCACCGTTAAACATGACAAAATTGCTCTTGACTACACAGTGCATCGGGATATATTCCAGGTTATAACACTCATCTCCATCATTTGATCATTATTTGACAAATCACTGCTGATATGATCAATAGAAAAGGTACACAAAGATCCCTTTTAAATAAAATGTATTTTAACGCAATGTAAATTGCGCCGGGCATTCCTAGTGAATGAAGCGCAATCTACAGTCAGCCTAATTTACAAAGAAAGAAGGCATATTTGTGTGGAAATAAATGACATTGACTTAATTTAAATCCTCAAGATGCAGCGTAATTTCATTTCCGATTACACCTGCTTAAACTAGATCACAGTGGTTAATAAATAAGATGCAGCTTTTGGTGCTAAAATACCACACGCAAAAGTGGCACAACTGTTTAGGGAACTCACCCCTGAGTTTCCAAGAGGCTACCATCTGTACACCACTACTGAATCAGCGACAAAGTGTCCATCATATATAGGCAATGATCACTGAACAGAAATATATTTTTATTGCATTGAGATCATTGATGAGTTAGGAGGATGGGACCACCAGGAGTAGGTATGCATTTTTGTGCCATTCCTCACAGGAGATGAGCACTGTACCCACTACTTGCTAACAAAGCCCAAGGTTGATGGTGATAACAGGCTAGAGGAGAAGATATTGGCTGTGGTGAGTCTGCCCCCAGTGGGTGTGGCCTAGTTTCATGTCTGGGTGTTCTTGCATGTTAGTCTGAATCCAGGCAACTATCCCACTGTGAGGGTGACAGTGGATATATTGGTAAGATCACAACCCCAGAGCCAATTAAGAATTGGAATTCACAGAAGAATTCTATGGTGGAAGGAATAAACACTGCAAAATCATGGAAGCTGCTCAGACAAGGAAATCCAAAGACAGAGCTATGCTGACACCCTGAAGATGACTTATGCATCTTGTACTAGGCAGAGTGGATGAACCAATGCCCACGAGCCCCAGTGTCAAAGGATTACAAGACTGGCTAGTTAGCTGTATCAGTGACTCAACGGCAAGGACTGGAGTGAAGTTTGAAGGTAACAGCAAGGGTACTCCAACCAAATATTTTAACATGGCCAGTACTGAGGTAATGCTAGTTTCATGCATATGGGGACATTTTCTTGTACTAACAATACCAGTGGCCATTGCAGTCAATCTGGGAGTATGGCTACTTGGCAATGAAATCATTAATGTTCATTGCTCCTAAAGTGGGATTTTCAGTCCATGGCCTGCAAGTGCACACCAAACAAGGCACATTTAAATAGGGCAAATAGAAGAACTATTGCAAATGACTGTTCCCCGGGGATCTCAAAAGTGTGGGTAATTCGATACCAAGTTGAAACTTGCAGTACTGGTCCTGTTGTACTGAGTACCAGCTCAATTGCTACTGTACTCACACACAGTCTGACTGTACTGATGGATGTATGGATGGTGCAGGGCCTGGGAAAAGGCAAATTTATATCCACCCTCGAACAAAAGCATTTTAGCAAGTGGCAGGACCACTGGTAATACAAGGACCTCCAATTAGGCTTACTTGAGGAATCCACCATCTTTAGAAGGATGATGTACTACTAGTTAGCTGCAACTTACCTGAAATATATCATCATTAACTTGGAGAGTAGGGCAGACCAGAGGGTCAGGAATTGGCTGGTGAGCATGACCCGTTAGACCCTGCTGGTAGATGACGGAACTATCCCATAAAGTGCGAAAAAGCCCAAGTAGGTATAGCTGCAGGCCAGAGATCTCAAAATGGGGGTGGAATCTCCAAAAGAGGGAAGTGTAACTTCAGACGGGGTCGGGGGTTACTCAAGAAAAGGTTGCGCCAACTCCAAAATGGGGCGTCATTTCCACTCAAGGTTAGGCTTAGGTAAAGGATTACGATAGGGGCTCCTTACATCTTTGCAGGTGGTTTAGAGCTCCCACCCCTTTTTTGGAGCTCTGCCTGCAGCTCTATCTTTCTCCAAAAGCCTGTTTCCCTATTGACAGATGTTTAAAAGTCACTTTCATCCCTTTTTTTGCCTGTGCAGAGTCAACTAACATCCGTGCTGATGGACTGTTACAATGCTCTCATCCTGATAGGTCTGGTGATGAAGCTTAGATGCAGATTAGCCTACTGTTGATTTGCCATGAACACTGGCCAACTCACCTGGGACACAGACATTCCTCTTAATAACCAGCAAACAATTATAAAGCTCATCTACATTACACACTAATTTTTCCCTTTACATCCAATAGCTGAAGTAATGGCCCTCTGGGGTAGTGTCATTATCACTATGTGTTGAGTCAGTTTCTCCTTGCAGCCCAGTGCACACATCCTTTGTCCCTTAATTTCACATAATGAGTTTACTTTTTATGAGAAATGCCTTATAAAAGAACGTTTATACACAACTTTTGGAAAGCATATAGTCTCATTCTCTCCTGGTCACTTTTTAGACACACTTTCCATTTGGGTACCCAATGCTACTTTTAGCATGAATGATTTTACAACATTCATGCTAAAAGTATGGTATTTGCTGGTGATGGAGTGTGTAGTAAGGCAGTATGCCAGTGCTATACTGCAGATATACTTTCACATCATAAAATCTTGATAGCACCAACACCTTTACTATTATAAGCAGTATTATACATACTGCATAAGTGTTAGCATCTAGCTAAATTTCTCAATTAATTATTACTTAACTTTTTGGTTCATAATTTAAAGTGTGCAGCAAAACAACTATGTTAACCCAATGTGTCTCTACCCTCCCTAGCAAACGGGCCAATTGCGTAGGAAGCCTGACTGGAGTCGCTCAGCACGCCCTGTATACGATCTTGCTAGGTTTGGTAGTCAGTGTCTTGCTGAGCTACCCAGACCCCCAATAATCAATATAATTATATTTTCTGACACCCCTTTTGTTCACACTAAACATATCGTTGCGATAAATAATCTAGAGCAACACCACAAACATAACTCCTTAAAGTACTTTTTAACTTCACTCTGTGTCTAAAAAATGCGGCACTACTACATAAGATTGCACTTAGCTAGGACACAGTTTAACCCTTATTAGTAAATTAGTTTGATATTCTGTTTTACAAGATTTACAAAAATGGAGCGTTCTAGCAAATTTGCAGCAAACTTGCCCCTAATTTGCCACAAATTTGAGCTTTGAAAAATGTGCTTTGCGGCAAAATTTTGACCGTAATTGTATATGTAATCAAAGTGACGTCACTCCCGAAATTGCGTATCAACAGGTTAAGATACATTTCACATGACCACTCAAATAGCCAACATCTCTTAGAGGACTCTTCAAATTTAGGGACATGGGCTGTGTGGAGTGATGACGCAAGGGGGCTACAGGCTTTAGTCCCCAGAGGCGAACCGTCGAGGAGAGATATTTTCTCCAAGAACCATACTTTGAAAAGGAGAAAATGTTTTCTCCTAACAGAGGAAAAGAAAGTTCTGACAGCTTGAGAAGCACAACAAACACAGAGTGGTCTGAAGACAAAAGACCTGACGATGCACCTGTGACGCATCTATTTATAGCCTGCTACAGGTGCACCCTGATGATGTCACCAGCAGAGGCTATAAATTCTAGTCAATTTCATTGATTTATTGAACACATTTTCACAGCTGGTCACTCCTAAAGACGTTCCAAAAGCGCTAAATCAGCACAGCATCAAAGTGTAGCTTTTTGATATGGAACATATGTGCTTTTAGCTTATTTTGTCATGAGTATCTAGCAGTTTCAGAAATAAAATCGGTGATTGGACGGTGAAGATTCTGAGACAGGAACCATGGGAATAATTGTTCCCAAATTTGAATGCTCTGGCTGGTAAGGGTTAACTGCAGATGTTCACATAGATGTAATTGTCCATGTTAGTTGATGAAGGGTTTTGTTGGCAATTAATTGATAGTCTGTGTATCCTATTTCAAGAGTGTAGTCTACCATTAGACCGAGTTGTAGTAACGCTTTGTTATGTCCAGCATCGAGTAAAATTGAACCGATCGAATAACTCGTCAATTTACGGTATTGGATAAGCATCAAATTTGGGCACCGCATTCACTTTCCAGTAGTCAACACGGAACCAGACCGAGCCGTCACTCTTTGGTACCAGAACTACCAGGCTGGCCCAATCACTGTGCGACTCCTGTATTACACCCATTTCAAGCATTACCTCTAATTCTTCCTGAACAACATTTTTCTTGTGTTCAGGAAGACAGGGGCAGCTATGAACCACCACTCCTAGGGAGGTCATGATATGGTGTTCTATGAGGTTTGTGTGACTGGATAGGTGTAAAAACACATCAGTGAATATTGCTTGCAACCTGACAATGTCTGTAAGCTGCAACTGTGAGAGGTGGTCTCTGCAAGGGACCGAGGTGAATTAACTTGATTTGGGAGATACCTCGAGCCCGAGCTCCGCCCTCTCCAGAACTACTATCGCCAAGGGTACAGGTACCGCCTCCCACCATGGTTTGAGGAGGTTGAGGTGGTAGATTTGAGGTGCCCCTCTCCTATCCATTCGCCTAACCTCATAATCGAGATCTCCAACTTGCCGTGTGACCTCAAAGGGTCCTTGCCACAGAAATTGCAGTAATTTGGAGTTCAATGTGGGCAGCAATACAAGAACTTTATCTCCCTGTGCGAAGTCCCATAGTCGAGTGCCCTTGTAGTACAGTCAACATTGACATTCTTGCGCTTGGATAAAATTCTCCTGTGTTATCTGCCCAAAAGTGTGGAGTTTTAATAACTCCACACTTATTTTCATTAATAAGAAAATAATAAATTAGTTTTTTACTTTTTTTGTTTTTTACTACTATTCCAGTTTTTACCTTCCTCCCAAGCTTCCCATATGATGTTAAGCACGCCGCTTGGCCGGTGCCTATACAGTAGCTCAAATGGGGAAAAACCTGTGGAGGCTTGTACATCTTTGTGTACGAACTTACGAATCATGTTTTTTAAGGTCTTATTAAATTGTTCGACCAACCCGTCGGATTGCGGGTGATAAACGCTGGTGTAAAACGATTTAATGCCTAATAATTTGCATAGTTTGTGAAGTGTATGTGAGGATTTCCTTTGGAATCCCCACTTGGCAGATAATTCTAAAGAGTGCATCCTCAAAATCACATGCTGGGCCACTGCTTCCAGATATTGCATCACATAGTCCACCAGAACTAATATAAAGTGATGGCTGTGTGCATTATGCTCTAATGGCCCGATGAGATCCATGCCAATTCTCTCGAAGGGGACCCTGATCAATGGCAGAGGGCGCAATGGTACTTTTGCGGTGGCCGGTGGATTCACCAACCGACATTCACTGCACGCCGCACACCATTTGCGTATGTCACCATGAATGCCCGGCCAAAAGAAGCGGGCCATTATACGGTTCAAAGTCTTTTCGTGACCTAAGTGGCCAGCCATTGTTATAGTGAGCCACCTGGAAGAGTGTTTCCTGGTGGCTCTTTGGTACTAACAGCTGAATTGTATTCTCTTTGGTCTGAGTGTCCTGCATCACTCGATACAACCGCTCTTTGATAATAGAAACGTACAGGTATGTGAGAGCAACATTAGGCTGGAGTTGTTGACCATCAATTTCTTTCACTTAGTCAAAGGCGTGCTTGAGGGACTCATTACACGACTGCTCCAGACAGGGAAATCCCCCTCAGAGATGGAAATTTCCTTGTCTGCGTCATCCTGACGTGGAGCCGACGTTGATGACCCTTGCACTGCCTCTCTAACCATAGCGTTGCATGTCACACACCATGACACTACTTTGCAGGACCCATCCACACAAATAACACTTAATAGATTTTTAAAGCCAGGCCAATTGGTTCCCAGAATTATTGGATGGTGAGGCAGGAATTAACCGCAGCCTCGAGCCTTTTTCCCCTGAATCGTATCTCAGTGGTAACCACTGGATACTTGTGAATGTCACCATGTACACACCTCACCCTCACCTGTTTATTCTTATCCAAAGCCCCACCTTGCACCAAACATTGGTGGATTGAGGTTTGAGAACAACCTGTATCCACCAAAGCTTGATGTGTATCCCCTTTTACTCTTACCCTTTTAATCCATCCGATATGCCCCTGCCCAATCGGGGGCGGGCTGTGGAGCATCGGGGGATCCAGACCAGTGTCCCCACCTCCATCACCGGGCACTGATCCTGACTGTGTCCGACTTTCCCACAGCTCCAGCAGACTGGCCCAAGTCTTCCTTCTGCACTCATGTGGGAAGTCTCGCCAAACCGATGCTGGTTCTGCTGGATGGTGGTGAAGGACTTGAAGACTTCACCCAGAGGTGAGGACTCCATAATGGGGATCTCCTACAAAGCCGGGATTTTGGCACCAATGTAATAAGGTTAACATGGAAAGGCCGAGGCGGGAACCAGACAAACCATCAAAATAATGTTTAATGAAAATAAAGAGACACAAAACATAAATGCACACACTGCAGCTGCACGTGGCTCTCCTTCTCCCGAACTGCCGCATCCTGCTGCATTTATCCCTCTCCTCCGCTGACTATGCACGCCCGGCCCCCCCAAACAGGCAGCCCTTCTCCTCGTCACATTCCAGTATTTTAGTGAAGGTAGAAAAGTTTTAAAGTTGCCAATTCAGTATGTTTTCAATTACAAAGTATTTTATGCAAGCTGTTTAAATATTTTGTCCATCATAACATTATTGTTCTAACAAACTCTAGTCCACTGTCAAACATAACTCCTCACATGCCGACAAAATTATGCTTCATCATCACACTTGTAGTAAAAACATTCAGTGAACCGAATAAATGAATAGAATAAAACAGGTGTATTGTTTTACTCAAAGACTAAAAGCTGTTTATTTGTAAACAGCATAGAGTTACAGATGTTATGAACAGATGTGGCTTACTTGTCACGTTTCTCTCATGAAACATAAAAAGAATATGAGAAACTGTTACTTATGATTACTAAATGCAAATTTCCCTGTTGTAAACAAGTCCAAAAACACCATGAAACAATGTGTAGATTCAGAGGTAATGTAATCTTCACGGAGCGCATTTGGCATCTGAACCAGGGAATGGAGGCTGGGCGGCTGCTCTCAGGCCCAAGTGTCTGCCAGATCCAACCTCTGTCAGTGCGAATTATGTGGGTTTTTTTCTCTCTATCAACCATGTGATTTTGACCCGGTGTGACTTATAGTCAGGTGCAACTTTTTTTCCTGAAAATACAAAAAATAAATAAATAAAAAATGTATCTGCTGTGCCGTTGCAAGAATTAATTTGTCAGAATCAATACAAATTGGTAAAGACACAAATTTTTTGGTTTCTCATTATCCAATTAGTGCTCTTGCATCTGTGACTACATTATACAGTGTAACTATGTTTCTTTCGTTTTTGTATTGCCGAATTTCACACATTACGAGTTCACTCTACTAAGAAGCTACTTGAAAAAGGAAAACTATCGATGATGGTTATGTGGGATAGTGGTGTGCCATGGGATTGTTTAATCGTAAAAAGTGTGCCATGGCAGAAAAGAGGTTGGGAAACACTGGCCTAAACCACAAAGAGTTCCTCTGCAAAAAAAGCATCCAAAAGAAAACACACAGCAGTATGTAAACTCTGCAGTGCAATGCTTACAGAGACGGCTGGGACCACGTCAAACTTTTATAGGCACATAGAAAGGAAGCATAAAGAAAGATAAACTAACTCTAAATGATGCTAACAAAGCTAGGTAACGTTAGCAATCTGCCTCTTGCTGCATTCCATTCAAATCAGAAAGTTACTATATTGTTAAAGAAAAGACAGAGAAAAGTGAAGACTGAAGTATAATTGTTTGATATATTCTGTACTTAATGATGGTTTCTAGAGGAAGAGTCATCCAGAAATGGTGATGAGATGTGATGTGATGCTTGCACAAAAATGTTTTAGGTGGATGGTAAAACTTGGAAAAGGAGTGATGAATAAAGAAGTTTAAGTTGATTTCAGCTCCTTAGTATTTGTTTGCTCATAGAAAACAAAGGAAAATTCACACACATACAATTCACCTCTGCAATGCCTTTTGATTATTTTATCAAGACATTTCTTATGCTAGACTGACTGACACACACACACACACACACACACACACACACACACACACACACACACGCAATAAAAAGGTGAATGAAAAGGAATCTTCATTTGTTTTCTGTGGGTGTTTTTATGGGAATCTGAATCTTTCAGATCAATTTGAGGAGTGCCTATGGTTCGCGTATTCCACATTTTAGCGTAAGTGTGTCATGCAATCTGGGACTCGCACTGGTCTGGTCTTGGCCTTGACTCAGTCTCGCCCACCTTGGTCTTGGTCTTGACTTGATCTCAACCCCTCAAATTCTTGGTCTTGTCCCAGTCTCGATACACTCTGGTCTTGGTCTTGACTTGGTCTCAGTTTAGGTGGTCTTGACTACAACACTGTCACTCAGTAACAAAGCCATATCAATGAATTGGGCCAGGGTCCAGGGGCTTATGTCTTAAGGCAAGACTGTCACAGGTTTTGGGGAGAGGTAAGGTACCAAATGCAGAGTAAAAAAACTAAAATACTTTATTAATAAAAAATAAACAAAATCCCACAAGGGGGAAAGCATAAACCACCCTGAAGGGGACAAAAGTAATCCAGGAAATCGGGCAGGGGGATAATGGGGAACAGGACCACTGGACCGCACTGGAACCAGGAAGGTGACAGGATGACTGGAATGCAGAAGAATATACACAGGTACTGACTAGAAAACAATACAAGACGAACTGGCACTTGACAGCAAACACGAGTACACTAAAAAAGGGAGAGAAATCAAGAGAGTTAATCCAGGGCAGGTGTAAACAATGAAACAATAACAAGCTAACAAGGAGGCAGGGTGTGATGTCAGATCGAGAAGCACGCAGTGCTCTAGAAACAATAAATAAATTGCATGCTCTCACAAGCAGGCAAAACATCTGACTGGCATGAGCGATTTATCGCCAAGATAATGAGGCAATACATACTCATGCCAATTGACAAACAAGACAAGAGCAGACACTTGTAGGAAAGTTCAGCCACACACACACCCAACACCTTACCAAAGTGACCGAACCTCAGCACAAAGCGCGCGGCGCAATGCACATCCGTGGACGCGAGAGACAGACAAGGAGTATGAATGTCTGGGTCCCAACATATACCAGAACTGAGCTAGACAGAAATTCAGGATCCAGACACCATACTCCAGACATGAAACACAACATACAGAAAAGCACGCGGCCGGGAACAATACAGGGACTGCACGCTCAGAGCGGTTTATCATGGGCTGATAAATCCACAGCCCTATCAAATCACAATGACAGACTTCACTGGCCTGTTCACTCCAACCCAGTAGAGGTACTTCAAAGCCACTACATTGAAGTCAACCACATTAGCCAACTCTAAGAATTCCACTACATAGTCCTCCAGCGAACGATTCCCCTGATGCAGCTGGAGAAGTCTTACTGCTGGTTTCATGTTGGGTCTAGTCTTCCGTCATGCTTGAGAATGAGGATGAACACAGAGGCTGCAGGTGAACCCAAATGCAGTGTTTTAATGATGAAAATAGACAACTATAAATTTATAGATTACACAAATTAAATAAACCAAATGATTATCAACATCAACAATAATAATACATAGAATTTAGCTTGGCAAACAAAAGAACGAAGATAGATCAATGCTGCAGTTGATGAGACTAGTCTTTGATTAGTATGTGAACGGTAATGACAATGATGGGATTATTGCTGATGAATGAGCGTGGGTGATTGTGGAGGACTGGGAGACCAATGGAGGTGTAACAGTGGGACATTCTCAGTGTTTGAAACTTACATAAATCCATTATCTCTGCATTATAAATCACACTTCTCTCCTAACGCATAGCTGCGGCTCATGGTTTTGCACAAACATTGGCTGCCAAGCAGTTCATGATAAATTTCCCTTGGAATTACTTCCTCTCTCTGATCATTCTGTCTGATATGCCTCTGTAATTGCCGGATTTAATCAAACCGCTGACAAACTCATAACCATGTAGCATGTTTGTCGGTGACAGAAAAACTGCAATATGTCATAACAGTTTAGTGCTGACAGAGATACCCTGAATGCAGTCTGTCAAAACTGCTGACTTATGTGGAGTAAAAATAATTTATTTCATTGCTAAGTAAGGTATGAGGAGCATTTTGTAATCCTCATTCACATTCCTTTGTATCCATGAGCTAAAATCAATTTCTGACAATAGTTGTTTCACGGCATAAAACAATTCCCTGCCATGCTGAATGAACTTTATCTTATATAGATTTCTAGTCTTTATATTTCCATATTTCTGTTTCATGCTTTGTAGTATATACTGTACATATATATTTTTAATTTAGCTTCAAATGTATTTTTTAAATACCATATAGCAATCAGCATTTTACCCCTCTACAACAATCCAACATTTTGTCGTGATGTTTACAGAATTGAAATACCATTAGATTGTACGAGCTGTTGAATAATTGATATAAAGGGGTGTTTGACAAGACAAAATGTAGGACGGGACTTTTTTAACCTAAAATATGTACTTTGTGTGATATTGTCTAAATTAACTGGTTATATTTAATACGTCTTAAATATGAATAACATCACTGAATAAATCTGAATAAATTAGATTACACCAACAACTAGATCAAGTAAAACATCTCTTTAAAATAACAATAGCAGTATACCACTTTTTACAATGTTGATTTTATCCATCAGGAATTGATAGAATCATGAAAAGTACCAAAACAGTGCCAGAGCCGACTTTGCAGTTGATTGTGGTGGACAGGCCCGGACTGGCCGTCGGGAGCACCGGGACAATTCCCGCTGGCCTGGCGACTAAGTTGGCCTGCTGCCAGCCAGCGTTTTTTTTTTTATTATTATTTTTTTATTATTATTATTATTTTATATTACTACCTTTACCAGTGATCATTTTTGAATTCGTCATTCAATAAAATTATTATTAATATTAATAACAATAAAAAAAATAAAATCATGAATCTGTTAGTCTTGACTGGCAAGGCTACGATTCGACTTTACGCCTCAGACAAACGGTTAAACAGAAAATGCGAGCAGCACCCGTCAACGTTACATTCACGGAGAAATCAAAATAAAGGAGTGCACACAGAAAACTCACAGAAGAAATGTACTGAAGGTAAAAATTCTAATCATTGTTTTTTTATTTATAACATATGATTTAGTTAAACATAACACAACTAAGGGAGCTGTTTTGCTGAATATTATCACGATTGAAAATGTTACATTGAATTTATTGTTCAGTAAACAAGTAGCATAGTTAATATTTATTATTAAGTTACTTACATTTTAGACACAAACCATATTAACTGTTTTTGTTCTATTTCACCGACTAAAATAGTTCCAAAGGAAAGCTACAGCAGCGCGGTGTTTTGTTACGGAATGATTCAGCGTTTTGAACGAATCTTTTGTATGAATGACTCACTAATTAAGACGGTCACTTGCTGCCACCTATTGGCGGTTTAGTTTAATGTTTAAGTATTGCATTTTTTTTTATATTCAAACATTTATTTAAAACATCAATCTCATAACATTATTTATTGCAGTTGTAATTGCAGTGCACAGGACGTTATGTGCAGACCCATTTGATATTAGGACTGCTTTACTTCTAGGTTGGTTGTTTATGTTTTTATGTTATGGTCATACTGTGAAATAAATGTAATTTGGGGGGGGGCGGAAGGTTGTCCATGTTTCTAAATTTTATTTGGGTGCATAGGATGGCCTGGATGGGTGTAGGATTTCCCGGCCTGAAATTGTGTCCCAGTCCGGCCCTGGTGGTGGATTATTCCCCTCCTTAAACACCAGCAGCACCCAGTTAAACGGTAAAGGTCACCCTTAAGAGCATTTGGACGTATTGGTAACACTTCTTTTTCAAATCTATCACTTTGTGCTATTATTGCTGTAATTTTACAATTACACATTATAAACTGTACAAATAATCATAATTGTTCACAAGACCAAAAATGTGATTAAGAAAGTAAATTGTATGTCACTTTAATGCAGTTAAGGAAAATGCAGTGTACTTAAGCATTGCAAAAGTTGTAATACTTCATGCACATGCTTTGAGGAGTTTGATGGATTGCAAATGATGAGTCATCTTCTTTTCCCCATTAAACAGAATCTCTCTCTCTGTGCCTCTCTCGTCCTTTCATAATGCCATCTGTTCCTTTCTATGATGCCAACTGTGTGGTACCATTATGATGCTTAGCGAAGAGTGGTTGATCTTGTTAAATTTAGGCCCAACACATTCTCCATATTGTCAGCTGTGACCGACAATTGCGCTTGATTAAACAAGCCAGTTGGTATTTCATATGAGACAATCTACATAAAAGAGCAGAGATTATAGAGCTGATTAACTAAAGCCATGCTGCTAAATCTAAATGAAGATGAAATCCTTTTTGCTGCCTTTAGGTGACATACCTTATATTCATGAGATCAAAAAGACACTGTCAAATATATCTCGAAAAAGCTGTCAGATCCAGAAAGAAAGAGTGAAAAACAGACCTACATAGAGAAACAATGAAACAATCGAGTGCCCCGATCTCATAATAAATGCAAGAAATAAACTCAAAGAATATTTTTGTTAATATCTGTAACGAACTCTGATTCTCAAGTTCACCCCGCCCCCTCTGGCTCTCACGCTCGCTCCCAATCACCAGAGTATTAGTTTCACCCGCACTCGTCCCAATCACTAGATTATTAGTTTCACCTGCACTGTTCGTTTTCCCCTATATATACGCTGCCCTTTCGTTTCACACTTGTTGGTTATTGTTTAGTTTACCCCTTCGCTTTGCCAGCTCTAGTGTTCCCCTAGCTTCCCCTGTCTATTCAACTCGCTTGTCTTATTCGAAATAGTTATTCTGATTCCCCGGCTTCGACCTTTTCGCCCCCCACGACTACTCTTCTCTGGATTTGCCCTTTTGTACTTTTGCCTGCTCTGTAATAAAAGCAGTTTTCTTTTACATTGTGACTGTCTCTTCTTGTGCGGGTTACAGAATAACCAACCTTACTGAAGACAGTCACAATGGAACCCACGGAGGATTTCCGCAGCTCGCTAGAGCGGATTTGCACGGCACTTTCTGCCCAAGAATCTACGGTTGGGAAACACGACCAATCGCTCACGGCTCAGGGACAGCAGATACAGGAAATACTGCACACGGTACGTACTATTTCCGATCAATTTCACCTTGTTCCACCTGTGTCTGTCCCTGTACCCATTGATGTTCCCAACGCATTTCCCAGCGCCGCGAGCTTTCAACCCCCCGAGAGGTTTGATGGTTCGTCGGAAGCTTGTCAGGGGTTTTTAATGCAGTGTAGCGTATACATGACGTATCACCCCCTTTTACGCACTGACAGTGAGAGAGTAAATTTTTTAATCTCACTGCTC